>NW_027397066.1:9437475-9496952 GCF_003265705.2 Callorhinus ursinus | reverse complement strand
TTAAGAATTCCTCATATCAGTGAGGTCATAGGATACATGTCTTTCTCTGATTGACTTATTTCACTCAGCATAACACCCTCCAGTTCCATCCACGTCCTTGCAAATGGCAAGATCTCATTCCTTTTGATGGCTGCATAATATTCCATTGTGTATATATACCACATCTTCTTTATCCATTCATCTGTCCATGGACATCTTGGCTCTTTCCACAGTTTGGCTATTGGGGACATTGCTGCTATGAACATTGGGGTGCATGTACCCCTTCGGATCCCTACATTTGTATCTTTGTGGTAAATACCCAGTAGTGCAATTGCTGGATCGTATGGTAGCTCTATTTTCAACTGTTTGAGGAACCTCCGTACTGTTTTCCAGAGTGGTTGCACCAGCTTGCATTCCCACCAACAGTGTAGGAGGGTTCCCCTTTCTCTGCATCCCCGCCAACATCTGTCGTTTCCTGACTTGTTCATTTTAGCCATTCTGACTGGTGTGAGGTGGTATCTCATTGAGGTTTTGATTTGGATTTCCCTGATGCCGAGTGATGTTGAGCACTTTTTCATGTGTCTGTTGGCCATTTGGATGTCTTCTTTGGAAGAATGTCTGTTCATGTCTTCTGCCCATTTCTTGATTGGATCATTTGTTCTTTGGGTGTTGAGTTTGATAAGTTCTTTATAGATTTTGGATACTAGCCCTTTATCTGATATGTCATTTGCAAATATTTTCTCCCATTCTGTCGGTTGTCTTTTGGTTTTGTGGACTGTTTCTTTGGCTGTGCAAAAGCTTTTTATCTTGATGAAATCCCAGTAGTTCATTTTTGCCCTGGCTTCCCTTGCCTTTGGCGATGTTTCTAGGAAGAAGTTGCTGTGGCTGAGGTGGAAGAGCTTGCTGCCTGTGTTCTGCTTTAGGATTTTGATGGACTCCTGTCTCACGTTTAGGTCTTTCAACCATTTTGAGTCTATTTTTGTGTGTGGTGTAAGGAAATGGTCCAGTTTCATTCTTCTGCATGTGGCTGTCCAATTTTCCCAACACCATTTGTTGAAGAGACTGTCTTTTTTCCACTGGACATTCTTTCCTGCTTTGTCAAAGTTGAGTTGACCATAGAATTGAGGGTCCATTTCTGGGCTCTCTATTCTGTTCCATTGATCTATGTGTCTGTTTTTGTGCCAGTACCATACTGTCTTGATGATGATAGCTTAGCACAGTTCATTTAATCAATGAAGGAATTTACCAATTGACCATTCAACTCTGGGAAAATAAAATTTTGTTTTTCTTTAGTTTACAGCTTGAAGTTGCCTTGTATTATTGTGTATTTGTTTCAACTATGTTAGTTTTCCTATTTTGGGAGGTTATTCCTTCCTTCCCTCCTCCCTTCCTCCCTCCCACCCTCCATCCCTCTCTTCCTCCCGTCCATCTTCCTTCCTTCCTTCCTTCCTTCCTTCCTTCCTTCCTTCCTTCCTTCCTTCCTTCCTTCCTTCCTTCCTTCCTTTTTCTTCCCTTCTTTCTTTATTCTAGAAACTTTAAT
The DNA here is from genome assembly GCF_003265705.2 of Callorhinus ursinus. NCBI lineage: Eukaryota > Metazoa > Chordata > Mammalia > Carnivora > Otariidae > Callorhinus > Callorhinus ursinus. Next base: position 9,495,433 of record NW_027397066.1, on the reverse strand, counting down.
TAAACACTTACTGTTTCAGTGTTACCTCAGGGTACATGGCACGGTAGGAAAGCCATGGGCTTTGGCATCAGGGGCATCTGGGTTCATATATTTGCTCCTTTATTTTTCAGCAGTCATTCAATCTTTTCTAATCTTCACTTTCCTGATCTGTAACCTGTGATCAATAATATTTTATTTTAGGCTTTGTTGGGAAAATTGGGACTTAGAGACATTTAGTGAATCCTGATTAAACTGATCAAATGATGAAAAATGTTTTTAGACCAACATTTTTGAATGCTATGAATAGGAAAGATAATTCTTTTAGGATCAGTTCTGTTCAGGGTATTCTATATGAGGTAAGAGATCAGTCTGAGGTGTTTAAATGATAGTTCCTTTGAATAAGTGAACGAGTGAAAAAAAATCCAGAGTGGAGCCGGGCACAGAGTCAGTGCTCATCAGATTCTCTTATTATGTAATTATCCATAGTGGCAGAACAGCTTGATTTTGGTCTCATGAAAATTGTGAGATAGTAAATTACCTCTTAAAGACTTTCTTTTTCTCCAAAAATGTTCATTCCAGAAACTGGTCTTATTTGATCTTGAAGTCAACTCAAATCTTTAGCCTGTGTCAAAAAGATAGTGGGAGCAGGAGATCTGTATGTGATGGTTTAAATGATCGTTCAGCAATATTCACTTTTCTCCCCCTCCCACTGTGGGCAGAATAGACTGATTAGCCCCTTGGATTTTGAGGTTGGCCACATGGCATATTTTGGCCAATGGAATGTTAGAGGAAAAAATATAAGCAGAGACTTTAAATGTGTTTGTGTAGTTTGGCTTGGCTCTTGGCTCCAGTAACCACTGTGGGAAGAGTATGCCCCATGTGCGTGAGAGAGGTGGACTGGGCCTGAATGTTACCTGAAGCCAAATCTAATTCACCCAAGGCACAAAGCAGAGTTGCTCCAGCTATGGATCCATGAGCATGAGGATATATGCTTATTGATGGTACCCACTTACTTTTGGGCTGACTTGTTAGGCATTGTTACTGACAAAATTGTTGCCTAATGCACTGTGCACACATCCTTTCTATCTAGTGGCCTGGACCCTGTACCTCTGCATCAAAGTGTTCTTACTCAACCCAGTATCATGCAACACCTGTTGCTTGACTTTTGTAGACAAACTTTTTATAGTTTCATATTGATCTGAGTAGACCGAACTCTTCAGTTTTAGAGGTAGAAGGTCATGACCATAATGTTATTTATTCTGGTCTCAGAATCTTACAGATGAAGAGGAAAAGCAATTTGGCTAACATCTCACTGTTCTTAGAAAAACAGAGGGAGAATGCAAGCATCCTGACTTGCCCTCTGTGCATCTTTTCCTTCTGCAAAATAACTTTTAATCCCATGAATTGGATGTTTCAAGATACTGTAAATCTGTTTTAGCAACGGAGAAAGCGTTGATATGCAGATAGGAAGGGAAGGTGAAGGCATCAGTCTAGTGGTGCTGAGGGAAGCTGAAATCGATATGTTGGTCAGGCATTTGCCATGGCTAGACATAAAGGCTCTTCTGAAGTGCTCAATCATTGGACTTGTTCAAAGAATTTCTCTGGGAAGAAAGGGGATGAAATTAAGCCATGGGGAGTTTTGGCCAAGTCATGAAAAAACATTTTCCAAAAGAGCTGTTAATTTGATGGTACAATGAGTCACAGCCCATGGGCAGGGCTGAAAATCTCATCAGTTGAATTACTCAAAACTGGACAATAAAAAAAATGTATGGTTGAGGCAATCATCCCTGCAGGGTTAGGCCAAAGAGACGCCATGTCCCTGTTTGAACTTTTCCTTTGCATTTTCAGGCCAAATCTACATGGAAAATTACCTGGTACCTCAGATCACAAGAATGTTGGGGCCAAATTATTTCAATACAGAAGACTTTCCCCATTTCACTTGTCTTCAGGGTCAAATTCATTGAGTGGTGACCAAACTTTCAATATTGTTATTGTGGCAGGCCTGGCACCTACTGGTTGGGAGTTGGAAAATAAAGTTTCTCAGTGAAACTAAACCTTGGATTTCCCAATTTATAGAATAATATGGTACTGTTTAATAATACTGATATCCCAATGGAGCTTACTAACTACAAGTGTGCAACAGTGTGGTTTTAAAAATAGAACCCTGGTTTTAAAAGTGTTCATCCTTAAATATACTGTGGGCCTTCCATCATTTCATCTAAAGGATCTGCACCCAATTCCAAAGGGGGAGTGTGGGTCTTCCCAGGCCATTAAGCAGTTCTCTGACCCCAGCTGGGTATCTTATTATTCAACTCAATTCCAACACGATCTACCTGGAGACAGCACTGGATTCCCCAGGGCAAGGGCTCTGTTCCACAAGACCTCACTGAGATGCCAGTCATGAGTCCAGGCTGTTACCTGTGTTTCTGACTGACTGGCTGCATATCAGAGGTAGTATTGACCCCCTCAATTAATTGGGCCTCAATTAATTTGCTAGAGTGGCTCACAGAGGTCAGAAAACCTGTTTCCTTACTAGATGACCGGTTTATTACAAAGGATATGAATCAACAACCAGATGAAGAGATACATAGGGTGACCCTCTCCATGAAAGAGCTTCCGTCCTAGTGGAGTTTGGGGCCTGGAATGAGGGCATGTGGATGCATTCTGGTTCACCAGTCTGGAAACTCTCCAAACCCAGTCCTTTTGGGTTTATATGGGGGGCTTCATTACACAGACAGAACTGATTAAATCTTTGACCATTTGTGATTGATTCAACCTCCAGCCCCTCTCCCCTCCCCAGAGGTCAGAGGGGGTGGGAATACAAGTTCCAACCCCCTTGTCACATTGTTGGTTCCCCTGGCAGCCAAAGACCATCCTTAGGTGGGGTCCAAAAGTCACTCGTTAATGTAACAAAAGGCCCCTCTATTGCTGTCATCACTTAGGAAATTGCAAGGGCTTTAATAGCCCTGTGCCAGAAATGGGAATGAAGACTAAATATATATTTCTTCTAATAAGTCACAATATCACACCCTCCTTAATTTTTGTTTTGAAAGAAAAAAAATGCAATGTGTCTCTACATGGTGGTAAAGCTACTCAGGGAGCCCCTTCTTGAGCTCTGGTTCAGGGCCTGCGGGAAACTCAGACACCAGTTCTGCTTTTCAGAGGATTTATTTCACCCTGTCACTATGCATTCCCTGATGTTATTGTTTTATTAACATCCATCTTCCTCATTAGTCGGTAAGCTTTTCACTTAATGTCTTTGAATTAATGTGAGTGAATCAGACTGAGAGTGATGCTCAGTTTCTAGTGATTCTTTCTTCCTGAGGCCTTGGTGCCTACACCTTCTTTTGTTTCTTGTGAAATAGCCTTTAGTTGTCTGCAGGTAAGTTCAAACTCCCCCTTGTGGCCTTGAAGCCTTCTCACACTGTTGGCTCCTCCTACCCAACTTGACTTTTCCCTTTCTCCCTAATTTCTACCTGGAGCTCCACTTTCCAGCCACCACGGGACTTCTTCCATTTCTCTAATAGAAGGTTCTAATTTTCCCTTCTTCTCCTCTCTTGCTCATGTTTCTCTTTGGGTTTGCATTATGTTAAAAAGCAAAATTCAAGCGAGTAAATTTGAAGATCTAATTGGCTTTATTAAGCGATTCATGAACTGTGCAGCATCCCACCCAGCAAGTAGAGAGATGCTTTGAGGAGTTGTACAAAATGGAAGGTTTTTACGGGCAGGAGGGTGGGGCAGGGATGTCACTAGCAAAAGAAAAGCAAGGATAGTTTCAGGCCAGGTCAAATTTGGGGGGTAGGGGGAAGCGAAGAGCAGGGTTTATAATGTGCAGATGACCTCACGAGGGCTGATTAGGAAATTTCAAGTTGAATGTTAAAAGGTCACATTCCTGGAGAGGTTGAAACTGGTAAGTTAGTCTTGATCTACTGCTGTGGGGAGCAAATCACTCCATTTTGGGCCTGTTGTTTCTTTTTTAATAGTTTCCTATGGCGACTGTAACAAATTACCACAAACTTGGTGTCTTAAAACAACAGAGACTTATTTATTCTCTCACAGTTCTAGAGACCAGAAATATGAAGTCAGGGTCTCCCCAAGGCCATATTCCCCCTGGAGGTTCTAGGGAATAATCCATTCCTTGCTCCGGCTTCTGGTGTTGGTAGGCCTTGGTTTGTAGCCAGATCTCTCTGCTCTGTCTTCACATTACCTCCTCTGTGTGTCTTCTCGTTTGTGTCTTACAAAGATTGGTCATCAGATAAGGGCCCACTTAAGTTGACATGTAAAATTAATCATCACAGTTACATAGAATCACTTCTGTTGTGTTGGTCAAAGTCCATTACCAGCTAAGATTCAAAGGTTGTGGATAGAGACTCCATTTCTTTCAGAGTCTGTGTACTTTACCACAGAGAGGCAACCATGTCTCTGTGAAATGTGCATGACTGGTTCCTACCTCATTTCCACTGATTTAGAATTGAGAAAGTGGTCCCCAGGTATCTACATGTTTACAAAGCTTTCTCAAAGATCATGATTCCAATCATAGTTTAAGGACCGATGTCCTGGGCCATAGGAAATAATCTCCCTGTTGGTTTTGGATTCTTTACCAATACAGATTTTCTTTTCTTTAGGATTTAGACCCTTGTATCCAGCTTCATTGTCTATGTGATTATATTTATTCTCTACTTTTCTTTTCTCTCTCTTTTTTTAATTCTCTGCTTTTCTAATTCTATCTCAGTATTGTCATCTTGAAATGAGTCCATTTCATTATACAAAATTACGGCACTTTCTTTTATTTTTAATTTTTTTGGTTTGGCCTTTTCTTTTTAATCTTGAAAGTGCGCTAATTTGTTTTATTTTTAAGATACACTTTTTAATTTTAAAATAATTTTACATTTATAGGAGAGTTGCAAAGATAGTATAGAGAGTTCCCATATACTCCTTATTATTTTCCGCTATCTTGAATAGGTAGGCACGGTTCATTTGTTGAATAATTCACATTGATACCATTCTATTCACTAAACTACAGACTTTATTTGGAATTAACTAGTTTTCCCATATGGCCTTTTTTTTTCATATTATACGACTGAATCCAAGAAATTGCTTTTATTTAATTGTGATGTCTCCTTAGTCTCTAATCTATGACAATCTCTCACCTTCCTTGTTTTTTATGATCTTGACAGCTTTGAAGATTACTGGTCAAGTATTTTATAGGCTGTCCCTCAGAGCTTATCTGATGTTTTTCTTTTTTCTTTTTTTGTATGATTATATTGGGATTTTGCATTTGGGGGAAGAATTCTACTGAGATGAGGTACCCTTCTAATCACGTCATGTCAGGGAGGACAGGAGGACAACATGAGTTACCATTGGGGATACTAACATTCATCACTTGGTTGACATAATGTCCACCAGTTTTCCCCACTATAAAGTTGCCTTTATTCTTCTCCACACTACTCTTTGGAAGTGAGTCACTATGTTCTACCTCCTGTTCTCAAAGGGAGGGAAGTTAAGCTTCACCTCCTGGACAGGGAGGTATCAACATATATGACTGGAAATTCTTCTGTAGGGAAGATTCCAAATAATATATGTTCAGTCTTTTAAGTCAATGAATTTTCAAAGTAAGGATATTGAATAAAATGGAGAATCATAACAGCATTGGTCAGGAAAAAAAATGAGTCCCACTTCCTCTAATTGTATCCAGTTATGAATCTTCTTTTCTTCAACTAGGCCTATGGTGTAGGTACTATCTTTAAGATCTATCAAAATACCATATGCTGACTTGATGAAGATTATTTCCTGAATTCGGAGGGTCACTAAGTCAGCTGCCTACACCAGACTTTTAAGAATCAAGTGAAAAAGACCATGCCATGAAACTACAATTGCCAGCATTTCCATGGAAACTGGAGTACAAAGGGGCTGTTTGCCTAGAGAGGTCTGTTTATTTTATTTCATTTTTAAAAAACTATCAAGAATAACCCTTTGAGATGTGACATTCTGTTTTCACAAGCGCACTCAAGGTGTCAGACAGAGCCCAATTTTATATTCCTTGAAAATAGAGTGCGCTGTAGTGTTTGCCGGACTTTTCAACATGTCACTTTCAACCAATTTTATGTACAAATGGGTTACAGTCCCATGAAAATATTCAGAAAAAGAGGAAAGTGTTTCCAAAAAGAGTATTAAGTATTATTACATTGAAAGCCATTCAGAATGGAAAACCTTCCTACTCAACCTCCATCTTTGGAGGAACAAGGAACCAGAGTATTTCTAGAAAATGGGAGAGTCTCATCTTTACCAACTAGAGATCTGAGGAGGAGCTCAGTTAAATTGGCCAATCATCTCCCCTCCTCTAAAATCATGCTCCCCTGGGTGACATGGTCTTGGAGTCACTATCAAAGACACCCTTAGTCCCATGCCCTAAGAGACACTCATTTCAATTCCGCATCCAATATGGCTCCAGGATGCACATGGTAATCCCAAGACCAGGTCTTCAGACCTGCAGAGAATTTATTACATAAGATTTACTGAGAAATGTTGGATTACAAGGTATTCCAGGAGTCATTTCCATCTTTAAAAGAATATATTCATTTAGAGCACTGAGGGCTGGCTTCTTAGATCTGTCACTTAAAAATACGGCCCTCTCACACTGATGTAGCTTTGATGCAACCACGTCTGAACAGCAGCCTTTCAAGGTTGTGTCAAGACAAGAAGTGGGGATAATTTAAGGTGACAGAGCCAATTTTAAAACAGAGGCCCAGTGTTCCTTATTTTGGGGACTGGGCTCAAACTGAGCTACTTTATGGCATCTAGAACTTTTCAGAGAGTTTCTCAAGTTTTACTCTCCACTGCTAGGAAAATGAGGCTTTCCACCAACAGCACAGATAGAATCTTTGCCCAGAGCAGATTTCAGGGACTTAAAATTGCAGGACATTATAGGAATTAGAGGAGTTTTGTTGATTCCCCAGAGCTTTTTCTTTGACAGCCTCTTTTAGCATTGAAAATATTTTATATCGTATATTCTATAGGCAAATATTTTCTATGTCAAAACGAAATGCCCTAACATTTCATCTTGAAACTTTTTGAAGTGGGAATCAGAAGTGACCAGTCCTTGGAGAAATTATGAGCCAGGTGGCAGACCATTCTTCTCTTCCAATGCACATTTCCCTTGTTCCACCTTCCAGCTGTGTAGCCCCCCTGGCAGAGTGTCTTGAATGGTGCCCCCCCCCCCCCCGCCAAGAAAAAGCTATGTTCAAGTCTACACTCCCAGGAGCTGTGAATGTGAACTGATTTGGGAAAAGGTCTTTGCAGATGTAATTCAGTTAAGAATCTTGAGATCAGGTCATCCTGGATTAAGGGAGAGGATGCTAAATCCAGTGGCACATGTCCTTGTAAGAGAGAGAAGACAGATGCAGAGGAGAAGGCCAAAGGAAGACCTAGGGGAAGACCAACGTCAAGATTGGACTTATGCTTCCACAAGCCAAGGAACACCTGGAGTCACCAGAAGAGACAAAAAAAGACTCTCCTTCAGAGCCTCCAGGAGGGACGGCTTGTGCCAACCCCTTGATTTCAGACTTCTGGCCTCCAAAGCTGGAGATAACACATTTCAGGTGTTTCAGTTGTCCTGTTATGGGGATATGTCTGGCTGCTCCTGGAACCTCATATACCTGTGTTCTCTGTATCATTTTTTCATCCTCGCTCCTTGGAAAACCTATTTTATTCATTCATTTTCTACTTACCATAGTCTAGGCCCTGGAAATATAAATACCAAGAGGGTGAATCAGTGCCTTTGAGGAGTTTACAGTCTGGGAGTGGTGGGAGAGAGAGGTGGGTCTCTCACCACAGCCCTAACAAGCAATGGCCAGACACTTGCAGATCCCTCGGTTAAACTGTGCTTTGCCCATGGCAGGGCTTCTCAACCTTGGTGCTATTTTGACATTTGGGATGGGTAAATCTTTGTCTGTGGGCTGCTCTGTGCATTGTGGGACGCTGAACAATATCCCTGGCCTCTGCCCACTAGATGCCAGTAGCAAGTCAAACCCCTTCTCCACTACGACAATCAAAACTGTATCCAGATATTGCCAAATATATATCTTCTGGAGGAGCAAAATTGTACCTGGTTGAGAACCCATTGGTGTATGGCATTTCTCCACCTGGAACACTGTTGTCCTTGAGCAGCTGGTAAGCTCTTGATATCTCTACTGATTCTCAAACATGGGTGCTTCTCCTTTATTCCTATGGCAGTCTGCACTAACCTTGGTTAAAGCAGTGATCTTGAACCTCTGCCTTCATGTTCTTAAAATTTTCCAAGAAGAGATGTGTGTCTTTTCATGTCTATTTCTCCCCCTCACCTAATGTTTGTTATGATAAGAAGGAAAGACTTACTGGGGGTCACACTGTGAGGCCCCCAAAGCAGGCAGATGTGCATGGCCCAGCAAATGCTTTATTACCAGAAAGGGCTTTGTCCTTACCCTTCAGTCCAGGCTCCCGAGGAGCTGGACAGGGCCTTCTACAGACTCCAGAGGCTTTTTTTGTGCCCCAGGACCAAGGCTGGCAATTTGAGCAGCGTGGGCAGCTTCTGAGACCCCTTTTCTGTAGGCAGGCACCCCCATACTTGTTTTGTGGCTCATCAGTCCCTTGAGTCAGTCCTCAAAGAAAGGTTCTCCTGGTCATCTATATTTAGGAAGCTTTGTCCCTTGTTCTCCTCAGAAATTCACAGTGCACATTGGTAAGGAGGAGAGATTGAGACAGAATTTGTTTCACATTATTCAGATCATCGTTTTCTAGACTTCTAGGACTATGGAACCTAAAGCATCTGAGAAATCTACAATGTCATAACATATATTCCGGGAAATGCTAACTTAAATTCGTACCCTATTAGCATCCATCTGAGGCAGCACTTGCACACTGGCCCAGGTTGTTTTTTTCTTTGTATGTTTTTAGATTTAAATTAGTATCTGTACATTAGGAGATTTCTCCTAAAATGGGTTTAGGGGTTTTCTTAATTTTTTTTTCTTTTCCTGTTATGGTATCAGTTGGCTGGGACTCTCTGCTCATTTTAAAGGGGAAGAGTTTTCCCCGGTGAACCCAAGTCCCCACCATGCCCTTTTATCTCCCTGATGGAAGCAGAGGGTCAAATGCCTTTTATTATATGCTCATACCCTTGTTTTCACTGTCAGTAGAGAATACTGCTCTCTTGGAAATGGAGGCAAAGAGGGATAGGCTTGAAGGCTGTGTTTCAAGAAAAATGGGAGCAGGCATCTTGACTCTTAGACATGGGCAGCATCGCTTTGTGTGCTGGGATTTGCATGCCATCCAGAGAGAACAAGGCACAGGGAAGGAAACTGCAGGCAGAACTGATCAAGGGAAGTAAAAGGGCCTGTCCCTCCAACATCTTTAGAACCCAGGATTCCAACCAGAAGGGGACCATCTTCCACTCCTTTAGGAGAGAGACTCTAAAGAGAGCCTCCTATAGGGGCGTCTGGGTGGCTCAGTCAGTTAAGCATCTGCCTTCAGCTCAGGTCATGATCTCAGGGTCCTGGGATTGAGCCCTGCTTCTGGCTCCCTGCTCAGCGGGGAATCTGCTTCTCCCTCTCCCTCTGATCCTCTCTCTTGCGCATGCACTCTCTCTCTCTCTCTCTCTCAAATAAATAAAATTCTTAAAAAAAGATAGAGAGAGTTTCTTCTAAATAAGGAGTCACCACAGAAGTGAGGAATCTTTGGGGTAGATACAATGATCCCACTGGGTATGAGGAGGAGGCCTTCCTTGCTGCTTGGCAGAAGGGAATGCACACAAGCAAAGAGATCGGAAAGTGCAGGGCGTGTCACGTTTGTGACAAGACCTGTTTAGTTGTTACTGTCACTCTGGGGGTCTGGAGTGGGGATCTCACAACACACAGAGGGAAGAGAGTCGAGGGGCATTGAAAAGTTTCTCATGGATCCAGGTTCTCTGGACTAGAAGAATGCACAACTATTTACACACTTAGGGGAACCCCTTGTGATATCTAAAACTTGACCTGATTTGCTCACGTGAAGGAGTAATGACCATCAGATGGACCCAATCAGGTGGGGTGAGGGGCACCAAGACTTAAGCCAAGAAGGGGTCTGTAGTTGGGGTGTGGCAGACACCAGGGCAGCTGGGAGGCCCTCCGTCCCAAGTGTAGACACATTGTTTGCCTCCCTCTCAGCTAGTCTGGCTGAGGGACCATGGAGACATGAATTCAGTGCTCTTGGATCAGCTGGGCGTTTAGACTTGGGTGTCAAGAACCAGGATCTCAGGTTCTTCCACATGGGGCCTGTCTTTGTGAAACTGTTCACTTTCCCCTGAAGGAGTTAACATGGTGCCTCACAATGACCAGTGCAATTAAAATGTCACTTAAACCCTTGGAGAATAATCTGGCTCCAGATTTTAAAGGGCCTCAAATAAGACCTCGTGGGCCCTTTAGGGAGTGAGATAACATTGTTATTGGTGTGAAAGGGGGGTGAGGGAGCATAGGGTCATGGTCTAACCCAGGGAGGATAAATCTCCCTGGATCTGAGTGGAGGCCTGGCCATCTCCTTGTGCTGTGGACTTTATATACAGGCTCTGAATTGCGATTCCTTAACCCGTTCCCACTTGAGGCACCGGTACCCACGAAGGCAGATCTGTACAATCTCATATTCCAGGAAGTCAATGTAATGTCATAGGCCAATGAAACTGACTAGTCTGACAGGAACACACAAACAACCAGGACGTAAGGCTGTACCCCACATCCCCCTGCCATGTTTATTTAGGAGTGGAGGTCCATTAAGTGCTCTGTGATGGCCTTCTGATAACACACCCACCTTTGCGGGCTGACTGGGGTTGGATGTCTGCCCTTAAATGTGACAGCTGACATTTTTGCATACACTTAAAGATGGGCTTGTCCGCCACGATGTAGAGGACAGAAACCACACATCTTAAAGTTACAGCCTCTCTCCCTCGTGCTTAGGAACAAGTGGTTCTTCTCAGGGCTCTCCGTTTATCTTGAGGGTCTCTTTCCTCTGCGAGAATATTGCAAAGCCTGGCATGAGAGCTGGGTGCTCCGTTGCTGGAGGGAGCAACATTTCAGCAGATACTTAAGGGAGGTGCCAGGAAAATAATGTCGAGACGCATGCACTTTATCAACAGTGCACATTTTGAGGGGAAAGGAGGTGGGGCAGAGAGCCCCCAAATTCATTGCTATCTTCCACTGTGATTGTCAGAAGTCACATGTCTGAAAGTCTGAAGATGGAATTGCAGCTTTTGAGGCCACCGCCTACCTGCTGAGTCATATTTCTGTTAGTTCCCTTCAGGTACCCTTGTGCTCTCCCCGCCCCAACTTCACCCCTGTCTTGTGCATTGCTCCTTGCCCCACACCCTGCTAAGAATGACCTATCTTTGATTGATTGACTGAGTGATTGAATCACCTAATATTAACCGAGTGCCTGGCACTGAATTCCCTGGTGCAAAAGATACTGCAGTAAATAACTCAGAAAAGTCCAGTTCTTGTGGACCTGACGTTCTGGGTAGGGCAAGGGGAGAGACAGACAATAAATATGTAAATCAGGGAATACAGATGCGCATTTCTGGGAGTAATAAAAGCCATGAGAGAGTGAAACAGAGTGAAGGGACAGAGTGGAGGCGAAGAGGGGCCTGATTTAAATTGGGTGTTCCAGGAAAGCTTCAAGGAGGAGGGAGCTGAGATGGGGCCAGTATGGGGCAGCCGTGTGGCTCAGAGGCTGATGCTCCATTTGGTGTGTGTGGGGTGGTCCCCTCCCTCTCCCCCTCCCCAGGACAGGATCAGGTTTGGATTGGTTGAGAAACACCAGGAGGCCTGGGGAGAGGGAAGGGTGTGAGCCAAGTGGGGGGAAGGGGGGCTGGCGAGAGATCCAATCAGATAACCAGGGAGGGCCAAGGGCATGCAGGACTCTGAAGGTCATGGTTAAGGGATTGGATTCGATTCAAGATAGGAAGGGGAGCCAGAGGAGCGTGTGAGCAGCGTGGGATGGGATGTGCATTAAATCAGTGTTTTATCTCTCGGCTCTTCTATGCCCATTCAGATGTGCTGTGAACCGTTTGCAGCAGAAGGAGCCCTGGGCTCAGCGTGTGACGGTGCACTAACGAAGGGGCCCACCTTCCTGTCCATGGCCCGTGTGCTCCGTGAGGACAGGAATCATGCCCGCGTTGGCCCTGCTTCTCCACTTTGCACACAGTGCTTCGTCAATAAATGTCTACTGCATGGACCTTAATTATAAGCTCCTGGAGGTTAATAACATTTGCCCAATTTATTTTGTAAAATTCCAAAGGGCCCTTCAGAAAAGGTCTTTGATGGGGAATTGGGCTCTTGAAACAGTGGTATTAATGGATCATCACCCAGATGGCTCCCCCCTTGTTGGGAGGGTAATTAGGGTGAACTTGACCAAAAGAAGTTATTCACATCACTCCCCTTGGTCAATTAGTTTCCTGCAGATGATTTTAGAATGTTTCTTAAACGTGTCAGTGTTCAGGCAATGAAACCGAGATTAAAAGCCCAGACTCCTTCTTGTTGCAAGTCCCAGAAAAAAAAAAAAAAAGTGCATTTTAACGACTGCTCCCCTAACTTCAAAATTAAACATATTACATTCTTGGGAGTACGATTTCAGCTTCTTTACATTTATGACACAAATGGAGCCATTCGCCCTCACTTCAGTCCATAAAGGCAAGACTCATTAGAAGGAGGAAATTTCCTTTATCATTAATGGGCCACACTCACATGATAAACACAGCTCTGCTTCTCCCACCCCCTTTCCCGAAACTTCGATTCTCGTTTTAAGCAGTTCCCACATAGACTATTTATCTTCCACATTTCCCCAACTCTCAATGGCACCATTATATCCTTTATTTGGAATCATAAAACTTTGAGAATAAAAAAGAAGCAAATTAATCCTCCCAGGGGAGAGAGGGAAGAGGGATCCTGCCAGCGTTTAACTTGTAGGATTGGACTGGCTGCGAAACACAGTTTTCTTTTTCAGCAGCTTAGCCGGTGAGGGGGAAATGAATGGTTATGACAGAGAGTCCTGAAATAAAATGCAGAATTATGCAAATGTGTTAAAAACTGACATCTTCAAATAAAAACTGTTGAAAGCCCGAGGAATAAACAATGCAGGCTGGAAAGGGAACGTTCTGAAGCGTCGCATGGGTCACTCTGCATTTATTATTCACAGTGGAAAAATAACCTCGATCATGATGTGAAAACCGCAATTTCCTTTATTTGTGGATCATGCCAGATTAAAAAGCATTCAGGGAAGAAGTGTGGCTGGGGGAACTGAATGCCGTCGGAAGAGGTGAGCACTCGGGGTCCAGAATCCTGTTGCAGACGCTGGCTCGCCCTGTCCCATTGCCGGAGTCACTTAACCTCCTGGTGACTCCCTTCCCATCATCAGGCTGGAATTAAGGAGTAGGTCTTTCCTCTGGGGCCTGAGATCTGGATTTCCTAACAGCCAATTGGATAGCATGCGTGGCCATTGCAATTTGCTCTAAGGAGTCTCAAAGTTGTTGTGAAAACAAGTGATAAAAGTCAGTTAACAAGCCGGCTGCCACCAGAACGGCCAATGTGAAAACCTATGGTGGAGAATGCCTCCAAGTGAATCTCCAGGTTTGGGGTTCTGGAAACAGATTCTACAGCTAGTAAAGCCTTTATTATTTTATTTTATTTTTATGACTTTTTCAATTGTGAGTTAGAGTCCCCAGATAATGGCTGAATATTGCGCTCTCTTAAAGTCAAATGAAAATCGTTTTGTTGAGAAAACAGTATACAAGCAGGATATGACAGCTTAAAAGGATGTTAGAGATAATCTGGCCTCTTTTATTTTGCAGAGGACGAACTTGCCGACGCAGAAGGTTTAAATGACCTCCCCAAGTTGGTGGATCCACAGATCCTGTGGTCATCATAGGCTTTGAAACAGGATTTTGACGGTGGCTTAGTTAATCCAATAATTTGAACAGGAGTCCTTGAAGAAGGCTGGTGAGACCAGAAGTTTCTGCAGCACGGTGAATTTGATGGTGGGCAAGAAGGATCCAGAGGCAATGCTGGATAATGTCCTTTATTATGAAAGAAGTCTTCTGAATCTAAAGGAGGCACCTTTTAGAAAAATGCTGTGAGTGCAGCTGTTAATTGCAATGTAAATTGCAGTAATTTTTGTTTAGTTTACCTTTTCCTTCCCTCCCTCCCTCTTTCTTTTTTTTTTTTTTTTGTCTCTGTCTCTTTCTTCTTCCTCTTCTTATTTTTTTTTAATCTGAAGAGACATTCTGGAGAAAAATGAGGTAAATATGGAATCAATCTAGGCCTTGGTTACCTGGGGTTGAGAGAAAAACCCAGAAAGTGGAGGGAGGCTCATTTACATGGTAGAAAGGAAAAGCCTCCTGTGATTTACTCTGACTTGCTAATTTTCAGAAGGAAATTAATAAAATTGATTCTAGCAAAAACTCTAAGTGGACAAATAGAAGAAAAACAGATCGAGAATTGTGGATATTTAGGGAGAGAGAAAGTTCTTAGAGAAATCTTTCCCTCAGGGAGAAATAAATATTTAGGAGAAATCACTAACTCTAAGGGTCGTTAAAGCAAAGATCACTCATAGGATGGAAGCAAACCCTCCCACCAACTATTAATTCCAATTCCTAGACTCGGTGGCAGTAACATGATTAGTTATTGTGGGTTCTGGAAGAAAGCGGGACCCTTGGCAATAAAGCCCTGGAAATATGTATTTTTAAGTACTATAAAAGATGTGGAAAGCAACTTTTCTTTTCATCCTGGGGACTAGAAATAATACACCTGCAAGGACAGATGAATGGCATAATGTTGGCATTCAATGGGGCATTAAACATTTTGCACCACGTTTATGGGGTTTTCCTGCCATTAATTCTAGGTAAAATAAACTTTTAAAAAATGTTTTGTTGTATTTTTGGATTGCATTTATTTTTCATCAACTTGCTTTTCTTTGCCCCCCCCTTTTTTTTCTGCTGGGTTTTCATGTCTATTATGTTTTCTTGTGTCCGTTGTGCTCTTGGCTTGTTTCCTAACTGGCCTCCCTGTTCAAGGGGGCTTTTCTTTTTCCCACCCCCTGCCCCCTTTGCGTTCTTTCTTTCAGTCCTGCTGCACATGTTCGGACCCAAGTCAGGGTCGGATGTGGTTGGTTCTGCTGGCCGCAGTCACTGTGGTTTGCCTGTGGCGCCCTGGGACTGGCGAGGTCTTGGACCGCCGGTCCTGGAGCTGCACAGATTGGGGCCACCTGAATCTCTCCACTACCAGGGTACCCGCTCCACAATTGATTATGATGGCAAGGCCTTGCATTTCTTCCTAGTTCAACTTGCGACCTTCCTCCTTAATTCTGTCTGCTTCCTTAAAGAAGTTCTTTTCCCTGTTAGCAGTACACACGCCTTCCTTCTTAAACTTGCTCAAATTTGCCTCTCAGGGAGAGAGGAGGAACGATGTGGTGGGAATCAGGATGCCCGGGTCCTTCGTCCCGGCTCTGACGCTCACATAGTGCCCACGTGAAATTAGATGAGCCATTGAACCCTCCGATGTTCATTTTTCTGAGAGGTTTGGGTAAGATCCATGTGTCATCTCCCGAGATCTGTAATTCTCCTCTCGGGCTCCAGGAGTGATAGAGAAGTAGATCAAGAAAGGAGCTGAACAAAACACACTGTCTCGATGAAGTGGGATGGAGACACTTGAAAGAGTGAAATTTGACTTGAGGAAGTAAGGCCGGCAGCTTCCCAAGTGTGGTTCAAGGACTAGCCTTTGGGACACCGTGGAGCTCTTATGAGAACCGATGAAGTTACAAGTAATTATGGAAAGCTGACTATGTGCCAGGCTCTGTTTTGGGTGCTTGGTACATAGCAGTGGAACGATAAGACAGGTCCCTGCTGTCATGGAGCTTAACCTTGGTTAGTGTTTCAGGTGGTTATGTGCTCTAGGAAGAGTCTAGTCTGCGAAAAGAAGGGTGATAGGCTGCTCTTTCATACGAGGTAGTCAGGGAAGCCCACTGGAGGAGGCAGCAGAGACCAACATGAAGTAAAGGAGGGAGCCATTTGGATGCCTAGGGAAAGAGTATTCCTGGCGGGCGAACAGCTAGTGCGAAGGCCTGGAGGTGGGAGGTATGTTTGAGAAACAGCAAAGGAGGCCAGTGTAGCTGGTGCAGGGTGGGGATTCCTGGGTTCCACCATCAAGTCCATCAGTGTATCCACAGGCCTGGAGTTGGGTTAGAGTCAGATGCTAAGCATATGCCCCAAGGGTTTCTTATACCCATTCAACATTTGACCCTAAGGCCAAGTGACAAGTGAGAGATCTTCTGGTTCTGGATCCTGAGCCCTTTAGGCCAGTCAATGAGCATTCTGCTGAGGACTATGATCTTAAGAGTCTGTGTTAGTCTCTCTGGAACTTTGTTTTGGTAGGCTGGGAACAATCTTCCCTTCGATTCCAGAGAATTCATCATAATCCCTTTTGGGTGATCCTTGGGTGCCTGTCACTATGGACTGTGAGCCATTTCCTGGGTTTAGATCTCTAATGATCAGCACTAGGGAAGTAGGACAATGAAGATGGGTTATCTCCTGGTGCTCAGAGGGGACTCTCAGCCTGGATTTAAGGAATGCCCAAGTTATACACTTAAATCTATTGAGACATGTGAGTCAAAGTTTTTTTGAACTGAGTTGATCCAATCTAGTAGAAAGCCTTTGCTGACTTTAGACCATGGGTCACTGATGGATGCCTGTTAAACAGAGATTTTGATCGGACAGCTTTGTGACTTAGCCCACTTTGCAAAGGACTTTGAGTGTGTGGCAGTTTATCCTCATATCTTTCTAGGACCCTTCACTGACTCAGCCAAAGAATCTCTTTTAGTTCCCTGGTCCAAGTAGCCAGGCCCTGGGGAAAAGTATATCTGTCACACTAAGAACCTTGAGGATCAGAATTTAATGGGCTCTTCATTAGTTGGTTAAAAATAGGGCCAGGAGAAACTTCTGGAAAAGAGATGTCCACTTTCATCTGAGTGGTCTGGTTCTCATGGACCCCCATGATAGTGGCCAGACTGCTTGGTGAACAAACAAATGTCTCATGGGTCCTCATGCAGAAAATGTTTCCCAGATGCACCAGCCACCCCTCTGCTCACTGAGCTTGCTTTTGCAGCTGTGATGTCAGCTCTGGGCTTTGATTCACAGGCTTCTCGGCCAGAAATCCCACCTCTCTACCTCTCCCGCAGAGAGAAAATCCCACTGTCCCTCAGGCCCAGCTGGAAACTTGCCCCTTCCATGAAGATGCCATGGAAAGGAAGATGTCCATATTCTACCTCTTCTGAAGTCTTAGACCACTCCCTGGCTGCCCCTACCACCTCAAAATCATGACCCTTTTCACGTCCCATCTCCCCATTTTGGGTAGAAATATCTTATAGTTATAATTCAGAGTTTATCCCACAGGACCACCCATCAGACATTTTTATTTTTTATTTTTTGGTATTCTCTGGGTTATGTGAAGCCATGTCTTTTTCATTTGGGTATCCCCAGTGCTAGCATGGTGACACATTGGGTGCATGTTGTCATCACATGCTTACTGCCAGAATGAGTCTAATTAGCTGAATGAATTCAGGTCTAGCATAGACAGTGTGCCTAGCATAGGATTTACACTATCTTATGAAGAACTAGTACAAATGAATAAAAATGCAATCAGAATACCAAGAGGGACACCATAAAGGACTAGATGAGATAATTCACAGCAGATAGATTGGTAGGCCATGTCTGGCTTCACTAGTTGTAAGAAAGCAAAATGATAATGCCCTTTGCTGATGCCCTGGGACATGTACACGTTTGCTGGTAGTTGGGCATCGTCCATTGGTGCACACCACTGTGCACTGATAAATGTGTATTTTGAGTCATAAAACTTTCATATGCTTTGACACAATAATCCTGCTCCTGGGAATTGATTATAAGGAAATAATCCAAAATAAGGAAAAAAAACCTACATTTTTTTCAGAGCTCTGCTCCTTATAATTTTAAAAACAAAGCTGCAAATGCCATTTTCAGTAATAAGGGTTAAATAAAACCTGATCCGTAGATCCTTTCTGTGGAGTACTCTACAGCCAATTTAAAAAGCACCTACAGGGGCGCCTGGGTGGCTCAGTCAGTTAAGCGTCTGCCTTCGGCTCAGGTCATGATCCCAGGGTCCTGGGATCGAGCCCTACATCAGGCTCCCTGCTCAGCAGGGAGTCTGCTTCTCCCTCTCCCTCTGCCTGCCGCTCTGCCTGCTTGTGCTCTCTATCTTTCTGTGAAATAAATAAATAAATAAAATCTTTAAAAAAAATAAAAAGCACTTACAGAGGTTTTGTACATAATGAGCTACAGTTTAAAATATAATAGCTGATGATAAAGCAGAATATTTTCATCATTTGGTAGATACACCAACTAGGAGAGAAAACTGGGTTGAAACTAAAAGAGCTGGTTTTCAGGGTTGAGGGCATTTATTTGCCTTGTATCTTATCCTTCCTGATCCTTGGATTCTTCATCTACAAAACAGACACACAAATTTTTACCTCTTAGGGTGAGATAGATTGCGTGCAAAATCCAGGGCCTGAGCATAAAGGGCATGCTCAATAAACGTAGATATTATCATTATTTTAGCAGAATGTACTGCACCTATAATCTAGATCAAGGAGCCAAGACTATGACAGATAGTTAAGGATGAATGGGGAAAAAAATGGGCTTTGGTATTGTTCCCTATTGCTGTGGGGATTTTAGGAAGGACAGATTACCGAGAAGGTAAGGTGAGATTTTGAAGGATGGGGAGATGGGATGGGGAGAGCATCGTAGGAGGTGGGGGTGACAGAGATAAGGAAGGGAGATGAGAACCAACATGGGTCATGCCAAAAGGCAGAGGTTGGCCTGATTAATAGAGCGGGCCGTTGATGTTAGGGAGTGATGGGGTAAAGGACGTGGACGAGAGTCTGGATTTCTTTGCCAGCATCCAGTTTTGAAAGAAAGCATTCTTAAGTGAAGGTGAATATTTGAATAGTAAAGTAAGATCTGGTGAAGACTGAAGCTTCTGAAACTCCTTACCGATGGAATAGAAGGAATTAACAAAGTGAGACTTCATCCTCTGCACCCCTTCCTATCCCAGCACTCTGTCAGGACACGATCCAAGATCAGTCCTTTACATGTTAGTATGAATTTGTTATTCTTATTTCCAACAATTGATCAAAAATTCATTGAAGAATTCCTCAAAGTATTTACAGTTTAAGTCTTATCTTTGCTATGGGATGAAATACATTGCTCCATGTGACAGGAATTCTAGTCCCTGGGGACTGTGGAGAGAGGCACGTGGGTAGTGCTGACATTGAATATGTAAATTGTTAGTAATTCTACATATAATGCCACCTCTGCCATAAAGCCATTACTTTGCTTAGTTGCTCATTAATTTATTCAATCGATTGTTTATCTATCCATCCATCCGTCCAGCCATCTGTCTGTCCATTCTCTATCCATCCATCCATCCATCCATCCATCCATCCACTTATTTAAACAATCTTTCATAAAGCATGAATCTTGTGCAGGCATAATGTAGGCATTGGGATTATAAAAAGAAATATGACATAGTGACAGTCTTTGTGGCGCTTGGAAGATTATGCTTGAACAAAAGCCCTCTTCAAAAATTCTGCAAAATATTTTCTGTGTAGAATTATTTAATTAGATGAAAGAGAGCAAAACAATAAAAATATTCACGGTTATCTCATGTCTAGAGGCTTTGACCCATAGGGGGAAGCTGTGAGTCGGCTCTCATAGGCCTCCAGTGTAAACTCCATGTGGGGTGTCCTGCAAAGCTCCTCAATATTTGGCCCCCCAAACATTCCCAGTCTTATGTCCCCCACTTCCCCACTAATCTAACCCACACTGCAACTACCCCACACCAGCTCTTGCTCCTGAGCATGCCAAACTCTTTCACATCTCTGTGTTTTTGTGAACACACCATATTTATTTTCAGTCTAGAACATTCCACTGCACTCTCTCACTGTCCTAATACTCCTTCTCAATCCCATTGTTAGGCCAGTTTCTCCCTGGAACCTTCCTGGTCTTACCCAGGTAGAGCAAACCACTGTCTCATCTGTGTCCAAGAGTACTTTAGAGATGCCCTTGGCCATCGTGAGAATTGTAAAGTAGCAGATATCGGGGTGAAGTGGAAAGCATGTGTGATTCCAAGAGGGATGGAGTTGACCATGAATTCTGGCTCCCATTCCCCACACCCCTCTCAAACTGCTTGCCCTGGGTCTGGTCATCCAACATCTCTAAATTCCTGCCTTTCTCACATTCTCACTATTTGCCTTATTGCAAACAATTATCCTTCATGGAGTTGTCGTGGGGATAAATGATGTATTAGGATGTATTGTGAGGAGCCGGTCCTGGGCCTTGTACATGGTAAGTGCTCAATATTTGTTCACTTGTGCCCTCCTATTGTCAACCTTGGTGTGCCAGACTTTGTCATGGCACCGTGAATGCCTCAAGGTGAGATTACTTGTCTGTGCATCTCTCACAACGTGCAGAGAATTCTTGCTTCTCAGAAACAATACAGCATGGTGGCTAATAGCAGGGACTCTGGCACCAAACTCCCTGGGAGAGACTAATGCGACTCCTTGCTAGCTGTGTGGCCTTGGGGATATTACTTGAGCTCTCTATGACTCGGTTATCGGTTTTCTTATCCGTCAAATGGGGATAATACTAGTACCCCCCTCGTAGGGATGTTATAAAGTTTACATGAAGGTCTGGTCACAGTAAGCCCCCTTTCAGGTTGGCTATTATTAGTAGGTGCTCAAGAACGGTTTATTGAAAGGCCAATGAATAGATGTTAGTGTGTGATAGTCTCAGGAAGTCTGGCTAACATGAAGGTGTTTATTTGGTTCAGAATGCCTGTTTCTTGACCTACCTATAACTAGTTTCTATTACTAGGTTATTATTAAGTTGAGAGGAATTACTTTCCTGTGGCGGGCAATGTCCTGACATACTGAAGGTTAAATGCCAGCGACGTGTCTGACATCCACGTTGAAATTATTTTGTTGGTTTTAGTAATATGGATGAGTTCTAAAGTGAGTCGTTGGTCAGAAGTAGAGGTTTTCCTGTAGATAAGTGACCAGAAATATTTGAGCCGTGGTCTCGGAGAATGTTTGGAAATACCCCCTTCAAGTCTTAAATCTCCCACCTGAAAGAATCCATGTCGTTGGCTCTTTGAGGGGGAAATTCAACAAGACTGTAAAACCTGGGAGGACGGAGGCCCGTCTGAGACTTCTGCATTCCCATTCAGCATTCAAAATAGCCCTGGATCCACAACGTTGCCCGCGAAAGACCTGTGAGTTAATTATGCAAAAAGTGAAGATGTTTTTCTTCCCAACCTAGAGCTCACCCTCTGAAATTTCCACGTGATCAGTGCCTGACCCCAAGGAAAGCATTATTGTTAGTACACATATATGTTTTATTTCTGATTATGAGATTTAAAAAGCATGAAATAATATCATTTTCTGTCAAGAGGATTGGCTTAGGGAGATGTGCGGCTGGGTGTCACTTCTGCCTTGGGTTGGTTGAATGATTTTATCTATGTCTTTAATTGCTCTGAGCTTCAGTTTCCCCACCTGAATGGGAAGCAGTTGGACATTAATTATGATAGTAACAAGGATGCCACTTTGCTGGCCATGTGATGACACCGGGCTAAGTGCTTTAGAATTCCTTGCATTTAATTTCCATAGCAATGCCAAACAGTAGCTACTTTTTACCCTCCTCATGTTACAGGTAAGGAATCTGAGCTCAGGAGAGTGGAGTCATTTGCCAAAAGTGTAAATAGCAGGCTCAGGAATTGAGCCTGGGCTTGTTTATGTTTCACAAATCTATGAATAATCGTTGATTTGTGACAAAGAGCCCTAACATGAATGGGGGTTTTCAGGAAGGATTAAGAGGTGACTTTCCCAGTATATTAAAAAATATGTTCGCCCCTCCTTCCCTCATTCCTTCCTTCCCTATCCCCAGTACCTCTTCAATCAAATCTCTGGCCCACCTTCCACCTGATTAGATTTTAGTCCTTTTATTTCTCCGGAAAGGGATTCTTAGTGTCTTCTATGCTTTTTTCAAGCCCAGCTAGTATCTTTATAATCGCTATTCTGAACTCTAGTTCCGTCGTCTTTCTTATGTCCATACTGATTTGGTCCTGCCAGTCAGTACTGCTTTCTAGGAGTTCTCTTTTTTGAGGTGATGTTTTCCATCTTGTCATCCTTTCCAGAGAAGAATAGATGAACGAGGGAACAAAATACTAAAATAGCAACAATGACCCCAGAGAATTACACACTTGCAAAAAGTGGTCGCTTTTCTATTTGTAGAGTTGCAGCGATTCTTAGATCGCTGAGTTGAGTTCACAGGTGTTCAGCATGATTTGATAGCTAACTAGCTGAGTTCCAGGGACCAGACGAAACTAGGGTCCCCTAACTCCTCTGCCATCTTCCTCTGACAATCTCTGGCCCACCTTCCAGAGTGCTAAGATTCCCTGTTACCCTTCCTCTACAGTACTCTTTACTTCTCTTTGGATGTGCTTGTTATAATTGCCATTAAATAGTTAATTATTCACCTGGTTATTAAGATCTGTCTCTGGCTAAAACATGAGCTTCTAGAGACAGGGCTGCCTCAACATCGTCAGCCTGAATCCAGAGTTTACTGAGCTCAGTAAACAAGGCCCATGAGAAATGTTTGTTCGAAGGTTGAAAGAATGAGGACCTACTATGTGCCCCACAGTGCGGGAAGCCAGAATCATCAAAGACAGGTGGTTGGTGAACCATGGTGACATTACTATGCAATCCCTTGCCTGTCTTTCTAATTATATGCTTCCTCCAGCAGGTGGTAATAAGCTGGTGAGCATGCTCCATTGAACACCAAATGGCCACTCTTCAGGAGTGCTCTTAAAGACCCACTCTGAATTGGATGGGAGGTTATGCTTGATAATGTTTAAGGTCTGTTCATCTGTTCATTACTTCATTAGTTGATTCAATCAGCCACTCTGTTAAGCAATAATTACTGCCACAAACATTTACCGAGCACCTTGTTAGTTGCTGGTGATAGAATCGTGAATAAAAGCTTATCCTCTAGTCGAAAAAAAATGCTAGCTGCCATTTCTGAGTACCTCCGTGAATCACATAGGATATATTTATGATCTCTTGTCTTCAGTATGACCCTGCAGCTTGTTAGAACCACGTCGTGAAGGAGGAAACAGGCTTAGGGATGTTAAGTGGCCTGGCTGAGGCCACACAGCTAGGAGGTGGCAGAATTAGGACTCCAACTCAGCACTTATAAGATTCTAAAATTCTATTCCACAAGAGAAAAGAACATGTGGCTGCAGAGCGGGCAGCATTTTTGTGAAACTCTGGGCATTATTAAAACAACACATTCAGTTACTGGTGCAAATTTTGCTCTTCAATGCCCTGCACTGATGCACAGAAGCCCAATTCTCCACTTATGGAGGTTACTGTGTAGCAGGGGATGAATGTTGGCAGCCCTCAGATGGCTTCACTGGGATGTTACATGGACATAGTCTAAAAGGAAGCAACAGTCCTACAGATGCATGTGGATTTAGGAGAGAGAGCTTTCCCGACAAAGAAAAATCTCACATATAAACCTTTTATTTTTTATTTCAAAGGGGAAGACGTTGTATGTTTGCTGCTTCTAGAGTGTGTCATGAAAGCTCACCATATCCTACCTCGTTCTCCCTTGGTACCAATATCAAATGATGATATTCCCTCTGGCTACAAATGGAGATTTCTTTGGAAGGCAAGAAAATTCATTTTAACAGTTGTTTCCCATGGTTATTGAGAACAGGATAAACAAAATTAGCCAGCAATGAGAGAATTCTTTTCACCTCTGAAGTCAAAGTAGTGCTATATGACAGCTGGGACTGAGCTGAGTGTTGGGAGCTGAGTGCACTTGCTAGCTGTGACCTTGGCCATGTTCTATGACTTCTCTCTGCCTTTGTTCCTTATCCCTAAAGAAACTGGGCTGGGTGGACCTGGTCAGAGGATTTCAACTACTCTCTGAGGAGCTACAGAGATTCCGGGTAAATGCCCTGGGGAACGATGTGGGGTCCCAAAGGGACATTGGGGCTGGAGAAGATCCAGACACCACTCCTGCTTCAAGCCCAGCAGTTTGGCCCTTATTTGCTTTCTCCATTGCGGATTTAACTGGAAGGAAGTTTCCTCTGCTTTGAAAGAGATACCCTGGGCTCCAGTCACTGCCGTCCCTCCAAGGCCCCTTCTGCAGGGGTCCTCGCCGCAACCAAGTTCTGGTTAAGGCCTTTATGTGGCCTTGGGTGCCTCAGTTACTTTGGAGATGTACTAGTCTGCTCACAAAGGACTGAGGACCGGGATCTGGCTTTGAGCCAGGAGTCCTGGTGCTATCAGTGTGGGCTGCAGGATGGAGCCACAGGGCCTTGCGGAGAATGTGACTTTTGGAGGAAATTTAGCAAGTCATTAAGGAAATGATTGGATTCTGGTGAGCTGATAGTGAAGTGCAGCCAGCATCAGGTTATTGGCATGGCTGATGGTTGAAACAGGATCCTACATGCAGCTTCCACTCCAGTGGCTCGAAGCCAGCCCCACTGTAGTCTGCTGTGTCTCAAAAACTTCTAGATGCCTGTGCACCTGACACTGCTGGGACGACTACAAGTCAGACGCACCAGAGACTGAGGGCAGCAAATTAAAAGGGATGGAACCAAAGAAAGTTGTCCCCTGTGGTTTCTGCTATCTTGACGGGAGAAGCCTGGGAAGTGCTATTCTAAAGTGGTTTTCTAATACCATGTAAAGGGGTATTAGAGAGTATAGGTCAGCATTTGGGCTGTGTGACTCTAGGCAAATTACTTAAGCCCTCTTGAGTCTCAGCTTCTTCCTCTGTAAAATGGTGATACAAATTTTAAAGACTTCACAAGACTGTTGTAAGTTTCCATGGTAGAGTACCTGTATAGCACTTAGCATGGAGCCTGCTATGTAGAAAAATAGTTACCCTTCATTGATTATTTGATTCTCTGGAACAGCACTATTTCCAATTCCCTGCCATTCAAATAGCGATAAAATAAAGCTAACGGATTAAGACGCCATTGACCTTCATGCCTGGGGACGGTGGTTACATGCAAGTGTGCCCATGTGTTAGTGCAAATAGGATTGGCTTAAATATTACACAGAAATCATGTGAATATATATCTCTATTTGGGCCATACAGTGCTGTGTCTATTCTAACCATGCCTTTCGGGTATTAACACATGTAGTCCTGACCAATGTCAGGTTCTGCTCATTTATTTATTTAAGGAATACTCACTGAGGGTCTCCATCCCAGGTTAGGCATTGTTCTGGATTCTGAGGATGCACATGGGAGTTTAACTAACTCAGTGGAGTTTACTATAACAACTGGATACACACCCATTCATTCAGTGTCTATTTTGTGCCTGGCATTGTCCTAGATGATGTTCGAGATGTAAAGAAAAAGAAGCTTCTGGCCTTCAGGAAACTTACACCATATGCCCAGAGGAGGAGCAATTTGTGGCAGCAAGTTACATACCCCCTTACGAGCAGCTCCCAGAGAGAGCTCTCCTTCCTCAGGCTTCTCTGCTCTGCATTTCTATGGCCCAATTAGGGCCCCACTGGTGGTCCTTCCCAGGGGAAAAAAAAAAAGGCCACCTCAAGGGTCATTTGAGAGCTGTCATGTCAGAAATATCAAATGGGGGTCACTCTTATTCCAATTGTTTTTAATAAATCAAAAAAGTCGGTTTTGTAGGCAGCATGTAGGTAGGCCTTGCTTTTTATCCATTCAGTCACCCTGTGTCTTTTGAATGGAGTGTTTAGTCCATTAACATTTAAAGTAATTATTGGTTGATATGTACTTTTGCCATTTTCTTACTTGTTTTCTGGTTGCTTTTGTAGTTCTTCTCTTGTTCTTGTCGTCTTCTCTTGCTCTCTTCCCTGGTGGTTTGATGGCTTTCTTTATTGTTGTTTGGATTCCTTTCTCTTTTTTGTGTATATCTATTATAGGTTTTTGATTTATAGTTATCATTTAGTTCATATATAACATGAGTATAGCAGTCTATGTTAAGTTGATTTAAGAGACTCACTTCAGACCTAGAAACACATGCAGACCAAAAGGGAAGGAATGCAAAATCACCATGCAAATGAAGTGAAAAGAAAGCCAGGGTAGCAATACTTATATCAGACTAAATACACTAAAACAAAGACTGTAGCAAGAAAAAAGAAGAAAATTGCATAATGATAAAGGGAACAATCCATTAAGAAGATGTAACAACTGTAAATATCTATGCATCCAACATGGGGGCACCTAAATACATAAAGCAACTATTGACAGACATGAGAACATTCTATTCAAAAATAGCACCGTATACATTTTTTTCAAGGGCACATGGAATATTCTCCAGGATAGATCATATAGCAGGCCACAAAACAAATCTTAATAAATTCAAGAAGACTGAAATCATATTATGCATCTTTTCTGACCATGAGAGTATGAAACTAGAAATCGATTACAAGAAAAAATCTGGAAAGAACACAAATACATGGAGGTTAAATAACAGGCCTAAACAATGAATGGGTCAACCAAGAAATCAAAGAGGAAAATAAAAAATTTATGGAAACAAATGAAAATGAAAACACAACAGTCCAAAATCTTTGGCATGCAGCAAAAGCCATTCATTCTCTGAGGGAAGTTTATAGCAAACAAGCCTACCTCAAGAAAGAGGAAAAATCTCAAATAAACCTACCCTTACACATAAAGAAGCCGGAAAGAGAGGAACAAAGACAAAAGCCAGTAGAAGAAAGGAAATAAGCAAGATTAGAGCAGAAATCAATGAAATAGTGCCAAAAAAAAAAAAAAAAGAACAAAATAAACTGATTCAGTAGAAACAATTGACAAAAAAAATTGACCCAGAAAGGATCAGTGAAACCAGGCGCTGGTTCTTTGAAAAGAGAAATAAAATCGGGCGCCTGGGTGGCTCAGTTGGTTAAGCGACTGCCTTCGGCTCAGGTCATGATCCCGGAGTCCCGGGATCGAGTCCCACATCGGGCTCCCGGCTCAGCGGGGAGCCTGCTTCTCCCTCTGACCTTCTCCCCTCTCATGCTGTTTCTCTCTCTCTCTCTCTCTCTCTCTCAAATAAATACATAAAATCTTTTAAAAAAAAAAAGAAAAGAGAAATAAAATCGATAAACCTTTAGCCACACTCATCAAGAAAAGAAGAGAGAGGACTCAAAAGACAAAGTTAATTTGGACAAACCCGTTAGTACCTACAGGTCTTATGTGACTTCATTTCCTGTCCGGTGAAATGGAAATGACCATCCTCCTCTTGTAGATGAGGGGTCTGAGGTTCACGGGGAGTTTCTCTCACTTGCCCCGTGGCACAGGGCTTCCTGGCGGGGCAGAGCATTGAGACAGGGGTGCGGCGACAGCCGTGTAATGTTTCCAGGGGCCTGGCCTCACTTGGTGAAAATGATACTCCCCAACCGACTGTATTCTTGTTTTCCCTGCTTCTATCTGAAGCAGCAATGTTGAATCTCTTTCGCGTCATTGCTCGTCGGTGGCCAATAACCTTTCCTCTGGTGAATGTTTCCCAGTTTCGGTCACCTCTCTCCCAGTTGCCTTCTCAGTAGAAATCAATAGATCTTGTCTCTCCTGGCCTCATACATCGAGATAGAAGTTTTCTATCCCACTGTGTCTATTTTTTGTTTTCCAAAAGTCCCGTGTGCTGGAATTTTAATACTGGAGTCTGTTTCCTTGTTGGGTCTTGTCTCTGTTAGCCAATGATATCATGTTTCTTTTAAACACATGGTTGGTAGTTTCGTTCTCTGCCACATTTGGATGCTGTTTATGGCTTCCGGGAGGGAAAGGTTAATTTCCCTTTTCGGTGTCTGATTTTCTTCTTTTAAGACGTCAACCGCTGACTTGGTTTTAGTTGGAGTCAGAGATCTTTGTGTTGAATCTCTTAGAACCTCTGAATAATGCTCAATAGTGCTTGACCAATAATGCAGCAAGCATGCTTTGTGACGATTGCTCATATTTTTTTGGCTTTCAAGTCCTGTTGTGTCTACTGCTGTAAAAAAATCTATCCTGTCTGCTCTCTTCTCCCCATTCCCATTACTCCCTTTCCCATTTAGGCATCTGTGCCTGTGTCTTGGGCAAATACAGTGGCCTTGTAAATGGTCTCCTTGCAGCAATTCTTTCCCTGTGCCCCTCTCACCCACTCCTGCCAGGCCAATCTTCCAGAACACAGCTCTGGTCCTGTTGCACATCTGCTCAAAAACCACCCATGATTTCCTATTCCTTAAAACTTAAGTCCACACTCCTATAGATGAGTCTTTAAAGCTCTCAGTTTGACCTTGACGTTTCTATGAGATTTTATAAGGCTCTAAGCCAAGCAGAAGGTCTGGGAACTCCATCAAGTCTTCTGAGAAGTACTTTTCTTAACTTGTAGCTCCTGCCTGGCAACAAATGGTGTAGTATCTGCTCAGCCTAGAATCTCTCCTTTTCCCTCATCTCTACACAGCCTGGATGTCCCCCAAGGCTCAGATCAACTCCATCCCCTCCAGCAATGTCCCAGTCTTCTCCAAGCCACTCTCGTGTTTCTCTTGATGCCATTCTTGTTTGAATTCCCAGTATAGTGACTGCAGCGATGCTCACTGGCTAACTGGCTTCCAGTCATTTCACACATAAGCTACAGAATCTTCCTATGTCTGTCCAGTTAGTCCAGCTGTCAAGGTTGAATTCAGATTATTAACTGGCTCCTAAAGTTGACACTTAAGTGCCCCCTCTCCCCTGACACTTAGATTGTGGAGACCAGTGAAAGACTGTGGTTGGTGATGTAGGTAACTCAGAAAAGTTTTATTTCCTATGGCCTGAGTCTGATCAAGGGAAGCCTATATATTCACATGTGGATCAGATCTTCACATGTCTTCACCAACTTTTCTCCCAAACTGTGACTCCTCAGAGGTTCAGGGTTATATAGTCCACCCTTCCGTATGGGCTGAACCAGGCTTTTGTAAACACAATTTCAGGTCCCTTGTTGCACCTTCTGATTCACTGGTCCCCTCTTTGGCCCTTTCATATAACTGTCATTGACTTCCTGGACACATCCCTTCACTCTTTGCTCAAGCCGGCATCCGTCTCTGCATCACCCGACTTCCCACGCACTGCCACTACCCAGGAGGTCTTCTGTGTTGACACGTGTGAGGCACTCAACCCTGTTCTCTTCCTCCCTGGTTCTTCTCACCTCTGGTGGCTTCCCCTCCAAGCGACCTCATTCACCCACTTTTGTGGCTACATCCTGGACTTGGTCAGTTTCTGGAACTACTCCACCTCAGAAGTCATAAAATTCACACCTCCCACTCTCTGACCACAACTTTCCTCTCCTTCCAGTTCTGTCACTCGCTTGCTCTCAACTTTCTGGTTCTCTGACTCATCTACCTTCTTCTTTGTCCTACCCTCTCTGCTGCCCTTGTCTTTCCTCTCATCCCTATTTGCATAGATTCCACAGCTCATCACTTCAACAACTCCCTGAACTTTAATGTCATTGCTCTACTGTCTTTTTGCCACACACGTATCACAAATGGATCTTGCAGGATTCCAATCATCTGCTCTGTTTGTGCCCCAACATGGTGACTGAAATTCTCTCGAGGTCAAATCCATTCCAGCCTGTAGATCAAGGCCACTGTAGATGAATGCAAACCTCTCAACAGATGCCTCAGTACTGCCCAGCTCCTGCATGCTGTTTTGCTTTTCAGGTTTCTTGTCTGTTCTCCAGGAATTACTTCAAATATTCTCCTCTTTTTTCAAATCTCAACCTCTATCTGTACTTTCATGCTCAGCACATACAAAAGTGATGGCCTCTCCTCATTTTCTGTCATGAATCCTGAAAACTAGCCTGCAGACTTGCCCTTTCTTTCATCTTGAAAGTCTTCCCATGCAGCCTTTCTGGCTTTCTCAGGACCTTTCTGGTATACTCATTCCTTCCGTGATGGTTTCCACAACATCTCCTTTTCACATACTTTCTGTCATTTTTTGAACATATTTCTTTTTTTTCTCATCATTAAGGAAGAAAACAAATCCTTCTTTAACCTTATGTCCTGCTCTACCAGCCACCCCAACCTCTTCTTCCAAAGCTATGGAAGCTACTTGGCTTGAGGAATAGAAGAAGTTCCCTATAAATTGAGCATGTGATACTGGTTTGTGGGAGGTGGGAGATGAGGTTGGAGCTTGATGCTTAATAAACATTGATTAGACTGAGTTAAACAAACAAGTTTATTGGGTGCAAACATGTTGTTTAACAAATATGACTTAGGAGTTGCACAGAACTATGACACAGAACCCTTCACTTCAAAGAACCTACCATCTAGTTGAAGAAAGACATTAACAACATCTGAAGAGGTAGTAGTAGTAGAGGGTAGATGCTAATTGAACTGGCTCAGTCCTCAAAGTATGTCTTAAATCTGATCCCTTCTTACTCTCTCTACCTCCCCATGGTAGTCTAACTCCACAGGATTTCTTTCCTGGATTATTTCATTAGTCTCCTAATTGACCTCCCTGCTGATATTCTTGCTTCACTTTGGCCAATTCCTTTGGCTGACATTTGCCTTTTAAAATGTATCACATCCTCTATCTTTTCAGCAACAAACTGTTCCCCTGGATGACAATCTTTGTTAAAGTTCAAGTCAAATCCTTACCATAATCTGCACCACCAACCCTGACATCATCATCCCTGGACCCCTAAGTGACTCCCTGGGTTCCAACCACATAGATCCCCATGCTATTTCTTAAATGCCAGTGGACCACTACCCAGAGACTTTGTATTTACTACCATTGCTTCTTGGCAGGGAACTTCCCCAAATATTGTCTTGGCTACTCCGTCACTTCTTTTAGGTTTCGGTTCAAAAGAACTTTATTAAGGAGTCCTAGCCTGATCACATTGTATGGAAAAGGGCACCCTGACCTTCTTAATTCTCTCTCCCCTCACCCTCTTTTATTTTTCTTCTAGGACCTAACACCATCTGGCAAGTAATTGTTTTTGCATTCATATATCTGTGTCTTCTTATTTGAATGTTAACTCCATGAGAGCAGGGTCTTGGTTTGGCTTGTTCTCTAAAGCATCTCTAGGTTCTTGCACATAAGGATCATTCCATAAATAGTGAGCAAATGAATAATGAATGATGAAAAAAACCTTGCCCCATCCTGCTGCATGTGTTCATCCATTAATTCAATGCACATTCATTCAGCATCTAGTATGGGTTAGTAGATGCTTACTAACATCTTTGAGGGGCTGGTGCCCGGCAGTGAACAAGCCCCCAAATGATCTGAGTGTTTCAGTGACAGGCAAGGCAGACCAAGATGACCCAGATGTCTCTGGTTCGAAATCCATGGCTTGGTGTCTCCATTCCAGACCCCCAATTCCAGGGCTGGTTAAAAGCTCTATTAAAGTTGACCCTTGAACATCATGGAGGTTAGGGGTGCTGACCTCTGCACAGTCAAAAATCCATGTATAACTTTTGACTCCCCTAAAACTTTACTAATAGCCTACTGTTGACCAGAAGCCTTACCAATCACATAAACAGTCGATTAACAGATATTTTGTATGTGTTAATACATATTATATACCCTGTTCTTACAATAAAGTCAGCCAGAGGAAAGAAAATGTTATTAAGAAAAGCATAAGGAAGAAAAAATACATTCACAGTACTGTGCTGTCTTTCTCAAAATACATCCACGTGTAAGTGGACCCACGTTGTGCAAAGGTCAACTGCACTTTGGAGCGGCAGGTTGTGATGTGAGCAGGCATTCACATCTTCCTCTTCTGCTTGGGGTTAAGCATTTTCCAGCATCCAGAAGCTGGAAAGGACATTAAGAAAATGTAGACCAAAATCCTCATTTTGTAAGTAGAGAAACTGAGGACCAAGAAGGAGGCACTTGCCTCACATCAGAGGGTAAACTGGCTGCGGAATTCAGCAGGAATCACTGGGTCCTGCTTCCTGGGTTGGGGATCTTTCTACTATACCACACTGCCTCTCTTCATCACCCCTTCCTTTAATCCCCTCCTCACAATGTCCTCCTTTTCTTTTTGACAGTCAGAACTTTGTTAGGGAGCCGGGCAATGTGTGCTATGAAAAGCAACTTTATAGCTCTGTGCTGTTATGATCATATTTGGGGGCGGGGTGGCCAGAGCAGGCTGGAAGGAGCCAAACAGCCTGGTCTGCATGACTGCTCTGTGTTTTAATAGGATCCCCGCTGGTCACACCCTCTCCCAGGCTCCCTCACCCTGAGGGCCACATCACGGTCACCAAGCAGTCGGGGAAATGAAAACAGTAATCTTAGAGCTCAGAGTGGAGCTGAAGGCAAGACCCCCACCCGAGGCTGGTGCTCAGACAAGGCAGCAAAAGAAAGGAAGAAAGCAAGAGCAAGAACAGCAGGGACCCTCCTAAAGGAGAGATGGAGAAATTTGTTTTGCAGGGAGGGGCCCAGAGTAAGAGCCTGCCACCCATGTGGGGCTGGTTTTAGCCACTGCACTGGGGCTAAGTTGCAAAACATGGTAGGTGGGGCAGGATAAAAAAGATCCTATTATGCGACAAGCTCAGCTTATTGACTTATAAAGCATTTGTCCTAAAAACTCATCAAAGTAGGTAGGGCTCATGAAAGCTGTATTATAGGAAAAAAATTGACGACCATTTGATGACAAAGTATAATTACAGAGCCCTGAAATAAAACCTAATAGCATCACCTAGCATTTATTAATTATCTACTATAAGTTAGACGCTGTGCCAATGTCTTATACATGAGATCTAATTTATCCTTCAACCCTACGAGGGAAATCCCGTGATTAGCCCTGTATAGTGGGTGAGGAAACTAAAGCTCAGACCAGCTGCTAATTCGTCTCTGGTCACACAGCTAGTACAGGGTGGCATTAAGAGTCCAACCCGAGTGTGACGTTAGACACCATTCCATGTTCTTTAACATAACTGCTATGTGTTCAGGCGCTGCACTGGGCACTGGGAATTAAGGAACTAGAGTGAACGAGACTAACAGAGGTGTTCCTGTGCTCCCAGGTGGAAAGACTCTGCTAGAGTAGCCAGGGGTTGTGGCAGATCTGGCGCTTGAAATAAAGCCCATTTGACTCCAATGCTGGTGCAGTACCCATTTGCCCAGAGTACTGCACCGCCAACCTCCGAACTCCCCAAATAGGCCCAGCACGTCCGTGTGCTTGGATATGCTCTTCCCTCACTGACAAATCCTCCCATCCTCCCCATCTTACCTCTGGGAGGAAATGTCCCCAGACTGCTTGAGCCCCGTGTAATTGTCCCAAGCCTAGCCTGACCCTAGCTAGGGAACATGGGTCAGGTCATTTTTACGATGGTTGGAGGAGGCAGAATACTTGGGGATATATCCTAGCAGATTGGTGGATCAGGTCAGGGTGTATGGAAGTTCTTTTATGATTATGTCTATTTTTTCAGTGAGATAAGACATAAGATGTCTTATTATGTTATGTACTGTTTGCTCCCCTTCTACCCCAAGTTCGTATGTTGAAGCCCTAACTTCTAACATGATGGTATTTGGAGTTGGGGCATTTGGGAGGTAATAGGTTTAGATGGAATCATGAGAGTGGGACCCTCATGATGAGATTATTGCCCTCCAAGGAAGAAGATAGATTCTCTCTCCACACGTAGGTGCCAAGAAGAGATCACGTGAGCACAGAGCAAGAAGGTAGCTGTCTACAAGCCAGGAAAAAAGCCCGCACCAAGAACTGAATCAGCCAGCACCTTGCTCTTGGACTTCCCAGCCTCCTGAACTGTGAGAAATAAATGTCTGTTGTTTAAGTCACTCAATCTATGGTATTTGTCCTAGCAACCCGAGCAGACCAGGACAGTAATTGGTACTGAGAGTGGGGTGCTGCTGTAAGAACAACCTAAAAACGTGGAGGCAGCTTTGCAAGTGGGTAAGAGGTAGTGGTTTGGGAGGGTTTTGCGGTGCACACTCTAGAAAGCCGGAGTTGCCACGAAGGGACTGCAAAAGGAGATTCTGGTGGGAACTCAGCAAGGAGAGAGTAGAGCTGCAGGGGAACTTGCGTCTCCTGAGAGAATGCGAGAATGCATGAACCGAATGCTGCTAGCAATCCAGATGGTCAAGGCCAGTCTTGTGAGGTCCTGGATGGGAGCGAGGAACAGTTGTTATGGGACCATGGACAAAAGGCGATTCTTGTTATCAAGTGGAAAACAACTTGCTGAACTGGGTTTGTGTTCTAGTGTTTTGTGGAAAGTGTGACTTGGGAGCGATGAAACTGGGTAGATCAGCAAGTGTTGGAGGAGCAGCTTGGTTCCTCCTGACAGCTTCTGGTAAAATGTGAGAAGAGAGAAACGAATTGAGGAAGAAATT
The DNA here is from genome assembly GCF_003265705.2 of Callorhinus ursinus. Lineage (NCBI taxonomy): Eukaryota > Metazoa > Chordata > Mammalia > Carnivora > Otariidae > Callorhinus > Callorhinus ursinus. Next base: position 9,461,022 of record NW_027397066.1, on the reverse strand, counting down.
GCTAAGTAAAAAGAGCCAGAATTTAAGACTTGGAAAAGTGCCATATTATAGAGAATGCCAAGAGTGGGGCTGAACAGTCATTTGTTAAGGAGATTAGTATGGGTGTGAACCGTGGTTTTAATTACCCACCACAGTAGAAACACTGCTAGATTGAGCTGAAGAGAACAGAAACAGCATGAAATGGAAGACGGCTGTTGGACTTAGTTTCAACAGAACAATTCAGTTGAAATGCGCCCTATTCTTCAAGACCAGGGAAGGACGACTCTGAAGGTGATTCAGAGATCATTGGCGCTGCCTCCTTGGTTTCAACAAGCCAGACAGTGGCCACCAGGAGCTGTGGGGTGTGACTTCTGCCTAGTGGAGCCAGCGAGTCCTAAGGGTGGGACCGCTGCTCCACTGGGTCCAGAAGGCAGAACCTTGAATCAAACAGGATTATTCTCCAGCCTTGAGGTCTAATGGTAGTTGTCTTTCTAGGTTGGACTTCCGTGGGACCTGTCACCCCTTTTCCCCTTCCAACCCTTTTGGAATGGAAATGCCTATACTATGCTTGCCTTGCCATTGTGTTTTGAGGGTACATAATGTATTTGGTTTCACAGCTGGAGAGGAATTTTGCCTCAGAGTAAATCCCACCTCCAATTGCACCCATATCTGATTTCTGAGACTCTTTCAAGAGAGGGTTTTGGGATTTCAGAAGCAAGAAGCAGATACCACAGGGCATGGGAGAATGGATGTCACAGGGAAACATCATAGGCTTGCCAGGTAGCATTAAAGACATACTCAAGAATGGCTGTCACTCATTCAGGGTGAGACTGATCACTTGGGCTTGTGTTTTCCCTAGCCTAGCACATTCAATTGCCTGGCACAGAAGCAGAATTCAATCTCATGGGGATTTTCTAGTGGGTGTAATAGAGCAGACAGAAGCAAGGAGATTGATAGTCTATTCCAGAGCTTTTGGAATCTGAGTCAGGTAAGAAGGAAACTGGGGAAACAGAAGAATCGCCGGAGTCGAGGGTTGGGAGGGGGAGGGCAGGGGGAGGCCTGAACTTGAGATTAGGACAAGGTGACAGTAATTGATCGCAGTGGGTTCTCAACTATGACTGAGGGAGGTGGAAAGTAGGATCATTACAGGAGAAGAGACCAGGGCACTGAGAGGCCACGTTAATAGAAGGATTATTGGTGAGGATAACTGCCAAGAATTACAACAGCCATGCTAGAAAGAGAGGCAGTAAGCCCGAAGCTAATATCATGAAAGAATGGGCAAAATAGCTCCAGGGTCTCTAAATGGCCACTACAAGAAGGGACAGGTGAAGGACCTCAGTTATAGGAGATCTTACTGATGACAGACGGGCTTGTCCTGGCCTTTGTGGACCCAAATCCTAGTGTGGTGTCTTACCTGGGCTGGCAGGCACATGAAAAGGGAAAGAAGAAGGGGGGTGATTGTTCTGGTCTCTTGAGCTTTCCTGATCTTTGCATCTCTGGCATCCAGCTCATCACTCTCAGTGGAAGAGTGAACGAACGAACGAATGAACGAACGAATGAATGAATGAATGGAAGCCTGTGAGCTGGCTCAGAACTGGATGGAACTGAGGCTATGTGCTCAACTTTCTCTTTCTACTGAAAGAGAAATCAGCTGAAGTTTGGATCGACAAACCCAAATTTCTCTACCTGACTTTCAAGGCCCTCATATTCAATCCCATGCCAATCTGTCCTATCTTGTTTCCTCCTCTTTCCAAATTCAGATTCTCCGCCTGACAGTTTGGGCTTCTAGCTGTCCTGACAAAACACCACGCTCATTTCTGACTCTTGGCCTCAGTTCAGGAATTTCCTCCAACAAGAATGGCCTATTGTAATCTTGTTCCTCCAGCCAGGTTTTTGCTGTCCTTCAAGGCCAAGGTCAGTCAAACCCATCCACAAACCCTTTCCTGATATTAAAACCTGCCCTTCTCAGATTTTCTATAGCTCTTATGAAATGTCCCACATACTGTGGAGTGAGTTTTATCTTGTCTTTTAGTATTTGATATTTTAGAAAGAAGATTAACCTTGCTTTTCCAGGTAAATATTGCGTTTCAGAAGGGAAAGAATGTTTTCTACTTTTTGTGCCCATTTCTTGTAGTCTCTCTCCCCATGCCAATAACTACAGGTTGTTTGAATTGCTTCTGTTAGCCCTGTCTCTGTCCTTTGATTATCTTGAACCTGATGATTTTTTTCTTCTCCAGACTTCCTTCCCGCTCCAGGGAGCAGCTCTCCTTCTGTCTTTCCTCCTCTGGCGCGTATTCCTTCTTCGTGAGCACAGGGTTTACACAATGGAGTTTAGGATTGTCTTCTCTCTCTCCGTACCCTCCCTGAATGTCTTAGCCGGTCTAAACTCTTTACTAGTCACCTGTGGGCAGCAACTGCAAAATTCTTCTTTCAACCTGACCATTTTTCCAAAGATTAGAGTTACTCCAATGACCACGTACTGAACATTTCCACTTAGACGACCTGGACATCTTCTCGAATTCAACATGTTTGACATCAAACTCAGCGTCTTTCTTTTGATATTAGTTTTCCATCTGGAGGCCCCCATTTCTATTAATGACATTGACCTACTTACAACACCGAAATCTTCTATTGGCTTACTTGGGGCCTATGGGGTAAAATTTAAACTTATTGTCATAACGCATAAGGACCTATATGTTGTGACCTCCACCTACCTCTCCAGCTTAATTTTCCTGACCATACAATTTAACATCCAACTAGAATGAAGTTCTCCAAGTTCCCCAAATACAGCATTCAAGTTCACGTCTCCATGTTCTTGCATATGCTGTTCCTTCTGCCTGGATGTTGTTCCCTCCTTTTCTATCCAGGGAAAGTTTTAAATCCGACTGCAACATCACCTTGCCCCTGGGGGGCTTTTCTTGCCTTTCTAGAGTTTGATGTTGCTACCTTCATATTCACCTTATACACCATTATATATGTATACTGATTATAAGACATGTCTACTTATTGATTTCCATGGCAGGCTATATGGAATGTGAGCTTTTCTTTGTTTATATTCTCTAGCACAGTATCTGACAATAAAAGATACTCATTAAATGTATTTTGAGTCAATCAATAAACGAGTGAATGAATTTTTCCAACCCCCCAAGAATCAAATTTCAAATTCAGATTTGACTTTCCCCTATCCTTTGCCTTCTGTTGCATCTTGTTCTCTCGTTTTCCATCATATTGAAATTGCCCCCACCTGGTACTTTCCTTCATGTCCATATAATTGCAGTAGAACACCTGTATCTCTGCTCTTGCCCCACATTCTCCTTCCTTTTCTGTACAGGGAAGATTCCTATGATAATGCCAGCTTTGATAATACCACTCACTGCCAAGCTAAAAATCCACCCATAGCTCTTTTTTTGCTTTCAGAACAAAGCCCACAGTTTGGTCTTTAAGATTTTCTATCATCTGGAAGCAAGATGTTGCTGCCACAAGCCTCCTCCTAGTCCCCCAGAACTCAGAATAAGACTTGTGTCTTGGGGCGCCTGGGTGGCTCAGTCGATTAAGCGTCTGCCTTCAGCTCGGGTCATGATCCCAGGGTCCTGGGATCAAGCCCCACGTCAGGCTCCCTGCTCGGCGGGAGCCTGCTTCTCCCTCTCCTCCCGCTTGTGCTCTCCCTCGCTATCTCTGTCACTATCTGTCTCTCTCTCTCTCTCTCTCAAATAAATAAATAAAATCTTTAAAAAAAAGACTTGTGTCTCATTATCAAACATGCTTTCCTTCCCCTCATAGCATTTGTTTTCTTAAAAAAAAAATCCAGATATTTATTGTGCGCCTACTATTGCAGATTTCACTGTATTTTTTTTCTTAGTCCTCAAAACAACATTTTGAATTTTGAATTGGGTAGTCTTCTCTCCATTTATATATGACAAGTCTAATCCTTGGGGAATTTAACTTGTCCAAGATTATACCCATTTTACAGATTTTACAGCTCCTGACTGGCACCTTTTTGTAAGGATTAATTATTTTTCTTTTGTATATGTCCTACCTCCCCCCGAGCCCCCTGACAAGGTCTTTGAGAGTAAGCCTCATTATTAACCAGCTCAATCTTACTGCTTTATGGAAGAGAGATTAGGAGCTCACGACAAACATGCTGTGTCCGAGGAGCTGGCAAACAATCTTCCGGGGGAGTTCATGAACAGTGAGTTTGCAAAGAACATCTGGAAAGCAACCTTTGTAGTTCTTTGCAAAACTAAACCATAAGAAGAGGTCTCACAATAAATGTGGCATCAAAATTAAGGTTGTTGGGCCAGCTTGTTATCCATCACTAATTGCTCATCCTTTCCCACGATCTTGGGCTTTTATATACTTTCTCAGGTAATGCAACCCAGTGATTTATCAACTTGATTATCCCTCTTAACATTTCAGATTTATTAGGTGCAGGCCCGTCTTTCAGTTACACTTTAATTGTGTTAACTGCAAATGCAATTAATTGTGTCACCTTTGGGGAAGAATTTCACAGCTACCTTTGGGGGAGGGTGGTAAGTCCCTTATTAAAGTAGTATGTGTTGAAATTCTCAAGAGAAAGCCCAGATTCTATTTTTGTGGGGCTTGACTATATCCATCTTTCTTTTCTCCCCCTTGATTACTGTTCATCAAGGCAACTGGTAGCTGCTTGCTTGTTGCAATTCATTTTGGGGGATATTAGCAAATGAGGGGTCATTTTACTTTCTGTAATACCGGCTGTCAAACTTAATACTCCATGCCTCCCACAAAACATAGGGTACCTGTTCTCCTGACTTGATTTGCCTGTGCTCAGAGCTCTTCATCATCCCTTTTATTCAGGCTCCCTGCCCGAGGCAAGGTTCCTTGGGAAGGGCTCAAACGCCCCTTCCTACTCTGCACATTAGCCTGACTCCCGCCTGTAGTCACTCTGGGTCCTCACATAATAAATCAGTTTAACCTGTTTCTAAAACAAGGTCAGATTGTGCTGAATTCTTAAAAAGGATTTACAAATCTCTCCTGAGGTGCAGTTCTCACGGTAGACCTTTTGCCCAAAGAAAGGACAGTAACGGGGGTGGGGGGGGTGTCTATGGTGGGAGGGGTGTGCGCGTTGGGGGAGGGGAGGCGGGGGTGAGGGGTGGGCCGGGGGGAGAAAGTCCTCTTGCTTTGGCCAAAGAATCCCTGCAATGTTTGAGTGGGCTTCCACGCCGTAAACATCAGGGGCATTTAACATATCAAACGCAAATAAAAATGACACGCAGATGGCTCACTTCTGAGGCAGCCTTGTGCAGTTTTGGGAATCCTCCATCCCTGTGGTTTTCCGAAATATTATGAGTATATAGTCCCGATTAGGCTTACTGTTTTCTTCCCCATGGCACTGCCTTCCAGCCTGAAACCATCTGGGCCCGGCCTGAAGACTTAGGTCCTATCAGCAGAATCAAAGGCTGGACCCGGGCTCAAGAGTCACTTAGGATTTTCTGTGGCGCAATTAAGCATGCGCAGCACACCACAGCCACGGAGGCGCTGTTTATTCAGCGAAAGTGCTCTGTAATTTATTTAAAATAATCCATCTTGCCCAAATAAAGGGGCCATTGACGGCCTCCCCCTGCAGGCCTCTGCTGAAAGGCCCCCTCTTGACGGTCTGTTTTGCTGGTCACAGCTAAATACCTGACACAAGTGATTCAGGCTTCCCTGCTTCCCCTCAGTTCTCTCCCACTACTTTTAAAAAAATGAGATTTTACTAAGACTGCTTGTTTTCTTTCACACCAGTAATCAGACAAGGCTCCCCCCTTTTTCTCTTTTTAAAATAAAATAAAAAACAAACACAGATTGGCCATTAAAAATGATTAATGCCAGCCAATTTGATAATCGCCAAGCAGGAGGTGCCAGCGATTTTGGGGTTTAGTGCAGCCTCCGAACGAGCTTCTTTATGAGCTGGGGCTAATGAGGGATCGCATGAGGATTCTTACTGTATATGAACTGATTAGCTGAAAATGAGAGAACGTCCGTGGTGCAGCAGCAGCGACAAAGAGCCCTTTCTTCTCAAACACTTCCCAGAGCCAGGGGGCGCCGCTGGCACTTGAAAATGTTCTTTTCTCCTGGTTTTCAAGGAAAATATTGGATGAGCCCAGGTGTAGCTTCTGCAGGAAAGGGCTCTATCTATGTACACCTGCAAAACCCAAAACCCGGGAACAAGAATATAATGACCAGGAGGATTTGCATTTGGGGTTGCGGATTTGACAGGTTCCAAGGAAGTAGGCAAGGGTGGCTGGGACGCGGGGCTTCTGAGTTAAACTTTCCTGAGCGGGGAGCTGGCCTCTGCTACTCATTTGCTCTGTGACTTGGGTCCAACCACTTAACTTCTCGGACCTTTACTTTCCTCATCTGTACAATGGGATAACACACACCTTAGAGGATTATTAGGATTAAATGAGATAGTAGATATAAAATATTCAGCACAGGGCCTGCAACATAGTAAGTCTTTAAAAATACTCTCCCTTCCTTCCTCCCTCCCTCGCTTCCTCCTTCCCTCCCTCCCTTCCTTCCTTCCTTCCTTCCTTCCACCCTCCCTTCCTTCCTCCCTTTCATCCTTCCTTCCAGATGAATAGTAGTTATTAAAGTTGCTTATTAAGTTTATTTACTGAGAAAGGAAACATCACAGAGCTGGTGGTGAAAATGCCAACATTCTAACCAGAAATTCACCATCTAGCAGACAGGCCTTGTTAACTGTGTTGAAAAGATCTGCAAAGTAGGCAGAGACGGACGGGACACCCTTGCCTATATTCATATGATCCATGAGCGAAGAATGTTTTTTGCATTTTATTTTATTTTTTAAAAGATTTTATTCATTTTAGAGAGTGTGAGAGCACGTGTGTGTGTGCATGTGTGTGCAAGCAGGAGGAGGTCAGAGGGAGAGAGAGAATCTCAAGCAGACGCCCCGCTGAGCCTAGAGCCCCATGAGAGGCTCAATCTCAGGGACCTGAGCAGAAACCAAGAGTCCCATGCTAACAGACTGAGCCACCCAGGCGCCCCCGGTTTTTGCATTTTAAATAGCTGAGCAAAACAAATCAAAAGAAGAATACATTTTCAAAGATGAAATATGTAAAGTGACATTACAGATCGGGATTCACGGATGACATTTGTAATCCATTTTGGTTCTAGGGAACATGGGCTTCGCACCTCAATTAAGCAAAATGTCATCCCTTGAAGAATTGTATTTTTATCATAAATATATTACAAAAAAGTGCTCAATTCTTATGATATTTTGGATTTCATCAATAAAAAGCTTGTGGAAATTTGTTTTCTCTCGTGATAAAAGTAACTACGTAATATCCTCAATTTTTCTCCTTGGCCATAAAGCCTAAAATATTTACTATCTGACTCTTTACAGAAAAGTGGTCTGAACCCTGCCACAGTGGCATCCTTGGTCCAGTTAACAGACAGGCATTTCTTTTTGGGGGAATTAGTTATTAATATATGTGCTGGAGGCAGGGGGAATGGAGGGTTGTAGGGTTCTAAACTCAAATACAAAGCTGAAAGAGATATTTCTATGTTGACTGTATCGGCCTCTGCCGTTACTTTATATTCCTCTCATGGGCCTAGGTGTAAATCTAAAGTGATTCTAGCGGTTCTTAATAGCAGGGAGAGATTGAGTCTGGGGGAGGGAGTATAACGGGAGGAAGCAAGTGATTGTGCTTTTGTTGACTCCCTGACCTTCCTCCGATAGGTGAATCTATTGGGAGTTGATTGCAGGCTCGCAGTCCAAGCAGGGTATATGCATTTCCCACGTGAGTGTGGGCGCCAGCAGGGTAGGGCCAGCGTCTGAACTGGTCACCACTGCATTCTTGGACCGTGGGGTTGTGCCTGACGTGACAGCAGATACGGGGCGAGGCGTCAGTTGAATCATCTCATTTATTCCATCTCTTCCCTCTCCTTCCGTCATTTTCCAGGTTAGGACACTGAGGCTCACTCAGCCTGGACAGCTGGTCGGCTCTGAGGCCCTGACAAAGGGGAGGAGCCACTGTCTGAAGTGGGACTGTCCCCCCATCCGGTCGAAGTGAACGACCCAGGCGAGCCGGGTTTTTGCCAGTGCCCTGGTTTCTGGATCATTCATGATGGGCAGCCAGAAAAGGGACGGGAGGAGAAGGGTGGCACTTGCCTTCCAGAGGCTCGCTACGTACCTGCATGAAGGAGGCAGCGCCATATACACTGTTAGGGCAAATAAGTTCTACTCAGTGCTGGAGCTGGGCCGGGGTTCTGTCTGGCCCCCTTACAAACTTAGTAGAGATCAGTGGCCCTTGTCTGAGTTGGTGTTCGCCCTCACTTCTTTACCTCCCTCTTTCTGCCTCCCCACTTCCAATACCATCTTGTGGGAAGTGTGTCCTCCCCGGCTTCTCAGATCCCAGCCCTTGGGGATGTGCTGTGCAATGAGGAGCTGGAAGAAAAAGGTCACCCTCTTAGATTCGACCTGCCGCCCGCGCCCCCCCCAATCTGGGAGACCTTGGGCAGCTCCCTACACCTGAGTCCCCCTCTGTCCACCGTTTCCCGAAATTGTGATGATAATCCCTGCCTTGGACCCTCACAGGCTGCCAGGATGGGCCTTGCAAGGCCCAGTTGACTATCAGAGGTGGCCGTTCTTTGTTGGGCAACATTGCACATGCATGTGCACACACGCTCATGTGTGCACACACACAGGTACGCACAAGGTTTCCTATTGCTGTTGCTTCCAAAACTCTGACGCCTCCAGTTTCTTCACTGTTATGGGGTGAATGTTTGGCCCACCCTGCCCCCTTCGTCTGTGGAAGCCCTGCTCCCCAGTGCAATCCTATGAGGAGGTGGGCCTTTGGGGGGTGATTAGGAGCCGATGAGGCCACACAGATGGGACCCCCATGATGGAATCAGTGCCTGTGTAAGAGTAACCAGAGCCTGCTCCCTGGCTCTGTTCTCCACCACGCGAGGATGCAACAGGACAAGGAGAGAAGCTGGGGTCTGCAACCAGACCCTAGATCTTCTGGCTCCTTGATCGTGGATGTCTAGCCTCCAGAGCTGTGAGAAATCCTCTGTTGCTGATAAGCCCCTGGCCTATGGCATTCTGTTACAGTGGCCTGAGGGACTCAGTCACTGCAGAGGTGGCTCTCGGCTCCCCGGTGAAGTGGACAATAGTAAGATTTACCATGTGGGAGTGGCTACCTTGTACCTGACACTTCACACAGGATGGGTCGTCCCCACAGTAATCCTATGAGGGAGGCGCCACGAACCCCAGGTTACAGGTGAGGAGACTCAGAAAGTTTAAGTGAGCTGCCTGGGTCACACAGCTGGCCAGAGGAGGAGTTGGGTTTGGACATGGGTCTGTCAGACCTGAAAGCTGACATTTTCCTCAGGGCATCACCATGCTGCCTTCCTAATTTGTTGTTCACACTGTTGTTGAGACTGTCCTACCTGTCTTGGTCCTTGCTCTGACATTCAAGCTGTCAGTGGCTCCCCGACCCCCAGGAGTCTGCAGCTCATCTGCCGCCCTGGCCACCAGCACCCAGCTTGCTGCTGTGGGGGTTGATGAGGCAGACATGTGTGTCAGTACAGATGAGCTCTGTGTTTCCCCGAATTGCCAGGGAATAAGAACCATCTAGTTGGGGTGTTGAAATGCAAACTTACACATCACACTCTTCACAAAAGTGCCCCCCCCCAGATTTGATGTCTTCCGTTGTTCTTGCAATTAACCTACTATTCATTCAATCTCAATTTCTTAACTCTCTAAAAACTGGCATTTTCTCGTCTACACACTGGAGGTTAAATAACGCATGACCAGGCCACAGGTGGGTGTGAAAGCCTAGCATAGCAACATGTGTGAGGGAGACGAGCAGTGAGCAAAAGCTCAAAACGTCTTGCTGCTGATGGGAAGCCATCCCTGGAGACTCCGCTGTTAACTGCCGCTGTGCATCTTACTGCTGAAGGAAGTACTGCCGCTTCCTCGTCATGGTCCTCTCAGAGTCTTCCCTTTCTCCTCACCCCCCTCGAGGCCCCCGAGTCTATCTCTCTTATTAGAGTAGTGACTTGCCACCTTAACTTTGTATTTTCAGATACGGTACTCTCTATTCTTCACTTTAGAACTTTCACTTCTACTCTAAGACTCTCTAAGACTCTCAGAGCCCTGGTCACAAAGCTGTGCCTCTCTCCTCACGCCCATCTTTGCCCTTTCTCCACTGGTGGACCTTGGCCAAACAGAACCTGAACCTAGTGGACACACCACAACAGAGTGGTTCACCACCCTATCTCTGACGCGAGCTCTTGGAGTTCAGAGTATTACCTCCTTATTTTCCACGTGTGAGATGCAGTTTCCCTATATGTTAAGTGGCCTCTAATAATTATACTGCTCTAACTGGGTTGTTGGGTCAATAAATGAGACATTAGATTAGTTAAACTTTTAATACAGTATGTGGCATATACAAAGCACTCACCGAATTGTACCTATTACTGTAGTTACCTCGTTCTGACTCAGCCACGCTGGTGTATGTATGATGGGGACCCAAGTGTGCTTTCTAGAAAGAAATTTGAAACCTTGGGGAGGTGACATTGGGAACTGGAGGGTCTAGTGAGTGGATTTTAAATATAAGAGCAAAGGATCAGGTGTAGAGTAGGATAGATGCTTTCACCAAATTTAACTATTTTTTGACATATGTGTCAGGCATTGCCATGGTTGATTTTATGTCATGGTTTACTGGGCCAAGGGGCATCCAGATAATTGGTTAAACAGGATTCTGAGTGTATCTGTGAGAGTGTCTTTGATGAGATTAACATTTGAGTCAGTAGACTGAGTAAAGCAGATTGCCCTTCCCAATGTGGGTGGGCCTCATCCAATCCATTGAAGGACTAAATAGAATAAAAGGCTGAGTAAGGAAGAATTCTCTCTCTCTCTGCCTGACTGGCTGTGAGCTGGGACTTCAGTCTTCTCCAGCCTTTGGACTCGTACTTGGACTGAACTTATACCATTGGATCTTCTGGTTTTCAAACCTTTGGACTTAGACCAGAACTGTACCATCGGCTTTCCTAGGTCTGGACATCTCGGCCTCCATAATTGTGTGAGCCGATTCCTTATAACATCTCTCTTTCTTTCACTTTACATATGCACGCACCCACACACCCACACCCATCCACATACACACTTCCTGTTGGTTCTGTTTCTCTACAGAACCCTGTCTAGTAGAGGCATTGTGGTAGGTGTTAGAGATACATGTAAAATAAAACATAGCCTCTGATCTCAAGGAACTTATCTACTAAAGGAGAAGAGTGTGTGAGCAAATTAGAGCAAGATAGTGTCATAAGAAGCAGTGCTATAATTCAGGAAAACAGAGATTAGGGCAGGAGGAAGGATCTCCAGCTGTTATTAAAAATCAGGTAAGCTCGGGCACCTGGGTGGCTCAGTTGGTTAAGCGACTGCCTTCGGCTCAGGTCATGATCCTAGAGTCCTGGGATCGAGTCCCACATTGGGCTCCCTGCTCAGCGGGGAGTTTGCTTCTCCCTCTGACCCTCTTCCCTCTCGTGCTATCTCTCATTCTCTCTCTCAAATAAATAAATAAAATCTTTAAAAAAAAAATCAGGTAAGCTCATAACAAAAACCCATAATCCCAGCTCTCTCTGTCCCTTCTCCACCACAGCAAATAAATAAAACACCCTGATCCACATACCACTATTTTTTTCTTCTTCAAGGCTCTCATTGACATTCTCTTCAATTTGTGTTAGATCCAATATTATGACTTTCCCAGGACTCCTCACTCCTTAGGACTCTAGTAAAACCCTCCTTTAGGTTTATAATTCTACTACTACTACTACTACTACTACTACTACTAATTTGATAGGCAAAAATGGTGTAGGTACTATTTCATAGTTCATTTTATAAGCAAGGGGATTGAGTCTGGAGAACCTAAGATGGCGGGTGGCAGCCATCTTTGACTGAGAGGGGAGCTAGCCCTAGGGTACAGTGAGTGTAGTGCATGGCAGAGGAGAGAGAGGAAGGCCCTGAGTGCTCTGCAATCTGGCCGAGTCACTAAATCACCCAATGATGAAGCTTGTCCATGTCCGGCAAGCTTATTGGAGTTTGGCAGTTATTGGAGAGCCTACATTTCCACATTCTTTAGGCCTGTTTCTATTGGGTGTCTTATTACTTGAGTTCAGATTTTCATCTGATAGATAACTCATCATAATATGCTATAGTACACTGTCAGATTACTATAAGTAGGTCTAATTTCAAGGGAATTTCAATGTAGGGAATGAGGTAGGCAGCTTCTAAAATGGCTCCTGCTGATCCCAGCTTTCTGGTATTCACACTCTTATGTGACCATGTAGCCCCCCTCCCCTTAAGGGTGGGCTGGATCTGCAGATTAGCTTCTTTTGAATAGAATATAGAAGTGATGGCATGTCACTTCCAAGATCAGGTTACAATGAGACTACAGTTTCCATCTTGGGTACCTGCTCTGTCTCTCTCTCTTTCACAGCCCTTACTCTGGGGGATGTAACCAATGTGTTGGGAATAGGTCTAAGGCTAGTCTTATATGGCTAGGAACATGTCTCTGGAAGGTATGGGAGTGAATATGGAAGTGGTTCCTCCCTATATCCCCTTCCTTTCCCACAGTGACCTGAGATGACTCAGGCTACCTTAACCAACACTTATGAGACCCTGGACCAGAGGACCCAGGTAAGCTGTGCCCAAATTCTAGATCAAAATAATCTATGACATAATAAATGTTGCTTTTAAATTTGGATTAATTTGTTATGCAGCAGTAGGTAACTGATACAAAGAAGGAACAAGAAAAAGCTTTAATTTCATCCATTCTGGATCCTCTCACATGGATCACTTTCCTGCTCTGGTGCATCTGAAGGAGAGAGACATCTGGGGAAGTGTGCGGAGGTTTTGTTCTAGTGGTTATTTTCATAATGCATTTCAAACCCATTTTATTCATCATGCTCCTGGAACTATTCAAGAAAAGGGAGAATAGAACTAAATTCCAGGATACTAAGAGCTGCAGTCCTGATGGAATTGAAGTTGTCAGGTGCAGGAGACATTCTCAAGAGGGTGTAGGTAGGGATACATGAATTAGTTAGCTCTGGCTATTATAACAAAATATTGTGAACAGAGTAGCTCCAACAACAGACATTTATTTCTCACAGTTCTGGAGGCTAGAAAGTCCAAGATCAAGGTGCCAGGAGTTTCAGTTTCTGATGAGAACTCTCTTCCTGACTTGCAGATGTCTGCCTTCTTGCTAGAGCCTCACAAGGTTATGGGGTTGGGGGGAGAGAGTGAGCAGGCTTCAGGCTCTCTGGTGTCTTTTTTTTTTTTTTTTTTTTTTTAATAAAGGCACTGATACCATCTTGTAGACCCTACCCTCATGATTGTGTCTTATCCTAATTACTTCCTATAGGCTTCCCCTCCAAATCCTGGCACTTTGGAGTTAGGGCTTCACCGTAGGAATTTGGTGGCAGGGGCACACACATTCAGTCCATAACAGTACAGAATTGGAAATTTCAGGCAGGTGACCAGGGGTGAAGGGTGAGGACTCATGCTGCCACTGAATACAGCGGAGACACTCATTTTGTGCAGTTCTGGTCTCCAGCCAGGGGAATGATTATCATCAGTGGTGATGTGGGTAGGTCCTGGAATCAGACAATACAGAGTGGCTGTTACAAGTTCAGATACTGTAGCCAGACTGCCTGCATCTGACTCCTGGCCCTTCCACTATTTATAAGCTGTGTAGACTTGTACAGAATACTTCATCTTACCTACTTTCCCCTTGACTCAGTTTGCTTATCTATAAATGCGGATAACAATAGAGTTATTTTGAGGATTAAACAAGTTAATTGGAGCACCTGGCTGGCTCAGTTGGTAGAGCATGAGACTCTTGATCTTGGGGTGGTGAGTTCGAGTTCAAAGTGGGTGTGGAGATTACTTAAAAATAAAATCTTTAAAAAAACCCCCACAAGTTAGTATGTGAAATATGCTTTGTGCAGTGTCTGGCTGGTAGTAAGCTTCAAAGAAGTGTTGTTGGTGTCATTGTCTTCACCATCAGACTACCTGAGCTTCAATTCTGGCTGAGGCCAGCTGTGTGGCTGTAGGCATGTGAGTTATCCTTTGATGCTCCCCATTTCCTCATCTGTCAACATGGGAATGATAACAGCACATTCCACAGATTTGTTGGGAATGTGACAAAAATAACACATATAATGGGTTGAGCACCTAGTAAGCATTTGGTAGAAATCAACTATTACTGTCTTTCCACCTTGTTCCATAAAACAACTGAGCTCATTTCCCCAACTCTGAGAGTCAATACAAAATTTGAATTTGCTTTATAGAAAGTGGCTTGAGAATCAGTTTTATTGGAACAGTTTTAGGAAGGGAGATGTCCTAATCCGTTTCAGGTGGCTCTCAGAACTTATTTTGGTTAAAAGCCATCTTGTTGAGGGGCCATGGGCTGTAGTGAAAAAGCTTGAAGTCTGTTGTCAATGAGAGCTGGTCTTGATTTTCTTTTCTACCCCATGTGAGTATGGTAGGGAAGAAAATCTATACAATTATTGTCCCTATTATATAGCTAGGGGCAATAATGCCTCTTTTGCAGTGTTGTCAGGATGATGGACTGAATGAGGTAAAGTAAACAGACACTTCTTCCCAAGACTTCCCAAGGGTGAGTGTGCACTGGTGCTCCTTCTTTCCAAAGACATCACCGATTGTCCATTTCCATCACCTTCTTTTCCTCCGCATGTAGTACCATAATGTAGTGAGCGTTTGTGAATTCTGCCAGTTAATTAATTTCATGCAGTGTTGCTGTGTGGTTTAATCCCCTTTCCTAGCACTCCTGGGACTATATGAAATACAAGACAAGCATTCTCACCATAAAGTTATATTGAGGAATTTAATGAACAGAAAATGCCATATACCATCTGTATAGAAATTAAGTATGTAGCTTGTACATAGACACGGAATTCCTGAGCGACCTCATTCAGTAGAACCTGTTTGCTCTGCCTCTCTACCTCCTGGGAGTGTGAGACATTACCTGATGTTGCCTCTGGGCTCACCTGCTGTCAGGGAACACTGCACCACTGCATGAAGGGACTTGGGCTCCCCAGAGCCCACACTTGTAGTGGATGAAGCTCATGGGCTCTGGCTGACTGCCTGACTTCAAGTGTCAGCTGCAAGACCAGGTAGGGCAAGTTGCTACAACTGTGCCTCAGTTTTCTCCTCTGTAAAATGGTTGCATAATGCCAGCCACAGTAACAGAGGAACTCTCAGTGACTTGACAAACTTACCCTTCTTTCCTTCCTTCCTTCCTTCCTTCCTTCCTTCCTTCCTTCCTTCCTTCCTTCCTTCCTTCCTTCCTTCCCTCCCTCCCTCCCTCCCTCCTTCCCTCCCTCCTTCCTTCCTTCCTTCCTTCCTTCCTTCTTTCCTTCCTTCCTTCTTCCTATCTTTCTTTCTTCCCTTCCACCCTCCCTCCCTCCTCCCTTCCTCCCTTCTCCCTCTCTCCCTCCCTTCCTCCCTCCCTTTCTTCTTCTCTTCCTTCCTCCTTCCCTCTCTTCTTTCCTCCCTTGCTCTCTGATGAAGGAGAGTGTGGAAGACAGCGGAAGGATGGTCGCTGATGAGCCACACCTGGAAGTGGGCGCAGCCCTACACCGCACTGACCAGAAGCCGGGCGTAGGGTCCTTTTCTGAATCAAGGGAAATGGTGGTGGGAGGCATGGCCTTCTTATATGTTGGAGAAAACCCAGCAGTGAGAGCTCCTGAAATTGTCTTTTCTACAATGGGGATAACAGTTTTTCTCTCTCCCAGAGATGCTGTGAAGATTACATGTGAAAATCCACAGGGAGCACCTCGAGTAAGCCCCCAGCGTCTCGTCTCTTACTCTGCACTTGTGCTAATCCTCAGCATCACCTTCAGTTGGTCTCATAGTCCTCCCCATGCAAACTGGTTCCGGGGAATCTGGGGGTGGGGGTTGGAGTCACTCTTCTTAGAGCCACAATCTCGGGGATTCTGCCAGATCCTCCACTGGTGATGTGGTTAAAATTTGCCGCAAAGGGGCCACCTTTTGGTAATCTGTTCTTCTTGCCATTGGCTTGGGCTGCTCAGGTGGCTTTAGGTGACTGGCGGTTCTTATTAACTGGTTGCTGATTTCATGGGTGTGGAGAGTGAGAAGGGGGCTTGGTTGGCTCAGTATAAGCCTTCCCATCCCTTTCCTTTGCCTATGGGTTATTTCCCATCTCTCTTGGTTCTCTGTTCTCCTATTAGTCTGCCAAAGAGTTTGAGACTCCTTCATTCATTCATTTATCCACTCATTCATTGATTCATCTCAAAAGTTCTTTTCTAATGTCTGTTATGCACTAGGCAACACTTGGAGAATATATCAGTGAATATAAGATACAGACATCTCTATCCTCATGGATCCTGCTCTCCATATTGTGTTCATGTTAGCAATGGGTAAACACCAACAATAAACAGAAACATAAGTATAATCGTGCTGTATCAGCCATGAGCACCCTGGGAAAAATAAAAATAAACATTGTGGGCAAGATAAGTGTGAAGGACTGAATGTTTGTGTGCCCCCAAAATTCATATGTTAAAACTTAATCTTCGATGTGATGGTACAGGAGGTGATTTTGGGAGGTGATTACATCTTGAGTGTTCCCCATGAATGCAATGAGTTCCCTTAAATAAGAGACCAGAGAGTTAGCTAGTCCTTTCTCCTCCACATGAGGGCACAAAGAGAAGTCATCTGTCTGCAAGCTGGAAATGGGCCTGCACCAGACCCCGGCCATGCTGGCACCCTGACCTTGGACTTGCAGCCTCCAGAACTGTGAGAAATAAATGTCTGTTGTTGATAATCCCCCCTGTCTATGGTTATTTGTTACAGCAGCCTGAGCTAAGACAAGATATGTTGTTAGGTGTACAAGAGATTTTTTTTTTGAAGATTTTATTTATTTATTTGAGAGAGAGAGAATGAGAGATAGGGAGCACGAGAGGGAAGAGGGTCAGAGGGAGAAGCAGACCCCCTGCTGAGCAGGGAGCCCGATGTGGGACTGGATCCGGGGACTCCAGGATCATGACCTGAGCCAAAGGCAGTCGCTTAACCAACTGAGCCACCCAGGCGCCCCAAGAGATGTTTTATGTTTGTTCTTAAAAATCAGTTGATTATTTTTTAGGGTAGTTTTAGGTTTACAGATAAACAAAGAAGAAAGTACAGAGAGTTCCCACATACCCTCTTCCCTTGCACACAGTTTCCCCAATTATTAACATTTACATTAGCATGGTGGGCGTGTTACAGCGGATGAACCAATATTGATATATTATTATTTACTAAGGTTCATAATTGAAGTTACAGTTCTATGGGTGAGCGGTAGTTAAAAGAGTATATTCTAGAGCCCTTTTGTGTCTACCTGCCTCCTGGGACACCTGCTGGACATGTGTCCACCATTATGAGGAATGCACGTGGACACCTGTACATGCCAGGTGTGAAGCATCTCCTGGGGCAAACTTCTTCCAGCAGGGTATGGGAGCTGCTGGATGACAGCCTAAAACCATTGAGCACAAGGGCTGAGATGGATCTAATGTTATTGTTGAACACATGATGCCATAGCCCAGAGAAGCTAAGAGATTTCTGGGTGACACACCGCTTTTCAGTGCACAATCTGGGCATGAGATCCTTGGCTTCAGGGCTTTCAGTGCAGTGCTCTGTTAGGAAGGGAATAAAGAAAGAGAGACCCTGTTGTCATTGGGTTCAGGTGAGTGCACAGATCAGGGATAATCATTCTGCTGTCCAGTCCTCTTGCCCCAGTTTACATCATTGTCATGTGTTCCCTTGTTATTATTCATAAGCAATGCATTCGTGTTTTTATAAAAGGAATATAAATACTTGCTTTTAAAATAGCAGTTTCCAGTGACTCATTTAGGAGGAAATCTCCCTAGGAACTAGGATATTGGAAGATTGAATAACTTGAACTATGTTTGTTTTTCTGTCTTGGACTTCGATCCACTGAAGGTTTCTGCACCAATAGCTCAGGGGTTTAAAATATCATTTTCATCCCCTTTCCATGCCCCAGTAAAAGTCACCGACACCAACCTTCCTCGTCCTGGGATGCCACCGCGCAACTTGAAGGTGACCCAGACTGACCACATCTCGGAAGTTTGCAAGCCGTTCCATTTCCATATTCATTTAGTCACTGGGCTTTTTATGTGTGATTTTTGGTGACCATGAAATTGAGAGATGAAGAGGCCTGGATGCTGCCAAAAGCTGTGTGGCCAAAGCTCTGTGTGAGTTCCTCTTGCTTTGCCAGCACGCTTTATTCCTGACAGTGGCTCTCCTCCCGTTCAGTCCTTCGTCCTCCTAGCGGGGCCAGCGATGCTCACAGGCATACCTGACCCAGAGCCCAAGAGCTATGGGTCGCAGGGATTCGGTGGAACAACTCTCCCCTCATGTGTCTGGAAGCAAATGCTAAGTTCTTGGCTTTTGTTTACCACTCCCTTATTCTGAAATAAAGAAATGAGACAGAAAGTGTTAATAATATGATCTTCAGAAATTCTTTCTTCATTGTTATAACAGCAACTAATCTTTATATAGAGCTGACGATGCACCAGGCTATATAAACACCATATAAAATATGTCATTCAAGTCTCATTATAACCCTATGAGTACCAGCTGTATGTATGTATATATGTATGTATGTATCTGTCCGTCATCTATCTATCATCTATCTATCTATCTATCTATCTATCTATCTATCTATCTATCTATCTATCATCTATCTATCATCTATTATCTATCTTTCCATCATCTATCTATCTATCTATCATCTATCTATCTATCATCTATCATCTATCTATCTATCTATCTATCTATCTATCTATCTACCTATCTATCATCTATCTATCATCATCTATCTATCGTCTATCTATCTATCATCTATCATCTCTATCTATCTATCATCATCATTGCCATCATCACCATTTTACAGACAAGTAAAGGGCTTGGATTTGAATCCCATCTGTCTGGCTATGGAGCCCATCCTCTAGAATTCTTCATAAAAGGTTAGAAGCGAAAGGAATCATCACAGCCGACCTTCGGATTTGCTCATGTGGACATGTGCTCATATAGCTCAGAGAGGGGAAATGACTCTCTTAAAATCACAGCAAGTTAGTGGCTGCTTGGTTCCTTTGTGAAGTTGCTCTCCTTCCTGCAGAAAGACTCTCTGTCCCTGAGATTGCATGCTTTAGGCATTTGGGATTGAAGCAGCTATTGACAGACTTTTTATTTCAAGTAGAAGAACCTGCCCAGAGAGGCAAGAAGGAGGTGGTAGGGCAAGCAGGGAGTATGTGTGTGGGGGGAAGGAGGATGCTGAATTTAGCAATTGTGCTGCATTAGGCTCTGGCCAAGCTCCAATGATTTTTATTCATTATTATTATTTTTATGGGAAAAGGAACCTGCAACAGTTTAAGCTCAGCTATTTGCCTTTAGGCGTTGGTTTGTCAAATTTGGAGCCAATGCCAGTTCAGCACAGTGGGTGTTCACGGGTGGTGTGTGTGTGTGTATGTGTGTGTGTACGTGTGCTCAGGTGTTTGCATGTGCCCTTCTCTGTGTGTGTCCACGGTGTTGGCATAAAAGGCAGTCCATCCGAGGTTTGCTTGCTACTTCTTACCTCCAACCTACCTCCCTAATGTGTCAAGAATTATAAATTAATCACCTGGCTGGTTTGCACTGAACTTACTAGTGTTTATGAAAGGGAATTCATTGGATATGCCTGTTAATGGAACACGTGTAATAATACTAAATCCTGTGATTAAAAAGAAATTTAAGGCCCATGAGTTTTTAATAGAAAAACATGTCATTTGAGTGTTTATTTGCTGGAGTAAAATGGCTGAGATTTTTTAAGGAGAGGGGGTGCATACTTTAATTTTAGAAGGACCATGGTGTTCACACTGAAAGTTGCCAATGCCTTTGCAAAAGCCCCTTTAGATTTTATTTAGCAGAAGACACTTTGATAAAGCAGAGCTGTTTATTGCTTCCTTCTTTGATGGAAAAAATATTGCAGAATAGTTCTTCTTATAGGTTTTATCCATTCATTCATTCATTCATTCATCAAAAATGTATTGCATCCCTGTCATGTACAAGCACAGGGCTAGACTGGGATTCTGAGATAAAAACACTTGGTCCTTGCCCTTAGTTGGCCCACAGTGTGACACACAGACGTGATGGAGGTGTTCAAGGGGCAATGAGGGTATTATGCCAGGAGTCATGATTGCCCAGAGGAGGTAGAATTGAAGCTGGGACTTGTCCAGTTAATGAAGATAGAGGAGGCTATCCCAAGGAGAGCACTACAGATTCATGGGGTCTTGGGGGCAAGTTGTGTTGGGGAGAATGATAAGGTGTTTCTATCTTTAGAGTCTAAGAGCCAGTTATCTAAATGATATTAACCGTAAATTCTCTCATTCATGCATTTATTAACTCAGTTGCATGAAGATGCTATTTTTGTTCATGTGTGTGTAGACATATACATACACACGTATGTACATATGTGCACACATATATGTATACATTAATATTCTTTGGTGAGGTGTGGTACCTCGATTTTCTTGAATTTTAGTGAGATTTAATCATCTGCATTATTTTATACTGAGGTGTAGAAAGTCCTGCATGTAGAATGAAGCTAGTTGATTTTGGCTTTTCAGAAGTTTGCCTGTGGGTTTTTTAGAAATCTTTCTATTTTCCAGGGAAAGTTTGCATAATTTCTCCACAAATCCTATTTATCTTTCGAAATGGCAAGGAGAACAAGCTGCTTTGGGTTTCACGGAGTTGGAAGACGGCAAAATCTTTATGCACTTTTGGGACATCTGAGTATAGGTTTAGGAATTTGGGATGTCTTTAAGAGAAGAGTTGTTTTAGTTTTAGTTTTTATTTTTAGCCTTTCTGGCAGATTTTAGAAAAGTCAAAATAAGGCTCTGTGCACTTGGATTTTCTTAAACTCAAGTAGGTATGCATTCACTAAATATTGATCAAGCACTCCTGATGAAATTTAAGAGGGGATGAAAGATGAAAGCAATCCAACCTGTGCTTAAGAAGTTTGCAATCTGTTGAGGGTGAGGGAAAAATTAAGGGGTCGGGGCAAAGGATGGACATTGTTATGGAGAAATTCTTAAAAAAGAAGAGGCTGAGGTGAGTCTAGACGAGCTAGTACAACAGAAGCAGGGGTGTGCATTCTGAGCGGAGGAAAAGTCATGGGCCACAGCAAGGAGGTGAGACTGAACAATCCTTTGGTTTTTGAAGGATGAGTAGCATGTCAGAATGAGATCAAAAGTTTATGTTTTGAGGCCACTCAACTCCACTGCTTCCCAGAAGACAGATGATAAAAATATAATAAAAGACAAGAAACCCTCCACAATAGTTCAAATGTAGGACACTCTTCTCTGTGCTTCAGAAAAATGAAAAGAAATACAGATCTGAGAGCTGTGATGAGGCCCTGATGGTCTCTGGATTCCCACGGAGGCAGAGGAGACTTGGAGTTTAGGCCTGATGGGGTAATTGGGACTAAGGTGCCCTAATCGTGCCAAGATCACTGCTTTTCAACAGCTCTGGGATGTTGTTCTCCCCACTGGTGTGAACAGTTGCCACTTTTTAGTTTGTATGACGTTGTGTACCTTTCAGTTGTGGGCCAAGAGAATCTCCTGCCTCAGTGACTATCTGTGAGTGCTTCTGGGGACAGGAGCTTCTAATTTACCATATGGGACCTGGTTCTAGTCTGGAGTTCCAGGGGCCTAGGTGAAGGTAGAAAAGGCTAGACATGGAGGAGTAAATAGATACAAATATATTCAGCCCCCCAACCAGAGAGAAAAACAACAATATTTGCATACAAACTGCCTACAAACCAAATTTATAAAGTATGAAAATATCGAAAGGTGGTCAATAAAATCCATGATTGGATGTGTCATGGTACATGAAATAGAATTAATAAAACAGTTTGAAAAAAACTTTTAAAAATATATGAGGGTTAATCAGAGATTCATAAAGAGAAAAATAATGAGCAAAATAAGTTATTAGTGAACAAAGAACATGTGTATATTTAAAAACTTCAAAAAATAAATTGGAAATTAAAAATATAATCATAAAAATAAAACATTCAATAAATGGAACAAATGCTAGATTGGACAAGCCTGAAAAAAATTAATAAATTGGAAGGTAGTACTAAGTAATTAATCTAAAATATAGAAGGAACTATAAAGAAATAAAAGTTGTGGAAATGGTAGAGAAGAGATTTTTGAAGATCTGATGGCTATGAATTTCCCAGAGTTGGGGAGGACAGGAGGACTGAGTAGGATAAAATAAAAAACCTAAATAATCATAATAAGATTGTAGAACATTAAGCTTAAAAAGACCCATTTTGAAGCTAACAGAGAGAAGAGGTCAATTAACAACAAACTGGTGACAAATACACTGATAGTGATTTCTCTTTACCAGGACAGCTGTGAAAGGCAACATAACAATATCTTTAAAGCGATAGAGAAAATAACTGTCAATTTATAGTTTTATACCCAAGTGAACTATTAGTCAGGAGGGAGGCTTAAATAAAGAAAATTCCAGACAAAGATTAAGGTAATTTACCATCCATAGTCCTTCTTCTTCTTCTTCTTCTTCTTTTTTTTTTTTTTGTCTTAGGAAAGTATTTAATTTCAGGCTGATAGAGGACTTGTTACAGAGCAAAGTGATACCCTTTGGAATAAGTCACATGCATGGTGGATAACCAGAAGGTCCATGAAATTGGTCTGGGGTACTTTTAGAAGGTTGATGGACACTTAAACAAATTATATTGAGTTATAAATTCACTCAGATCATACATTTCAAATGACCCATGATTGAAAAACTCAAAATAAAATTATACTTAACAATGATCACTAGGGACATAATGTGGATGTTTCATTTTCCCTGTTATTGTCCCATATTTTATTTCATTTTATTTATATTTTTTATTTTTTATTTTTATTTTATTTTTAAATTTTATTATGTTATGTTAGTCACCATACAATACATCATTAGTTTTTGATGTGGTGATCCACGAGTCATTGTTTTTGTATAACACCCGGTGCTCCATGCAGTACGTGCCCTCCTTAATACCCGTCACTAGGCTAACCAATCCCCCCTCTCCTCTCCCCTCTATAACCCTGTCTGTTTCTCAGAGTCCTTAGTCTCTCATGGTTCATCTCTCCTTCTGAATTCCTCCCCCCTTCATTTTTCCCTTCCTTCTCCTAATGTCCTCCATGCTATTCCTGATGTTCCACAAATAAGTGAAACCATATGATAATAGACTTTCTCTGCTTGACTTATTTCACTTAGCATAATCTCCTCCAGTCCCATCCATGCTGATGTGAAAGTTGGGTATTCATCCTTTCTGATGACTGAGTAATATTCCATTGTATATATGGACCACATCTTTATCCATTCATCTGCTGAAGAGCATCTCAGCTCTTTCCACAGTTTGGCTATTGCGGACATTGCTGCTATGAACATTAGGGTGCATATGGCCCTTCTTTTCACTACATCTGTGTCTTTGGGGTAAATAC
>NW_027397066.1:9434272-9437465 GCF_003265705.2 Callorhinus ursinus | reverse complement strand
TCCCTGATGGCTAATGATGATGAACATTTTTTCATGTGTCTGTTAGCTATTTGGATGTCTTCTTCAGAGAAATGTCTTTTCGTATCTTCTGCCCACTTTTTGACTTGATTATCTGTTTTTGGGTGTTGAGTTTGAGAAGTTCTTTATAGATCTTGGATACCAGCCCTTTGTCTGTAGTGTCATTTGCAAATATCTTCTCCCATTCTATGGGTTGCCTCTTTGTTTTGTTGACTGTTTCCTTTGCTGTGCAGAAGGTTGTTATCTTGATGAAGTCCCAAAAGTTCATTTTTGCTTTTGTTTCACTAGCTTTTGGAGATGTATCTTGAAAGAAGTTGCTGTGGCTGATGTCAAAGAGGTTCCTGCCTATGTTCTCCAAGGATGCCCACACTCATTATTCTTCAACATAGTACTAGAAGTCCTAGCAACAGCAATCAGACAACAAAAAGAAATGAAAGGTATTCAAATTGGCAAAGAAGAAGTCAAACTCTCTCTCTTTGCAGATGACATGATACTTCATGGGGAAAATCCAAACGACTCCACCCCCAGATTACTAGAATTCATACAGCAATTCAGTAATGTGGCAGGATACAAAATCAATGCACAGAAATCAGTTGCTTTCTTATACACTAATAATGCAACTGTAGAAAGAGAAATTAGAGAAATGATTCCATTTACAACAGCACCAAAAACCGTAAGATACCTTGGAATAAACCTAACCACAGAGGTAAAGGATCTATACTCTAGGAACTATAGAACACTCATGAAAGACATTGAAGAAGACACAAAAAGATGGAAAAACATTCCATGCTCATAGATTTGAAGAATAAAAATTGTTAAAATGTCTATGCTACCCAGAGCAAGGTATACTTTCAATGTCATCCCAATCAAAATTCCAATGACATTTTTCAAAGTGCTTGAACAAACAATCCTAAAATTTGTATGGAAACAGAAAAGACCCAAATCACCAAGGAAATGTTGAAAAAGAAAAACAAAGCTGGGGGCATCATGTTGTCCGATTTCAGGCTATATTACAAAGCTGTGGTCACCAAGACAGCATGGTACTGGCACAAAAACAGACATATAGACCAATGGAACAGAATAGAGAGCCCAGAATAGAGAGACCCTCAACTCTGTGGTCAAATAATCTTCAACAAAGCAGGAAAAAATATGCAATGGAAAAAAGAGAGTCTTCAATAAATGGTGCTGGGAAAATTGGACAGCTATATACAGAAGAATGAAACTCAACCATTCTCTAACACCACACACAAAGATAAACTCAAAATGGATGAAAGACCTTAATGTGAGACAGGAATCCATCAAAATCCTAGAGGAGAACATAACCTATAGTTATGCCATGATTTGAGATAAAAGAAAATTCAGTGTTTATAATAGCTGAGCCATTTGGCAATTATAAGTACTTTCCCTCTATTGTGGTACATTTGTTTAATTGGGTGGTTGGTTTTTTAAAATATACTTTATTAATAATTCTTCCTCATACTCCCTCCCAATTTGCTAAATCTCCTCTCAACACAATCAAACAAGTGGAGTATTCCATTTTTATCAACTGAGGGACATCTTTGTTGGAGCCTTTTGGTTTACTTGAGTGGACTAGTTACTTTCTAGAACTGCCACTGGGACTCTCCTAAATCATCATTCTAGGAATACTCTTGTCTCTTGTATTAAAGTCTCTGTTTCCCATTTTCATGACTGCTGCATTTTTGGTCTACTCTCCCTTGGTGGAGGCCCTGCTTTTCTAGGTTTCTAAGAAAGGGAGAAAAGGAGGTAAATTTTGGGGGATTTAACATGTCATTATTCTTTGTTCACACTGAATTAATATTTCATTGCCTAAGTTGGCATATTAGTCAGAGTTCTCTAAAGAAAGAGAACTAGTAGGATGTATAGATAGATAGATAAATAGATAAATAGATAGGCAGACAGATGATGGATGGATGGATGGGTGGATGGATGGATAAATAGATGATAGATAAATGGATAGATAATGGATGGATGGATAGGTAGATGATAGATAGATGATATAGATAGATAGATGATAGATAGATAGATTTATTACAAGGAATTGGCTCATGTAATTATGGAGATTGGCAAGTTCCAAGACCTACCGAGTGAGTAGGCAAGCTGAAGACCAAGGAAACCCAATGATTTAGTTCATCTGACTCCATAGACCTGAGAACCAGCAGAGCCAGTGGTATAATTCCTATCTAAAGGCCAGCAGGCTCAAGACTCAGGAAGAACTCATGTTTCAGTTTTAGTCTGAAGACAGCAAAAAAACCAGTGCCCCACTTCATAGGCAGTCAAGCAGGAAGAATTCTCTCTTACTCAGGGGAGGGTCAACATTTTTATTCTATTCAGGCCTTCATCGGGTTAGGTGAGGCCCACCCACATTAAGAAGAGCAATCTGCTTTACTCAGTCTACCAATTTGAATGTTAATCTCATCCAAAAACATCCTTGCAGAAACACTCAGAATTACATTTGACTGAATATCAGGACACCCTATGATTACAGTCCTGCCTGTTGCCTCATAAAATTAACCATCACAGTTGAAAATCACTTTCCCTGAGCCATTTGAAGACATTTCTCCATTTTCATCTAGCTTCAAGAGTCCCTCTTAAACAATATGATGCCTAATTCATTTTTGGATTGGTCTGAGGCATATGACTGGGGTGCTTGACATTGTTCCTCATTATAAGATGCCTGGTAATAGCTAGGATTTTTGTAGGGTGGTCTCTAATATTAGTATCTTTAGATAATTTTTCTTGGGCTGATCAGTTTTCCTAAAGAGCAATCTTTTAGCATTAGTAATCTTTTAGCATGCTGCTAAAAAATGCCTGGAAAATAAAGGTCTGGCTTTTAGAGACCTAAGAGCCGAGGAAAATAATTAGGATGTAAACTTTCATGTAATCTCTTTGTTTTCAGAGCACCAAACTTAAACTTTGCTTGGTGTCCTTTGGTCCATATACTTTCTGTTTTTTTTTAATTTATTTTATTATGTTATGTTAATCACCATACATTACATCATTAGTTTTTGATGTAGTGATCCATGATTCATTGTTCGTGCATAATACCCAGTGCTCCATTCAGTACATGCCCTTTTTAATACCCAACATCAGGCTAACCCAACCCCCATCGCCCTCCCCTCTAGAACCCTCAGTTTGTTTCTCAGAGTCCATAGTC
>NW_027397066.1:9272725-9434172 GCF_003265705.2 Callorhinus ursinus | reverse complement strand
CTTCTTCTTCTTCTTCTTCTTCTTCTTCTTCTTCTTCTTCTTCTTCTTCTTCTTCTTCTTCTTCTTTTTCTTCTTCTTCTTCTTTTAACATATAATGTATTATTTGTTTCAGAGGTAGGGGTCTGTGATTCAACAGTCTTACAGAATTCACAGCACTCACCATAGCACATACACTCCCCAATGTCTATCACCCAGCCAACCAATCCCTCCCACCCCTCACCACTCCAGCAACCCTCAGTTTGTTTCCTGAGATTAAGAATTCCTCATATCAGTGAGATCATATGATACATGTCTTTCTCTGATTGACTTATTTCACTCAGCATAACACCCTCCAGTTCCATCCACATTGTTGCAAATGGCAAGATTTCATTCCTTTTGATGGCTGCATAATATTCCATAGTATATGTATACCACATCTTTATCCATTCATCTGTTGATGGACATCTTGGCTCTTTCCATAGTTTGGCTATTGTGGACATTGTTGCTATAAACATCAGGGTGCACGTACCCCTTTGGATCCCTACATTTGTATCTTTGTGGTAAATACCCAGTAGTGAAATTGCTAGGTCATATGGTAGCTCTATTTTCAACTTTTTGAGGAACCTCCATACTGTTTTCCAGAGTGGATGCACCAGCTTGCATTCCCACCAACAGTGTAGGAGGGTTCCCCTTTCTCCGCATCCCCGCCAACATCTGTCGTTTCCTGACTTGTTCATTTTAGCCATTCTGACTGGTGTGAGGTGGTATCACATTGAGGTTTTGATTTGGATTTCCCTGATGCCGAGCGATGTTGAGCACTTTTTCATGTGTCTGTTGGCCATTTGGATGTCTTCTTTGGAAAAATACTTGTTCATGTCTTCTGCCCATTTTCTTGATTGAATCATTTGTTCTTTGGGTGTTGACTTTGATAGGTTCATTATAGATTTTGGATACTAGCCCTTTACCTGATATATCATTTGCGAATATCTCTCCCATTCTGTCGGTTGTCTTTTGGTTTTGTTGTCTGTTTTCTTTTGCTGTGCAAAAGCATTTTATCTTGATGAAGTCCCAATAGTTCATTTTTGCCCTTGCTTCCCTTGCCTTTGGTGAGGTTTCTAGGAAGAAGTTGTTATGGCTGAAGTGGAAGAGGTTGCTACCTGTGTTCTCCTTTAGGATTTTGATGGGCTCCTGTCTCACATTTAGGTCTTTCATCCATTTGGAGTCTATTTTTGTGTGTGGTGTAAAGAAATGGTCCAGTTTCATTCTTCTGCACGTGGCTGTCCAATTTTCCCAACACCATTTGTTGAAGAGACTGTCTTTTTTCCATTGGACATTCTTTCCTGCTTTGTCAAAGATGAGTTGACCATAGAGTTGAGGGTCCATTTCTGGGCTCTCTAGTCTGTTCCGTTGATCTATGTGTCTGTTTTTGTGTCAGTACCATACTGTCTTGATGATGACAGCTTTGTAATACAGCTGGAAGTCCGGAATTGTGATGTCACGAGCTTTGCTTTTCTTTTTCAACATTCCTTTGGCTATTCGGGGTCTCTTCTGGTTCCATACAAATTTTAGGAATATTTGTTCCATTTCTTTGAAAAAAGTGGATGGTATTTTGATAAGGATTGCATTAAATGTGTAGATTGCTCTACGTAGCATTGAGATCTTCACAATATTTTTTCTTCTAATCCATGAGCATGGAATGTTTTTCCATTTCTTTGTCTCTTCCTCAATTTCTTTCATGAGTATTTTATAGTTTTCTGATTACAGATTCTTTGCCTCTTTGGTTAGATTTAGTCCTAGGTATCTTATGATTTTGGGTGCAGTTGTAAATGGGATCAACTCCTTAATTTCTTTCTTCTGTCCTGTTGTTGGTGTATAGGAATGCCACTGATTTCTGTGCATTGATTTTATATTGTGCCACTTTACTGAATTCCTGTATGAGTTTTAGCAGTTTTGGGGTGGAGTCTTTTGGGTTTTCCATGTAAACTATCATATCATCTGCAAAGAGTGAGAGTTTGACTTCTTTGCCTATTTGGATGTCTTTTATTTCTTTTTGTTGTCTGATTGTTGTGGCTAGGACTTCTAGTACTATGTTGAATAGCAGTGGTGATAGTGGATATCCCTGCCTTGTTCTTGACCGTAGGGGGAAAGCTTTCAATTTTTCCCCATTGAGAATGATATTCGTTGTAGGTTTTTCATAGATGGCTTTTATGATGTTGAGGTATGTACCCTTTATCCCTATACTCTGAAGAGTTTTGATCAGGGAAGGATGCTGTATTTTGTCAAATGCTTTCCTGCATCTATTGAGAGGATCATATGGTTCTTGTTCTTTCTTTTATTAATGTATTGTATCACATTGATTGATTTGTGGATGTTGACCTAACCTTGCAGCCCAGGAATAAATCCCACTTGGTCGTGGTGAATAATCTTTTTAATGTACTGTTGGATCCTATTGGCTAGTATTTTGGTGAGAATTTTTGCATCCATGTTCATCAAGGATATTGGTCTGTAATTCTCCTTTTTGATGGGGTCTTTGTCTGGTTTGGGGATCAAGGTAATGGTGGCCTCATAAAATGAGTTTGGAAGTTTTCCTTCCATTTCTATTTTTTGGAACAGTTTCAGAAGAATAGGTATTAATTCTTCTTGAAATGTTTGGTAGAATTCCCCTGGGAAGCGATCTGGCCCTGGGCTTTTGTTTGTTGGGAGATTTTTGATGACTGCTTCAATTTCCTTAGTGGTTATAGGTCTGTTCAGGTTTTCTATTTCATCCTGGTTCAGTTTTGGTAGTTGATGCATCTCTAGAAATGCATCCATTTCTTCCAGATTATTTCATTTGCTGGCATATAGTTGCTCATAATATGTTCTTATAATTGTTTGTATTTCTTTGGTGTTGGTTGTGATCTCTCTTCTTTCATTCATGATTTTATTTATTTGGGTCTTTTCTCTTTTCTTTTTGATAAGTCTGGCCAAGGGCTTATCAATCTTCTTAATTCTTTCAAAGAACCAGCTCCTAGTTTCATTGATCTGTTTTATTGTTCTTTTGGTTTCTATTTCATTGATTTCTGCTCTGATCTTTATTATTTCTCTTCTCCTGCTGGGTTTAGGCTTTATTTGCTGTTCTTACTCCAGCTCCTTTAGGGGTAGGGTTAGGTTGTGTATTTGAGACCTTTCTTGTTTCTTGAGAAAGGCTTGTATTGCTATGTACTTTCCTCTTAGGACTGCCTTTGCTGCATCCAAAAGATTTTGAACTGTTGTGTTTTCAATTTCATTGGTTTCCATGAATTTTTTTTAATTTTTCTTTAATTTCCTGGTTGACCCATTCATTCTTTAGTAGGATGCTCTTTAGCCTCCATGTATTTGAGTTATTTCAGACTTTCCTCTTGTGTTTGAGTTCTAGTTTCAAAGCATTGTGGTCTGAAAATATGCAGGGAATGATCCCATTCTTTTGGTACTTGTTGAGACCTCATTTGTGACCTAGGATGTGATCTATTCTGGAGAATGTTCCATGGGCACTAGAGAAGAATATGTATTCCGTTGCTTTGGGATGGAATGTTCTGAATATATGTGTGAAGTCCATTTGGTCCAGTGTGTCATTTAAAGTCTTTATTTCCTTGTTGATCTTTTGCTTAGCTGATCTGTGCATTTCAGTGATGGGGGTGTTAAAGTCCCCCACTATTATTGTATTGTTGTCAATGTGTTTCTTTGCTTTTGTTATTAATTGCCTTATATAATTGGCTGCTCCCATGTGAGGTGCATAGATATTTACAATTGTTAGATCTTCTTGTTGGATAGACCCTTTAACTAGAATATAGTGTCCTTCCTCATCTCTTATTACAGTCTTTGTTAAAAATCTAGTTTGTCTGATATAAGGATTGCCACCCCAGCTTTCTTTTGGTGTCCATTAGCATGGTAAATGGTTTTCCACGCCCTCACTTTCAATGTGGGGGTGTCCTTGGGTCTAAAATGAGTCTCTTGCAGACAGCATATCGATGGGTCTTGTTTTTTTATCCAATCTTATAGCCTGTGTCTTTTGATTGGGGCATTTAGCCCATTTACGTTCAGGGTAACTATTAAAAGATATGAATTTAGTGCCTTGTATTGCCTGTCAGGTGACTGTTATTGTATATTGTTTGTATTCCTTTCTGGTCTATGTTGCTTTTAGGCTCTCTCTTTGCTTCGAGGGCCCCTTTCAATATTTCTTGTAGGGCTGGTTTCATGTTGGCAAATTCTTTAGTTTTTGTTTGTCCTGGAAGTTTTTTTTTATCTCTCCTTCTATTTTCAATGACAGCCTAGCTGGATATAGTATTCTTGGCTGCATATTTTTCTCATTTATTTTTCTGAATATATCATGCCAATCCTTTCTGGCCTGCCAGGTCTCTGTGGATAGGTCTGTTGCCAATCTAATATTTCTACCATTGTAGGTTACAGATCTCTTCTCCCGAGCTGCTTTCAGGATTTTCTCTTTGTCTCTGAGACTCGGAAATTTTACTATTAGATGTCAGGGTGTTGACCTATTTTTATTGATTTTGTGGGGGGTTTTCTGTGCCTCCTGGATTTTGATGCCTGTTTCTTTCTCCAAATTAGGGAAGTTCTCTGCTCTAATTTGCTCCAATATACCTTCTGCCCTTCTCTCTCTTCTTCTGGGATTCCAATTTTTCTAGGGTTGTTTCATCTTATGGTATCACTTATCTCTTGAATTCTGCCCTTGTGATCCAGTAGTTGTTTATCTCTCTTTTTCTCAGGTTCTTCATTTTCCATCATTTGGTCTTCTATAACACTAATTCTCTCTTCTGCCTCATTTATTCTAGGAGGTAGAGCCTACATTTTTGATTGCACCTCATTAATAGCCTCTTTGATTTCGATTTGGTTAGATTTTAGTTCTTTTATATCTCCAGAAAGGGCTTCTCTAATATCTTCCATGCTTTTTTCCAGCCCAGCTAGTATCTTTAAGGTCATCATTCTGAACTCTAGTTCCAACATGTTACTAATGTCTATATTGGTTAGGTCCCTGGCAGTCGGTACTGCCTCTTGTTCTTCTTGTTGAGGTGATTTTTTTCATCTTGTCATTTTGTCCAGAGAACAGTAGATGAATGAGAGAACAAAATACTAACAGGGTAACAAAGACCCCAGAAAAATATACATTAAACAAATCAGAAAGAGACCTGAAACCTGGGGAAAAGAAAGGGAAAGAAAGAAAAAAGAAGAAAAAAAAGATAAGATAAAAAACAAACAAACAATCAAAAAACCAGAATATGATCAAATATGATCAGGCAGGTGCATAGATCAGTGCCACACACTAGATTTTGGGAGTATTTTGGTCTTTTAGAAGAAAGCGACTCCCAAAATTTTAAAGAAAGAAAAACTTATATATGTACAAGAATAAGGGTAAATACAATGAAGGGATGGACTATGACTCTAAAGCTGAAAATTATAAAAGATTTTAGAAAAGGAATTGATAAGATAAGAAGTTGGTTGAAAAAAGAAAGAAGAAGGTTTAAAAAAAATTAGGGAGAGAATGTGATCAGGCAGGAGACTAGAACAAAGCCATACACTAGCGATTTAGGGTATATTTTGGTCTGTTAGAAGAAACTGTATCCCAAAATTTTAAAGAGAGAACAACTTATATATATATATATATACCAAAAATAAGGTTAACTACTATGAAGAGATAGAATATGACTCTAAAAATGAAAAATAAAAAATATTTTTTAAAAAAGGGATTGATAAGATGTTGGTTGAAAAGGGGAAAAAGAAAAATTAAAAAAAAAAGACAGTTAAAAAAATTAACTTTGAAAGACTAAAGAATCATGGTAAAAAAACATGAATTCTATGTGCTGTATTCCCCTAGTGCTGGAGTTCTGCCGTTCTCATTGATCGGTAAACTTGATCTTGACTGGCTATTCTTGCTGATCTTCAGGGAAGGGGCCTGTTGCTGTGGTTCTCAGATGTCTTTGTCGGAGGTGGAATTGCCCCACCCTTGCCGGGGCCGGGCGAAGTAATCTGCTCGGGTTTGCTCTTGGGAGCTTTTGTTCTCTGCAAGCTTTTTGTACACCTTCGGAGGATGAGAGTGAACATGGCAGCCCCCAATCTCTGCCCCAGGGGAGCCGAGAACTCGGGGCCACACTTCTCAGTGCGCCCCCAGAGAAAAGCAGTCAATCACTCCCGTCTCCCCAGTCTCCAGCCGCACTCCGTGCTCACCCTGCCTGTGACCGAGCATTTCTATCTCTGGCACATGACCCCGTTTGGAGTCTCCAAACCCAGCAGATTCCTGTGGTTCACTCCCGCGCCGCTCCTCCCAGGGGAGAAAGGGGAGTTTTCTTGTGTCTGCCACTTTTTGGGTCCCTGTTGGAAGTGCAGTGGCCCAACTGTGCAGAGGATCACGGTCTATGGCAACCCCGAGCTGAGAGCCCACTCTTCAGCTCCGTCTCTGCAGCCGGCTTCCCTGCTCTGATACCTGGGCACTCTGTCGCACTCAGGCACCCCTGGTCTTTCTGTGACCCTGAGGGTCCTGAGACCACACTGTCCCAGCGAGGGTTCCACGTCCCTTGGTGGAGCAGACTTCCAAAATTTCCAATTTTGTGCTCCGCTGCTCTATCACTTGCCAGTAGCAGCAGACTGAGGCCCCCTCCCCCGCCGTCTACCTTCCCGAATATCGCCTCGGATTCACTTCTCTGCATGTCCTACCTTCCAGAAAGTGGTCGCTTCTCTGTTCAGAGAGTTGTTGCTATTCTTTTCTTTGATCTCCTGTTGAGTTTGTAGGTGTTCAGAATGGTTTGATCCCTATCTAGCTGAATTTCTGGGACCAGACAAAATTTAGGTCTCCTACTCCTCCACCATCTTGCTCCTCCTGTCCATATACCTTCTGTTTTACCTCCCTTAGTGAAGAGAGGTGCATTTACTTCCAGAGTTGGTATGGGGGAGAGGTTATGGAGATCCAATGGCTTTATGAAGTAATTTTCAACCTAACTACCATTTTTACCTCCACATTTATGCCCATCTCTATGGGGTCCTGAAGATGCTGATTTCTGACCCTTATAGAGACACCATGATACGAGCTGGCTAGCTCTCATGTCTATGGTGTCTTCAAAGTCAGTTATTACTCATTCTTCTGTTTCCTGACTCCCAAAATTCTGTGGTTATTGTTTTTTTCCTAATTTTCTTTGTCCTTGTTGTTCTATCCCTTAAAACATTTCTTTACTTTTTTTTTAGTGAGGTTTTCAGATGAAGTGATGCTAAATGGTTTTTCAGCCTGCAATCTTCACCTGAAGGCTAGATCTTGCTTCTTACTCTCTGGTCAAAGGTTGGGGTTGGGGGGTGAGGAGGAATTACATGATAGTGTGATGTTACTAAAATTCAGAGTCATTGTCTTTCTCTTAATCCAAATGAATAATTTTTGCTTTAATCACCTGACTAAATTGCTCAATCGTCTGAGCTGCACGTGAAAATAAATTTCAGGTTTACTTATGAAATACTGAATTCTACAATATCACAATAACTTTTATAAATAATCTAAAAATATTTCCTGAACATTCATCATGTACAAAACCTTGTTATCTAGCTATAGTCTCAAGCAATTTATGATTTGGTGTGAAAAATTGGCCTGTAAAAGAAAAAGAAGTAATGAATCAAGATAATAATATAAGCAATTTTATTAATTTCTACATTACTACATTCCATGTACCCAGATGCAAACAAATCATCATTCATGTGACATGATAAACTCCCGGATTCTGAGTTATTGGAACACCTGATGGAAGTACACTTTATGATGATTAAATGCCTTACTTAGTATGCATTTGTGATTTCTACCTCTTTGGAGGTTTTAAAATTAAAGCTGTGTCATCTCTCAGAGTAAGTTAAATGTAGCTCAATCTGGAAATGATGGGATTTTTAGTGATTATTTTTATTATGACTAAGTTCATCTACATGTGACAAATGAACTTAATTTCCTAAACATAGTGATTTTATGAAGATAAACCAGCCTTTCTTGTTTAGGTAAACAGAGAATGGGGTCCAGGGCTCATGCACCATAATTACCTGGCACCAGAACTCTCTGTCTTGCCACTTCACTCTCCTTAGGATGGCCTCTTATAGTCCAAGATGGTAGCATGAGCTCCAGCCACCATTTCCTCTTTCCAACCAACAAGAAAGAGGAAGGGCAAACAAAGGCCTGTGTCTTCATCTTGGGGATACTTCCTGGAAGCTATGTGCCTGTCATTCGCTAAACCTTGGTCACATGGTCACACTTAGCTGCAAGGAGTGGTGGAAAATGTATCTTTTCTAGGCCACCTTGGACTCAGTAACTATGGGAGTTTGTTTCTATTTCTAAGGAAGAAAGGAAGGAAGGTAGGACAGATAAAGGAGAGAAAGAGCAGTCTACTTCATAGGGACACTATATATCCAACCTGTGATTCTACACTGTTGAAAACACTGGGGTGATAAGAGGTGCTGACAAGTGACCCTGGTGATGGGCATCATGTCAATGGCAGGACTGACAATCAGTCATCTGTTTTACAGCTATTGCTGCTATTCTGGGATCCAGCTGGAAAGGAAATACTCTTAAAAATTATGTATTTTGATTGTAAAATATCTCAGACACACAGAGAAGTCTGATGCCTGTTATTTTTCACTCAATTTTAACAGATTTTGTCAGATTTACTTCTGATATCTCTTGTCCTGACAGGAACAGAAGTACCACAACCTCCCCATCTCTTCCTTTCTGAGTGTTGAATCTTTACCAGTGACGTGGGATATTTTCCTTGGAATAGAACGTATTCACTCATGGCATTATGTAGGTGCCATGTGGTGATTAGGGGTGTCTTGGCTAATAGGGATCTAAAAAGCACAATTTGATAGGTGTGATTACTGATGTTAACAAGACACAATCCAATTAATACTGCTGTTATCTATTAAAAATATAAATTTCAGCTTAAAAATCTACAATACTAGGGGTGCCTGGGTGGCTCAGTCGGTTAAACGTCTGCCTTCAGCTCAGGTCATGATTCCAGGGTCCTGGGATTGAGCCCCACATGGGGCTCCCTGCTCAGCGGTATGTCTGCTTCTCCCTTTCCCTGTGCTCCTCTCCCTGTTCTTCCCCCACTCACGCTCTCTCTCTCATGCTTTCTATCTCCCTCTCCCAAATAAATAAAATTAAAAAAAAATCTACAATACCATTTGTACACATATTTGAAAGATATAGCATATGATGTAATTTAAAGAGAACTGAACATCTAGAATAAATGTATGTGCTTATATAGAGACAGATGTATATTTATTTATTAAGTGACTTACTTGACTACATTTTTTATTGTTACAAATCACTGTATATTTTACTTAACTTTTTTCTTTTCTATTTAAGAACAGTCTTTCAGTGACAGATCTTATAGTTCTAAGTGATACAGGGACACTCACCTGTCCTACATGGGGTTCTCCAGAAGTAGACTCTGACACTGTGATTTGCATGCAGGTAGTTTCAGGGGAGCGTGTGGAGTTGGGGAGGGGAACTGAATGGAAGAAGGTGGGCTGAGATATGGTTGCAGGAGAAATTGGGCTAATCCCACAGGGGCTGGAGCTGGGCTGGCACTTTAGAGCTGTCCCTCCCCAACCATAGGCCAGTGATGGGACAGGAGTTGCGTCTGAGGAAAAGGTGTGCCCTTGGGCAAGCATCTCTCTTCTACCTGTGGCTGTGAGATCCCAGAGCCAACTCAACTCCAACATGAAGGGACATCTGGGGGGCACACTGCCCCCTCCACTTTGGGGAAGACACATCCCTAGTTCTTGTACCTTAACCAGTCATGTCTTCTTCTATTTTACTGTGTTTTTGGCCAATTCTAATTCATCCTACTGATTCCCTTCATTTTCATCAAACACACAGTTGTCAGTGTTCAGTATAATATTATTCAAATTTCTTTGCAAAGAAGTATGATGAAGAATGTCAATTAAGAAAATAGATGAAGAGATGCGCTTGTAACTGAATTTTTAAAAATTATTAAACATTTTCCATAAAAATTTTTATTTGATGGAAAACACTTTCTGAAATCCTTGAAGCATCTTTAAGGAGATGAGTTTCTGAGACTCTGGTCATCGGAAAAGGATGTACCCGAATTTGAACGCAGACAGTTAGTTATTATTTGCTGTGTGACTTTAGCAAGTCTGATTCCATTTTCTGAACAAAACAAAGCTCTTCTTTGATTCCATTTTCTGAACAAAACAAAGCTCTTCTTCCAAAGTCCCTTTGGACTCTGAGACTCCCTGACTTAGGAGGTAATGAAGCCAGAGCTTCCAGTGGAGTGAAACTCAGAACTG
This sequence comes from Callorhinus ursinus, assembly GCF_003265705.2. NCBI lineage: Eukaryota > Metazoa > Chordata > Mammalia > Carnivora > Otariidae > Callorhinus > Callorhinus ursinus. The sequence continues at coordinate 9,423,891 of NW_027397066.1, read as the reverse complement.
TTGGAGGCCTGACCAATCTCCTGGCTGCCTGTCAATAGAATTAAGTTATCACTGAAGGTGCTTTGTGAGGCAACTCTCATACCAGGAATGCCCGGAGAAGGCTGTCGAACGTGACTTCATGCCCGAGCCTCCCTACTGCCAATCCTGCCTTAGGAAAGGCTTAATCTTTTGGCTGCACCTGCAGTGGGGAGCAAGGGAAAGACCCGAGGGGAGCACAAGCAGGTGCCAGCAGCAGGAAGTTCAGCCTCAGATCCTCCTGGGTCCAGATCACATTTCAAGCACTGGCGTTGGTATAACTGGATTGCTATTTGCCTGGTGCACACCCACCCTGGCGTGTCTAATGAGCAGCCCCCTCTCTCCATCCGTGTGTGAACACAGGAGACTTTAATGAAGACAGAGGAGCAGCCCAGGGGAAGGTGCTGGAGTCTGTTCAGCCTCTGAGCTCACTGAGCATGACTCATCCTTCGAGCTGGGGGCCTGCACTCTGAGACCTGTGTCCCTGCCCTCACGTCCCTCACACATAGATTCCCCTTTTTTCTTCCCATTTCTAATTGAGGGAAGATATGCTTTATTTGAAGTGAGAATCCCCCCGTGTCCGTGAATGTCCTCCACTCCTGCAAATGACCGCAAGGGGAATCATAACGCAAGTCATGCAGGCAGAAGGCCATTTGGTGATCTCATAGAGGAGTCCAGTGGGCGAAGCAGGGGGCAGGGGGATCGGGGGAACTTGGCTCAGTCTGAGCTACACGAGCTTTCTTCTCCTCTCTTTGAGCAAGAAAGAGCATAGGCTGTGCTCTCTACCTCCTGGGGTTGTGAGTCAGGAGCAGGACAGAGAGAGATGAAGGGGAGCTCAGCCCATAGCAATCCAGGATCAATCAATCTGTCAACAAAACCTACCGGGATATTTATGGAACATCTGATATACGAGTGAGGGAAACCCAATGTGCATTATGATTAATTATTTTACAATATTCCTTAAAACATTCAGAGGAAAAAAAAAAAAGAAAAGAATTGGCCCCTTTAAAACTGAATGGAAGTTTCTGGCATTGGTGAGAACGGAAAACTGGCTGGAAACCTGCTTTGTGTGTAGTGTGGTAAAGAGACTACTTAAGCGTTGTTTTCTTATTTCCCCTAAAGTAGCCTTTCTTTCTATTCATTCAGGTATTTATACTCTGAGTAATGACTGGGTTGGGGGAGCAGCATCACCTACACTGCTGGGAACCCTCACCCCAGGTCCTCGCTCCACTTGGGGACCCTGCTTCTACCCCAAACCCTGCCTCAGCAGTTGTCCCGGCTTCGTACCCGAGAGACAAGAGAGGTGGGCGGGTGGGCATTTCTCTTCCTACAAACAACAACCACCCATCCTTTTGCCCTTCACATCTTAGAATAAAAGTGTTCCTCCTCCCTGCCTTCCCTCGGGGCTGGCAACAGACCCTGCAAAGCCCAGGGCAAAAGAAAAACCCGGGCAGGGAAGTCAATCTCCTCCTCCAATGGCCCACTGTTTCAGTTCATAGGGGACGGGTGACCCCCAGGGTATCATAACCTCCATGGTGAACTCGTTTAATCCCTGATGGGGTGGGTGAGGGACCTTGCCTTTGTTGTCCACTGAGCAAGCCTGGTGCTGCCAGCCTGCATCAGAGCTGGCCAAGCCCGGCCCAGCTCCAAGATGCTGTGGGGCAGGCCCCCGCTGGGACAAAGGGGTGGTGGCCGGCCTGGCTTTCCCTGCCCACACAACCTGCTCTCTGCCTTGTGTGGGGGGTGAACATGTTTGGGGGGTGGGCGAGGCCACAGGGGAGGCACCCAGGTCCCCAGCGGGTGAGACAGCTTGTTTGCCGAGGCTCCACACCCCTCACACATGTTCCACTTGCAAGACAGAAAGTCAGAGATAAAAGTATTAGGAATTTTAAAAGAGCAACCGCAGAGCTTTAAACAACGTGCGGTGCCGTTCTGAACTGCGAGGCCACCTGCTCACAAAGGTGGTCCTGACCCTAACCTCTCCTCTAGGGACCACCCTCTCACAAATCCTCCACGAGGGTGCTGTGCCAGCGACACCTCTTCTCCTGGACCTCGCTCCATCCCTCGGCACTGACTCTGCACCCTTGGACTCTGTGTTCAACTTCTACCTATTATTTCCATGCCTTTCCACCTCTTCTCTTTTTTCTTTTGATCGCCCTCTTTCCACGGGTGGGCTTTTCTTGAAAGGAGTCAGCAGTCATTGGGTGTCTCTACCGTTTCATGTCTCATGCACCCTACTCGCCTGCAACAAGGCAAGCTCTTTCTTTACTCCACCGAAAGTCCCCTTGCAAAGGTCATTGTCAGATTCCCAATCACTCAGCCCAGAGGTCAGGTTTTTAGTTTTTTATCTTCTCCCACTAAAGATGTGATATTTGATGACATTGACGATGCCTCCTCTTGGGACCTACTCCTCAGTGTCTCCTCTCTCAGTCCTGGAGGTCAGGAGTCTCAAATCAAGGTATCTGCAGGGCCGAGCCTCCCCCCCAAAGCCTCTGGGGGAAGGTCACACCTTGCCTCTTTCAGCTTCTGGTGGCCACAGGCGTTCACAGGCCGTGGCATCACCATTCCGATCTCTGCCTCTGTCTCCACACAGCCAACTTCCCTGCATGTCCCTGTTTCTTCACATGGCAGTCTTTTTATAAGGACACCAGTCACATTGGATTAGGTACCCATCCAACTCCAGTGTGACCTCATCTTAACTAATCACATGGGTAGGGACCCTATTTCTACATAAGGTCCCATCCTGGGATACTGGGAGCTTCGAACTTCAACACTTCAAGCCCTAATATATTGTAAAAATAAAATTATATTTATAAAAAAAATGCATACCATTTAATTTCTTGGCTTCAGTGTACTCGTCTATATAATGGGTATGATAAAAAGCAAATCAAATAGTGAATATGGAAGCTATTATGGACTCAAACACACTTCACAAGTTTGAGAGTTTATCATGATTATGAATATGATCCCCTTTCATGTTTTTGGGTTGTGCATCCTCAGACACAATGTGCTTTTCACTCTTGGTGTGAAAGGTACTAACCAGGTGTCGTAGCACACACCAGGGCTTTGTTTCTTCCAGAATGTCTTGGCAACCCATGTTTCTTAACTCTATGTTCTCCCAGGCAGTGGGTACTGCTGGGCTATGAAAAGGGGTGAGATTTTATGCCAGACGGAAGGGTACGTTGGAGGAACAGTGGGGAAGTCAAGCTTTTGGACTAGGGCTGTGGGGGTTGGGGGTTCTCGAGTACACGGCAGCATGCTCCCTTCCTCCACTCACCTCCTGCTCTCACAGCTGAAGCCACTTGACCAGTCAATCCTGCTTCTGGTCCTTGGAACTCTCAGGCTTTTAGATGAATTTGAGGTGTTTCAGGAGCCCGCATCAAGCAAGCCTTCCTGACCTTGCCAGGAATAAGCCCTGCCTCATGGCTGTTACAATAACAGCACTTCCAGGCTCTCAGTCATCAGCCCCTTGCACCCAGAGCCCTGTCACTATGCCCCTTTCCAAAATTATCTTTCTATTGGCCTTGCTGTGGAGGCTGAACTCCACTCTGATCCCCAATTGAGTTAAAGCACCGAACTGCCTTGTTAAGTAGCAAGCCAGAGGAAGACAAACTTCACCAGCCACAGAGCCCACAACTTGCTCAGTTCAGCTCGTAATCAGGCAGTCTTTGTAGTGCAGCAACATCTGTCCAAAATGTCCCATCGAGCAATAATCAATTGGCTCTTGGGGGAAAGCCTGTCTATAGCCCATGGACCAGGACAGGAAAACAGAGCTTCAGATCCTGGTTGTATCACTAACCTATGACTTCAATCTTCATCTTCATTTTCTTATCTACAGAACAGAGATTTTTCCACTTGAGAGAGCTCGGCAAGCAGTGAAAAGGGTAACTGGGTGATGGGCATTAAGGAGGGCATGTGATCTGATGAGCACACGGGTGTTATATGCCACTAATAAATCATTGAACACTACATAAAAACTAATGATGTCCTATATGTTGGCTAATTGAATTTAAATTAAAATAAAGAAAAGGAATAAATGAGATCAAGTAGACAAAGTGCTTGTAGAGTGTCTGGCATGTGGTGGTGGACATGAACACCCAAGTTCAACACTACGGACCTGCATGTGAAAAGCATGTAGGAGTCCTTTTAAATGGAACAAAGTGGAAGTAGCCCCATTGTTCTGCCTTTTTCTCCCATATCGCATCCCTTTATTCCTCATCTTTTTAGAGCATCGCTCTGCTGCTGACCTTGCACCCTCATATAAATATGCTGCCTAGTACAACTGGGTTTTGGTTGGCTTAATACAAGGAAGACTTTTGTGGCCAGAGCTGCCTGGAGATGGAGTGGAATGCCTCAGAAGATGCTTACTATTATAGGGGATGTGTAAGCAAGAGCCTGGGTAACCACTTGGCAGAAATGTCCGTTTTTAATTATTTATTTGACAAATATTTACTGTACACTCACTATATACCAGGTGTTGTATTAAGCACGGCAGAAACAAAATAAATAAATCTTGTGGGTCTAAAACTTTAGCTGGAATTTTAGGCTGGAGCTATAGCTAACTATGCGGTGCGCATCACACTTCGTCGGTGCTGTGCCTCCTTTTATGCCTCTTTCCACTTTAAACTGTGTTCACAGTTTCAGGCAAGCATTGCTCTGTATAGAAAATCTGATCTAAATTGCATTGGTTTGGGTTAGTCCCTTTGTGTGTTCCCAGAGTACCTGGCTTTATCATTGTATACTCTAATCCTTGATATGCTGTGGATTCTTTGAGGCTCATGGTGATGATATTTTATTCATCTTAGTATCTCAACAGTTAGCATAGTGCTTGGCATCACATACATGTACAAATTGCATTTGTTGATTCAGTGTGAAATGAGACTGTACCTGCCCAGACAAAGGACAGATTAGGGAAGTTATTTTTTCCCTTTAAGTAATTTCTGAAATTATAAAATCAATTCATGTTCCTTAGAGATTGCAAAAATCCAGAATCAAGAGAGGATTAAGAAAATAAAAATGTACTTGCTATCTTACCACCCAAACACGTTGATAACATATCCTTCTGATTTTATATTTTTATAGCTTCTTATACATATACTTTATGGACTATTATATATTAGTTAATATTTTGCTATGTGCAGTAATAGAGAAACCTGCAAACATCAATAGGTTAACACAATAAAATTTCATTTCTCCCTTATGTGAAGTTCAAATGGATGTTTCTAATTGGGGGGTATCATTCCTCCCAGTGATAATGCAGATGCCCAGGCTCTTGCCATCTTGTGGCTCTGCCATCTTTGGCCCAGGACTTCCAAAAATGTTGACTCGGGAAGAAGGGCTGGAGGATCTTCAAAGGAACTTTTTGTAAGACCTGGAAGTAGCCACACCACTTTCTCTTGTAGTTCCTTACTTAAAACTTCATTGTAAATTAGTATTATGTTAAGCAATAAGTTAGTAATGAGGTCACAACTAACTCCAAGAGAGGCTGAGCGATGTAGTATGGTTGAGAGCCCAGGAAAAAAAAAGGACAGGGCTTTAATGAACTTGCAAGCAGCCCTTCCACAAATTCAAATGCCCCCCCTTTTATTTTGAAGATTTATTTATTTATTTGAGAGAGAGAGAACATGTGCACATGCACAAGCAGGGGAGAGGGGAGAGGGGCAGAGGGAGAGAGAGAATCTCCAGCAGATTCCCCGCTGAGCACAGAGCCTGACATGGGGCTCAATCTCAAGATCCTGAGATCATGACCTGAGCTGAAATCAAGAGTCCAACGCTCAACTGACTGAGCCACCCAGGCACCCCTCAAATGCCTTTCTAAGTACATATTTTATATATTATATTTTCACTAAAAGTAATCATGTCTTTCCCATATTATTACATAATCTTTTGAAATAGTGGATATATATTATGTTCCTATGTTACAGATGAGGTTGGTGGAGGCAAAGTAATTTGCCTGAGGCCCTCAGCCAATATAGAGCAGTGCTGGTCCTCAACCCTCCTATCCAGATTTCTTTCAGAGTGCTTTGTAAGGACAGGCATTCAGAAATGCAAAGGGAAGGTTAATAAAACCATTGTCATGTTGGAAACTGGGAAGATAATCTTGAGAGTATCTTGAAGCTTGATTAAGAATGACCAGCACTCAGATGTTTCACCCCAGATACATACTCAGGAGACAGAAAAAAAAGATAAATCCAAAACTCTCAGGAAAATGAGGTATGGATGAGGCTTGGTGGGTTGGGAGTGTTTAGATTGCTCATCACTTAGAGTAAGTGGGTGGTTTGGCCCATGGCCACTGTTCTTTGAGTTAGCTTTGACCCTTGACAACTTAGTGGCCTGACTGGCTAGTGTGCAAGACCATTCAACCCATCTCAAGATTCCCAAGAGGAGAGAACTGGCCCCACCTGTTTGTGAATAACAGCAGATTCTTGGAACCAAGAAAATGTTTTGTTAGGCTGATGATTTCTCTTTTCCCTAATATCGCATTTAGGGTCATGGGTTCTTGAGGTGTGAAACTAACTGGGAAAATTCAGAATTAGGCTAATACCTATTTGCTGGATTCTGAGCCTACATAAGGCTTGCAGAAGCCAAGAACCTGTTTATCAACAGACAGAGCGAAGTTTCATTTCTCCTGTAAAATGACCCCTCGATGTGATATATGTATATTGAGTGCCCTGCTGTGACTAAGAGCTATCTAAAAAAGAAAAAATATAGCCACCTCCTGAAGCATGTATAAATTGCTTTTTTAGACCCTATAAAATTTTAGCTAGCACCAAACATAGAACTTCATTCATCATCCTGCAAGTGAGGACTGCCAAGGGAAGCCAGCTCTTCCTGAGCTGAAAGTGGCAACACTCCAGGATTGGCAGGAATCAAATGAATCATTTCCTGCTTTTAGTTTTAGATAAATAATCAGAAAAGATTGTCTAGATTATGATCCAAAAGCCATTTTTCATAGCTCTGAGGATCCAGAATCCTTAACTTCATATGGAAGTCCCCTTTTCTAATGATTTTATTGCACAGTATGTAAGAGAAGGCAGACAAACCTACCAGGGCCAAGCTAAATTTTTAATGCAGTGAAGGCTTATGATCTCAGTGTGGTGAGTGTATTCGGCACATCTTTTTATTTCCGTATTTTGATGCTTTGTCATCTGGAGCCTTGCTAACCCTGGAGGGACTGCCCCCCTCAGGGTTAACTAATTCCTAGAGATAGTAAACAGCTCAGCTGGGAGCGTGCTCTCATACACGGACTGATCCATCTAGAGCTCAGACCCCTAACCACCTCCTCTGTCTGGCTGTCACACTCTGGGCCACAATTGCCCTGCCCTAATCTCCCCATGGCCATGCATCAGACAATTAGGGGTAGTACCTGTGTTCCAGAGTCTGTTGAAGTGATTCAAACTAGCCAATCCTCAGTCGGCCAACTCTCCTCACCTGGTCTTTCCTGTGGAAACCACACCAGAGTCTCCTTGCCATGTTTTCCTCCTTCTGCCTCCCAGCCCACCCTGGTGCTTCCCCGTGTGACCTCCCCCCCAATGCCATGGCCTGCCCCCTCCTTTTTGGTTCTGTTACTATGACAAATTCTCTTTTCAAGGGCAGTTTTCTCCATATCTGTTGGCCTGGCCGTACCTGAATAATAATGAAATTTACGTTTTGAGATGGTGAAGTGAAAGAGAAAGAAAAAGAAAGAAGAAAGAAAGAAAGAAAGAAAGAAAGAAAGAAAGAAAGAAAGAAAGAAAGAAAGAAAGAGAGAAAGAAAAAGAAAGAAAGAAGAAAGAGAAGGAGAAAGAAAATAAGAGTCAAGGGCTGGGGTTCCAATTCCGATTCTGTCAACTCCTTTCCTGGGAAATCTTGGACAAGTCTTCTAATTTCTCTGGACCTCAGTTTTCTTGTCCTTAAAATGAGGTGGCGGATGTCTCCAGACGAACCCTGAAATTTCTTCAGATATTCGAATTCTAGGAGTTCATTTCTAATTCTAGGAGTTATTATAGGCTATTTTTTGTATAGATTTCCAAATGATGTGATTTCTTCATCAGGCATTTGCTGAGTACCTGCTATTTGATGAGCACTGAACTAGGGACTAGGGGTCCAAAGATGGGTAAGAAAAATTTCTGGGTTTCAAATGCATAGTGCTACTTTCACATTTGTGCTGATGGCTGCAAAGGTCCAAGAAACACCCAGCTGGCTCTCCTGAGAAGGTCTGCTGTGCCCCAAAGGCACTAGAAAGCTCTCAATTTAAAAGATTAAACGTCAGCTGAGAAAATACAGAATTAACATTAGATATATAGACCAGATATGAAAATGAAATCTCCCCTCCACCCCCCAACCAGGTCCTTTTTCCATTGCATGTGTACAGACATTCATAAACTGCATAGCCAAACAATAGGAGAGGGGGTCATGTGGCCCCAGAGGTTTCCATATTTCTAAACTTCTGTATTATCTTAGAAGTTTCTTAATTATTGCTTCTCTATGAGTGGACTCATTCATTGTTCAAGCACTCCAGGTTCCTTGTGGAAATGCTTCTCATCCCCTAGTACCTTTCTCCACCCCATCACATCCACAGAATGTCATATACTCTGTCAATGCTGTAGAGGAGGACATTTTTGGGGGATTTCTGGTTTCTGTTTTGTTTTGTTGGCCAGAAAAGGACAAATTCCATTCTGAATTCCACTTTCCAGATTTTCCATCCATTACGTCCCCCTCCTGATTCTTTATCTTCTTATGGCCTCCCCACTGGTGTTAGCCACAGTTAAAACTTTCTGTTGCTGTCTCGCTGGGATTTTGCTGTACCCTCTTTTCAAGTATACTTTCCTATGCTGTAAGTAGGGATAATATTTTCAAAAAATTTGAAAACAAGATATTTTTCCTTCCCCATAAACTATGTTGCCTAGCAATTCCATCTGCGTAATGAATCAATGCCATTCATTGCTTTGGGGAGATTGTGGCCACCAACTAGAACAAAGAATTCATTGCTTGATTTTGAGTTTCATACTAGATTTTTTTTTTAAAGTACATAGAGAGATAGTAGTCCCGTCAGCCTATTTCTCATGGAGAGAGAAGAGGTTTTTTTTTTTTCTTTAAATTTTCCCAAATTTCCATTCACTTATTAAAAAGAAAAAACAAAACATGTTGGAGTATCTGAGCTTTATTTTCCCTTAACCATTGTGTAAAGAAGACAAGGAGAAATATATAAGTTTGTTTCAAACAGAAAGGGAAAGGCTCTGCTGACGTGATGGGGGAGAGCCAGGTGGCCAGGAAGAAGATGCTGTCTGCCTTGCTGAGAACCACCTAGAGTCTTTGCTCTCTGGATCACCGCTCACGCTGGGGACCATGCTGGACATATATCACTGATAGTTTGAGGCAGAAGCTGAAAGGGGAGAGGGCTTGCTTCTGAAATTCTGGAAGGAGAATGTTTGAGTGTCCACCATACAGAAAAGGTGACCGGGGTAGAGCAACAGTAGGATTTGGCAGAAGCCAGACAGGGAATTGTTAGGGCACTTTCAGTTCTCCTCAAAGACTGCAAGTGACATGGATGGAATCTACATTTTCCAAGCTGACCCTGTGAGGGACAAAGAAGGTACTCTGTAAACAAGCTGCAGGATGGACAAGCCCAAGGAACCCAGCCATCTGGACAAGGCAGTGGTGTCAGAGAGTCTACCTCATCAGGAAGAGCAGAGGTAGAGAGCCCAGCATCAGGGGAAGGTGGCTGAGCTCCCAGGGGCACTCACCCTAGAGTAGCAGCAGGTTGTTCCTCTGCAGAAGCACTGAGGGCAGAGGTCAGGTGCTAGAATTTAAAATGACCTCAAACAAGGAAATAAGAACTTCCCTTAATCCAGAGGTTAATGGGAGCCAGCAAAGAGGGAGAATGCAGAGCCCAGACACCCCTCTCTCTTGCTTTCGTATTTTTACATAGTTTCTTCTGGAATCCAGAAGATGGAGAGGTGGGAAGCAGAAGAACCGGGCGGGGGTGGGGTGGGGAGAAGCATTAAAATCTGAGCATTTAGGGACACCTGGGTGGCTCAGTCAGTTAAGTGTCTGCCTTCGGCTCAGGTCATGATTCTGGGGTCCTGGAATCGAGTCCTGCTTCTCCCTCTCCTTCTGCCTGCCGCTTGCCTGCTTGTGTGTGTGTTCTCTCTTTGACAAATAAATTAATAAAATCTTTAAAAAAATCTGAGCATTTACCCTGAAGAGTTCAAGTTTACCTACACATTTGTCTTACGTTCATTAGTAGGCTATCTCATTGCACAAGTACTTTAAATCAATCTTGCATTTAGTGAGAGGGTCTGAAAAAGCACATGAACATACACATCTATACATACAGTTGTAATGAGACCACATGGCCCAAGGTCGTCATTTTACAGGCACGAAGACCTTAGGCATGACTTGTTCTGTGTGACAGGGCTAGTTCACCATGAGGCAGGACTAGATCCATGTCCTGAGGAAGTCAGGAGGGCCTGGGAATCTCTCCATAGCACCGGCCCCTTGGAAGTATTGAACATGTCCATTTTGGTTATGGCAGGCCTGCTTTCATTCTTAAAAGATTTTATGAATTCTTAGAATGTCTTTTTCTCTTATAATGTTTTATAATGTCTCCCCCAGTTTTAGTCCTTTAGACATAGCTAAAATGAAAATATTTTAGTATCACAGTGCTTTTCAAAGTGTAGTCACCAGACCTGAAGCATTGGCATCACCTGGGAATATGCCAGAAATTAAAGTTCTCAGGCCCCGTCCCAGGCATACTGAATCAGAAACCCTGGTGGAAGGTCCAGAAGTCTGTTTTAATGAGACTTCCAAGTGTTTCTGATGCATAACCACTGATGAAAATCCACTATATTATCATACTGTAATTAGCCACAGATCCAGAAATTTATCTATTACTTCTTGAAATTCATGTGCATACTTTTATTTTATTTATTAAAAAAATTTTTTTATTATGTTGTTAGTCACCACATATCATTAGTATTTTTTTGAGATTTCTTTTTTTCCTTTAAATTTTTTTATTGTTATGTTAATCACCATACATTTCATCATTAGTTTCTGATGTAGTGTTCCATGATTCATTGTTTGTGCATAACACCCAGTGCTCCATGCAGAACATGCCCTCTTTAATACCCATCACCAGGCTAACCCATCCCCCCGCGCCCCTCCCCTCTAGAACCCTCAGTTGGTTTTTCAGAGTCCATCGTCTCTCATGGTTCGTCTCCCCCTCCGATTACCCCCTTCGTTAGTTTTTGATGTAGTGATCCACGATTCATTGCTATCGTATACGACCCAGTGCTCCAACCAGTACGTGCCCTCCTTAATACCCATCACCAGGCTAGCACATCCCCCCACCCCCCTCCCCTCTAAAACCGTCAGTTGGTTTTTTAGGGTCCATAGTCTCTCACGGTTCGTCTCTCCCTCCGATTTCCCCCCCTTCATTTTTCCCTTCCTTCTCCTAATGTCCTCCATGCTGTTCCTTATGGTCCACAAATAAGTGAAACCATGTGGTCATTGACTTTCTCTGCTTGACTTATTTCACTTAGCATAGTCTCCTCCAGTCCCATCCATGTTGATGTAAAAGTTGGGTATTCATCCTTTCTGTGCATACTTTTAAAATAGAGGTATGGCTGCCTCTAAGTTCAGTAGATAAAAGAGCATTTCTGTTTCTATCTCTTTTCTCAAAACTCACTAGAAACCATAAAAAAAGGTAAAACAGGGAAAACAGAAGCAGCTTCAGTGGAAGCATATGTGCTGTGTGCTGGGAAACGTGGATGGGATGGAGGGAGGTGTGGAGCTAAGACGCATTTGCTCTAATACTTTATAAGCAAGACACAGATTTCCCTAGACGTAGGTATCCAAGTCTTAGAAAATCCAGCCAGTGATCTCATGAGTGCGGTCAGCCACAGAGCTGTGGATGGAGAATGCCCCTGGTTGACACTGATGCTGCAGCAGGACACAGAACAGACAAAAGCCCAGGAGCTCATCATCTAGCTGGAAGCACAGAATCAGAATAGAATATTAACAAGTATTGACTTTTCTTCCCCCTTTGGAGAGCTCAATGTGCTATCTTTGTTTTACATTTCATCTACAACTTTATTTGTTTACTTTTGAATTACTCTTTATTGCTTATATAAACATTTTAAACTAATTTTTTATAAAAATATATTTTTTGATCTGTAAAAATTGTTTGGGTATCTTGGGTTGGGATGCAATGCATCATACTTTACCCATTAAAATAAATGGGCATTTAAAACATAGGTAGCAGGGTTTTCAAGTATATATTAAAGTCACTTAAAAAAGCAGGTGAACCATGAGAGACTATGGACTCTGAGAAACAAACTGAGGGTTTTAGAGGGGAGTGGGGCAGGGGATGGGTTAGTCTGGTGATGGGTATTAAGCAGGGCATGTACTGCATGGAGCACTGGGTGTTATATGAAAACAATGAATCGTGGATCATTACATCAAAAACTAATGATGTATTGTATGGTTACTAACATAACATAATAAAATAAAATTAAAAAAAGCACAGATGTGATGTGCATTTTGTAGATAGAGCCCACAGAATTGGTGTGTGAAAGAAAGAGAGTAGTCAGGGGTGAATCCAAGGCTTTCAAACTGGAAGAATGGAGTTGACAGTAGGTGAGAATAAAAAAGCTGGGAAAGGAAAGGGGGAGTGGGGAGGGAGAGGTAACATCAGGGCCTCAGTTATGAAAATGTTAAGTTCCAGAGATGATGGATGGATGGATGGTAGATAGATGGATGGATGGATGGATAGATGATAGATGGATGGATAGATGATAGATAAATAGATATTAGATAGATATGTTTGAGTGGGCAGTTGGATTGGTAGCTCAGAGTTAAGGAAGTGGTCTAAACTAGAGACATAAATTTTGGTGTCATCAAATACAGATTAGAGCTATGAGTCTAGATATAGGTAGAGAAAAGCAACTTTGAGTGAGCTCTTGTGCTATCCAAAATGAAGAAGTTGAGATGAGCAGGCAGCAGTGGTGAGGAGGAGGAACCACACATGTATAGAGTCCTGGACGGCAGGCCAGGAAGATCTTTCTAGAAGACGGGTGTGTGCCCTGCTGTAGGTAGGGCAAGTGAGATGAACACCGAGGTTTAAACATCAGATCTAAAGTCCCTGACATCACTCTAACGAGATAGCCTTGGAGAAGGGGTAGGGGGTGAAAGTGGATTGAGGACAATAGAGACAGACTCAGACCTACAAATGGTATGATTCGATTCATATGACATCCTAGAAAAGGCAGATCCAAAGGGACAGGTCACTGGTTGTCAGCCTAGGTGTGGGGGAGACGTGACTACAAAGGAGAACAAGGTGATTTTGGCGGGGGGGGGTGACAGAGCTGTCTTATATCTTGATGTGGTAGTAGTTACATGATTGTGTCCATATGTCAAAACTCAGAGAAAGGTACTATAAAAAGAGTGAATTTTACTGTATGTGAATTATAGGTAAGAGATATGTGAGGGGTCACAAAAAGGACAAGATAATAGGAGTAGTGGATCTAGAAACAGTGTGTAGACGCCTCTTTTCAGGGGTTTTGCTCTAAAGGTGAGCAGAGAAATGGGGTCAAAGCTTGAAAAGAACGTAAATTCAAGAGGATTTTATTTTCACTAGATGAAGGATGGCTGTGGAGGAATTTGAAGGCTGTTGGGAATAATCCAATCAAGATGGGAACTCGATGGTGTGGGAAAGAGAAGGAAGAATTGCTGGAAGGATGAACTTGAGCAGAAGAACGTGCAGTCCAGGACTCTGCAGGAGAGGCTGACCCGAGACAGTCCCTGACAATAAACGCTGGGTTGGGTGGATGGGGTGGGGGTGCAGGGTGTGTGTACGAATTCTTTTCTGACTGCTTTTATTTTCTCAATGAAACAGCAGGCTAGAGAGGGAGGGAGGAAGTTGCTGGGGTTTAGAGGAGGAAGGGAGAAAATAGGACGCAATTGTCTTAGAGGGTGGGAGATGGATGGCAGGACACTGTACTGTGATCCCCAGGGAACTGGACTAGGTATTCATGTGTATTCAGGGAACATGGTTCTGCGATTTTCTCTAGCCCCTGAGAAAGGGGAGAACTGAATATAATCGGGGCTGAGGCTTTGCCATGTGAATCACCATCTAGGGAGATGGGCAAGAAGTTGAGGACAATGTAACAGGGTGATTGTGGTGACTGGCTTCTCCAGCTCCAGCTGTATTTGTCCCAGGCTAGGAACTGAATTTCATTCTCCAAAATTCATATGCTGAAGCCCTAACCCCGCAGGGAGACAGTGTATCTACGTAGATGGGGCCTTTGGGAGGTAATTAGGTTTAGATGAGGTCATGAGTGTGGGTCCCTCGGGATGGGACTGGTGCCCTTATAAGAAAAGACACCAGAGAGCTTACACTCTTGTCCCTAGAGGCCATGTGCAGACACAGTGGGAAGGGACCATGTACAAGCCAGGAGGGAAGCTCACCAGCAACCAAATCTGCTGCACCTCGATCTTGGGCTTCCAACCCCCCAGACTGAGGGAAAATCCGTTTTTTTGCTGTTTCAGGCAACTCAGTCTATGACATTTTGCTTTGGCAGCCCAAGCTGACTAAGACAGCCCCCTTCTATTTACCAAACTTGCCAGGTATAATCCCTCTGATGACATCTGTATTTTCCTGCCCTTTTGCAGAGAACGCTTTCTAAATCGTTAACCGGCATCCCATTCATGTGTGTGTGCAAATGTCAGGTTTTCAGTTGGGTTTCTCCTAGTGTCCCATTTAAAATTTCAGTGTCCTCTCTACCCAGTACCCCTGCATTTGTTATCTTCTTTCCCCACTTTATTTTTCTCGTAGCGGGTAAATTTTCTAGCGTTCTGGATACTTTAGTCATTTACTTTTTATTATCGATCTCTTCCCCATTCAATCATAAGCTTCACGAAGGCAGAGGTTTTTGTCTTTAGCTCATTGCTACATCTATAATGTCTCCAACAGTGCTTGGCATGTCACAAGCGCTCGATAAATATTTGTTGAGCCAGTGCATGAAGTCAGGACATTTTTACTATTTGACATTATGTCTGAATTAGAAATCAACATTCAAACATTCCACCCTGTTGTTGATGCCTCTACTGAATCTCGCTTTCTCTTCTTGGGTCCTGGAACGCCCCTTGCCTCTGTGGTTCAAGTGTCATAGGTATGATTTGGGGACCAGCCTACCTAACTACTTCAGGCTGTATATTGAAACAGTATAATATGCGGTTCCTGTCCGGAGCACTCATTAGAGAGAGTATCCAGGGTTCAGTTGATTCCAATTCCATTTTCATCTGTGGTTCTTTCTTGCAATTCCAAACCTGAGGTTGACTTTGGAACATCGTCTTTCTTGAGTTCCCACAATATTTGCTCTAGACTAATGAAAAAATGAATGATCATAAATATAATTACTCAGAAGGCCTGAGGATATTTTTGGTATACTTGGAAGGAAGATGGGTTTGAAAGAAAAGCAATTGACGGCTGAGGACTTCAGGTGCTTTTCTCTGTCGGAGCTTATGGGTACCAAAAATAAAGAGCGTTTCTCACCCCTTTTTATGTTCTGAACAAATGGAGAAATAAAAAATAAGGAATATGACATCAATAGGCCAAAATATCACTTTAATTACTGGTAAGAGTTGAGGGGATAGTTTAGTGTGAGCACCACAGAGGCCCACGCCTCAGACAAGCTAGACATTACCACACTGCTGCCCCAGTGGACAGAACTGATCTCCACCTGGTCAGCAGGGGCGGGACTCCCTGGTGACAGCAGAGGCCACTGGCGCCCCATTGTCAGTCCGCTCCAAAGAGGAAAATAAGGAAGGCATGACTATACTCAGGGAGCTCCATGGCATTATTTTTCCTGGGGAGGGAACATTCCTAAAATTTATCTATTCATGGAATTGCTTTGTCATGTAGAGTCTTGTGGAACTCGTGAAGCAAGGGAGTCACTTGGAGAAATGCTGGTATGGGTAATTGAAGTGCCCCCCCCCGATCTCGAATATTCCATGAGATACCACAAACACTCTCTTTGTGAAGTTCGATAGATTCCTCTCCTTGGCAAACATTATTGAACCCCTATAATGTGCCATGCATTGTGCTAGCCATTGGGCATTAGGATAGGAGAGAGGAAGACAAAATGACAACCTTGGCTTTCAAAGAATCTGTAATTAAGTGAGTGGGATAGATACACAAACTCTCGAGACTTTTCCTGGATGCAGTTAGAAAAGATATTACAGTGTGATGTGATGGATGCCTCTTTTCTTTAGGTCATAGTCTAGACAACTTGAACAAGGAAGAGAAACATTTCTTCAGTTTGTTTGTTGGTATGATCTTGACTCTTTTTTTTCTTTTTAATTAATTTATTTACTTTAGAGAAAGAGAGAGAGAGAGAGAGCAGGGGGAGGAGCAAAGGGAGAGGGAGAGAGAATCTCAAGCAGACTTCACACTGAGCATGCGTGGAGCTGGATGCGGGGCTCGATCTCACACTCTGGAGATCACGACCTGAGCCAAAACCAAGATTCTGCTGCCTAACTGACTTCGCCACCCAGATGCCCCTGTATGATCTTGACTCTTAAAATGGAAAGTGACATCAGAAAAAAAAATCCAGTTATTTATCTGTACAAGGGGTTGAATTTTATTTATTTGAGATTTTTAACAGACAAAAAAATATAATTACATGGAAACACCAAGTCACACATGGGCCCTATCTTTTGCAAGTGGGCACAAGTAACGTGGGCAAACAAAGGGATCTGAGTCCAAACCTCAGCTTCACTAATAGCTGGCTGTGTGACTTTGGACAAAATCGCTTAACTTCTGCCAAAACTTTGCCCACCTGTCTGTAAGATGGTGTGCATTATGAAAGTCTTCATGCCTCCCAGCTTCCTGAAGTACGTGTAAGAGGAGGGATGTGAGACCCAAGTGTAAACTGTAATATGCTAACATGACTACATTATTACACACGTAGACAGTTTCCTGGGACTGTGGGGGAAGTGTCCATGACCTTATTTCATATCCTTGATTCTGAATTTTAATACAATCTGGAAATACAAAGATAGTACTTATCTCAATCGTGTTTTGTTTTCTCTCCAAAGTTTTGGGGTAAGGCCTATGATTTTTAATGTGATGCTTTTAATGTATGGATTAGTTAAAAAGCATAGAGAAGATCACACTAAAATCCTATAAGAAAAATCTTTCCTTTATACCCAATTTTGTAAAGTCAACTTTTCTTTAAATGCATCAAGAATAAAAAACAACCCATGGACAACTAAAAAAAGGCTTCTGGAGGGAGAGATATTTTACCTGAAATATCAGTGTGAGGAGATTTTTATGGCTGGTTTAAAACCCCCTTAAATTAGGGGGTTGTAATGGAAAGTCTGACAGGCTCAAATAAGGCAGTTCAAAAATATATTCTTAACACTTAACACATACTGTACATGAAATGTATTTTTAACATTCTATATGTTTATTACAGATTAAATACTTAAAAATGGAAAAACAGCCCAAATGTTTCTTAAATATTTGCTTAATATAGTCAGAACACATTGAGAATTGTAACCATGAAGAGTACACTTTAAGTGTTTAACTAACATCAAATGCAATAAAATGTTTCATTTGAAATGTTAAGCAGGCGATAAAAATGTCATGTGAGACAGCAGATTATAGTTTCACCAAAATTCTCTCTAATTAAGCTGAAACTAGGGAGAGACACCTGACTGGCTGCAAGTCCTGAGCTTGTGACTATCACGGTCAGATTTGTGCCTTGATTCATTTTCCCTCCAAGAGGACTGTTTGAGAGCATCTGAAACAGACGCCCAAACATCTTGAAAGAAAAGCAGGATGTTGCCTCCTCTTGGAAGCCATCCCTGTTTTTAGGAGGTTTTAAGCGCATCTTTTCTGCACCTTGTGTGTCAACGTGCATTCTATGGTAACACATTTTATCACATTAATGCTAACTCTGTTGCTCCTGGTTGTGTGACTTTGGGCAAGCTACTTAACCTCTCTGTGCCTTTGTTTCTTCTCTTATAAAATGGAGATGATCGTAGAACCTACTTCATTGGGTTGTGAGGATGGTTTGAAATGTGCAATGAGCTTGGAACAGGTCCCAGGCACAAAGTGTGAGTTCAACACTTAGCATTTACTCTTCGTTCTAAATTTGCAATCTGTTTTGACTATAGTAAGCAAATAGTTAAGAAACACTTAGAGCTCCCCCCATTTCTAAGTACTAAATTTGCAATAAACATGTTAAAAATATTTTCCATGTTAAGTGGTAATTTTTTAAAAACAATGAACGGTTTTGGGAATATCTGTTTAAAAGTACAGCTCATCTCCCCACTGAGCTCTCATTTTCATCATGGTATTTTCTGCCTATTTCTCTTGGTGCTATATTTTAGGGGCTCAATGTTTGTGACTGAATAAATAATAAATGAATGAATGTAGACACCCCACCAAATACATGTTTGTCTAATCCACCTGATTAGGTTTTTTTTCCAGTTTCTAGAACTTCAGAGATTCCTCACTACATATCATTAATGAGATAAACCACTTCTAATTTACAAGGGCTTGCATTTGAACCAAAAAAAAAAAATTCAATTAATGGGTCCATAAATTAATGTCTCAAGCAATGCAAACGGAAATGAGCTTTGGCAACTGCTGCAGATATTGTGAAAATACTTGCTAATTCTGTGACTCTGGCTAGTTACATAAACTCAAGGAGTTTATGTCTTATCTCCACAGTGAGAATAATAAAATAGGTACTTCACAGGCTAAATGAGTTAACATGTAGAAAGTACTTGGAACAGTGCCTGGCACATAGCAGGTGTTCAATAAATGTAAGTTAATGTTATTGTATTATAATAAGTATAATAATTACTTATACTTACTATAGTAGGTTAAATGCATTACTAGCTGGTGCTGTTACTATTATTTAGCATACCAAAGAGATTCTATTCTGTTTTTGCTCTGGTATATTTTCATTCTCGTTTTTGTTTCTATTTTTGTTAGAAGCTCCTGGAAGGAGACAGATTGTGTACCTTAGTTCCACTGAAACTCCCAGAATCCCTCTCCACAGTTCCGACTGGCAAGATGGTCTACTTCCCCTGTTTCTACCTTGCAGACAAATATGGATTGAGGCTGGAACTCTGCTCTAAGTGACAACAGACATTACTGAATGGCCAGAGGCAACTTCTTAGTTTTAAAAAAAACTTCTTAAGATAACTGGTCAGAATTAGCCCTCCTCTTTTTTGAAAGAAAATATTGGTGGCTAAAAAAAGAAATATGAAAATTAACAAGTAATTGAGTCCAGCTGGCTCTGCTGCCAACAAAAGTCTGTCTCTTAGAGTCAGTGTGGCTCAGAGCACTT
The DNA here is from genome assembly GCF_003265705.2 of Callorhinus ursinus. Taxonomy (NCBI): domain Eukaryota; kingdom Metazoa; phylum Chordata; class Mammalia; order Carnivora; family Otariidae; genus Callorhinus; species Callorhinus ursinus. The sequence goes on along the minus strand of NW_027397066.1, from coordinate 9,404,530 downwards.
GGAAATTAATGGTGTGGAATTAGTTTGAAGTTCATGGCAATTTTGCACACAAGTGCTTTTAACACTAATCTCAAATTTGGAGATCGTTGGCATTGCCTCTGACCTCATCCTTTTATCTCTGCATCTCTAATGGACTCATTCCTTTATTTAGAAAATTTTCAGAATTTACCCTCATTTTTGATAAATTATCACAGTTTATAATTGAATCCTTTCTTTTCTCAAATTCCTGTGTTGTTGCTTAACTTTAAGGAGACTTTCTGTGCCTTTATTTCTTTATCCTAAACATTTGAGTTATTTCTAGGACTGTGGGCAAAAAGTCATTTTGTGAAATCCAGCTAATAATTCCTCCAGCTAGACTGCTTTTAAGACAAGTGCAGGGAAGGCAATGAGCTTATTGAATTTTAGGCACTTTACTTAATATACACTTGGCAAAACTAATGAAAGGCCTTCGGGAACTATGGAACATAGATGTGTATTACAGATTTTTTTTTAAAACAACAGCTTTATTGAGATATAATCACATACCATAAAATTCACCCCTTTAAAGCATACAATTCAGTGGTTTTTAGTCCATTCAGGGGGGTGTGCAATCATGATTGTCAAAGAAACCCCGTATCCATTAGCAGTCACTCCCCGTTCTCCTCTCTCCTAGCTCTTGGCAACCACAAATCTATTTTTCATCTCCATGGGTTTGCCTATTCTGGACATTTCACATAAATTAAATCACAGAATACGCAGCCTTTTGTATCTGGCTTCCTTCACTTAGCTTACGCTAAGTGTGGCATATATCAATACTTCAGTCTTTTTTATTGCTGAATAATATTCTGTTTTATGGATATATGACATTTGCTTATCCATTCATCAATAGATGGACATTCAAATTGTTTCCATTTTTTTAGGTTATCATGAGTAATGTTGCTATAAACATGGGTGTGTGTTTTTTCTGCAGACTTATGTTTTAATTTCTCTTGGGTAAATACCTAGGAGTAGAATTTCTGAATCATATATGAAAGACTGAATATACAAACAGAAACTGTCCAGATCATATACAAAAACACCATTCAGGGGCACCTGGGTGGCTCAGTCGTTAAGTGTCTGCCTTCAGCTCAGGTCATGGTGCCCAGGGTCCTGGGATCGGAGCCCCGCATCGGGCTCCCTGCTCAGCGGGAAGCCTGCTTCTCCCTCTCCCACTCCCCTTGCTTGTGTTCCTGCTCTCGCTGTGTTGCTCTCTGTCAAATAAATAAATAGGATATTAAAACAAACAAACAAACAAACAGCATTCGGACCCATAACCTGTAGCAACCTGCCCAGAAATCCATCTCCTTATCTACAATAAACAGCTCAAAGAGCCAGCCGGCTGGAAATCAGGCTTGCAGGGGAGCCAGATTGCTATGTTTAGTAATACTCCAGGATGCTAAATAATAGCTTCTGTAACAATTGGCCCCGGATGGTTAGGACTTGATTAGTAACTGACAGCTTCCCTAATTTTTGTTCTGGCTTCCAAGTAGGACCAATCAGAGGAAGCCAAATATGTGCCCCTAAACAATCACATGGGGTGCCTCACATCAATATCTTCCAATGCAGGTGGATCTGCAACCTTCTTTTTTTGCCCACTGTGAAGCTTTTCCACCTACCTCTGAGTCTCTACCTTAGTGTGTAAATGGTGGCGGCTGACTCCTGTGCTATAGAGCAAGCTCTGAAAAAATAGTTTTTGCTTTTCCCATTTGGTTGGTCTTCATTCATTTCTACATTTGTTAACGCTGTGTTGAACACGAATTGCCCGTCTGTTTTCCATAGTGGCTCCCATGTCACAGACTATAATTCTTTTTCATCTTATTGTTGGTGCAAGCCAGAGACAATAGGAAAAAATTGCAAAGCTGACTGCTGGAGCAAATGATTTCATCATAACATTGTTTCATTAACTTGGGGGATGACAGAAAAGGAAGAACCAGCTTTAAAAAACTAAGCCCTTTCGTTTGGGGAGTCAGGGTTGGATCTTTGAGAAGCTTCACATAGAGATGTTGAGGAGTTAGCCAGTCAGTTTTGGGGTTCAAGAAAATAGTTCCTTCTGGAGAGAGTCACTATCTTCCGCTTTTCCATAACCTTTCCTTTTGCCTCTCATAACTCTTCTTTGAGATTTTTCCTCATTGAAGGTCATTCCTTCAATCAAGATTCCCCATCAGTATACCTTCCTCTTGGCTCATTAAGAAATGCAATGCCTTCTTTTCCATTAATAACTGAGTACTGGTACAGTGATTTGCAGCTTTTGGTGGGAAGGGTCTCAGGGACAGAACAATAAACCAGGGAGACGTGGTGGCCCTGTGAAAGTCAGGAGACACCAGTACTAGGCTTTTCTAGAAAAAGCTCATTACCTCCTTTTTAAAGATTTGTTGACTTTTCATGTGTTTACTGTTGCTAAGAGTTAACATCATGACGGGTATTTCAAAACTCTCTCCCCATTTAAGCCTCACAACTTTGAGATCTAGGTATTTTTGTTCCCGCTTTATAATAGAGATTTTGATCCTTTTATGCTTACTGATAAATCCCAAGTGATTAGAACAGTGTCTGGCATGTAGTAGGTGCTCAAACAATTCTTGTTGAGAGAGGACACAGGACTTTTTTATTTGCCTACAGTAGCTCCGAGGTGGTAGAGTTGGAATCCAGCATCCCCTTATTTGATTCCAAAGACTGTGTGTGCTGCTCTGGCCCACATTGTCTCCAGGGCCCTGTCACTCTAATGAGAAGATGCCAGGTCATTTTCCCAAGCTGGTGTTCTGACGACAGCAGGTGACTCATCTGTGTCTTCATGGATGTTCTGCTCCAATAAATTGAGAACTCCTGAGTGCTCAAAGATCATTTTCTTTCCTTTGGGACTTGTCAGCCTTTCATATGCTAAGGCACATTGTGAATCACCAAGGAGAACAAGTATTACATTGGTCTATAGAGTCCTCCAACACCTCCTCCCGTGTGTGTGTGTGTGTGTGTGTGTGTGTGTGTGTGTGTGTGTGTGTGGCATCTATTAACATCTCCTAGGAATGAAGTTTTAGAGTACATGGTCTCAATTTCTTGTGTTCTTTTGATTGGCTACATCTAGCCCTATAATTGGTTGACTTGAATTGTGGTAAAAGAACAAATTAAGGTCAAATCTTATTATAGAAAATACAGTTAGAAAAATATTACTATAACAAAGATATTTTAAAGACCTGGCCATAAGCCTAGAGTAATAGGGGCTTGCTGATTTCTTTAGAGTTAAATATACTGCTACAAATAATTTAGTACAATAAATGCTTTTTTCCTGCCCTATTTTTACAATAGAGGGGGAAAAAGTGGCACCTTGCTGTGTGGTATTTGTCCTCCTAAGGAATATTTATTGAAGCCTCCCAAGTACCGTAGGACCCGGTGGGGGACACCAGGTGGGCCGACACAGGACTCCAGCCCCCAGGTCTTCATAATTCATTGGGGAGTGATGAGAAGGTACACGGGATCATAGAATTAGTAGCAGAGCAGGGAATGAAGTCTCCTGTGTACCAGACACGTGATAAAAAATTAAAAAGCCATTTAAGACAATTTAAAAGATAAGATAGTTTGGGCTTGAAGCCCACACAGACTAGGTTACAGGCTTCCCGGGGGCAATACCGGTGTTGCTGAGCATCTCTTCTGTGCTCTTCCTGGGGTCATGGCAGGGAGTGGGTTGGAGGGAGTCAGTACTACATGTGGCCACCGCCCCCAGCCTTGCTCCCCCTATTCCTGGGTCCGGGGCACTTTGCAGCTGAGTCTGCTACTGAGCCCCACCTGAAGATGCAGCCTCAGCTTCTGGGTCCTTACCTTCGACCTGCCACCCTCCTCGCCAGGTCCTGAAGCTTAAGGGAAAGGAGGGGTGTCAGCGGTGCAATCAAGCACCGCAGGCCCTCAATGCTGGCACCACACCTGTGCCACTTAGTCTCATAAACCTCTCTTTCTTCCATTGTGATGGCGATATATATGTGTGTGTGTGAATGTAAAATTTATATGTGATATCAGATATATGCTATATATCATATATAGTGATATATGTAGTGATATAGTACATGATATATATATCATATATAAATTATATATGTCCATTGTGTTATCATATATACACACACACACACACACACACATCACATCACAGTGGACATATATATAGTTTATATATATGTGATACTTTAAAGTTTTATGGCAATGATTACATGAGATGGTGTGGGGAAAGCCTGAGTCCAGTGCCTGGCAATGAGTGGCCGTTGCTTCTGCTGCTAGGTCAGACCTTCAGCCTCCATATGGCTGCTGGAATCCCCTCTGCTCAGTCTCCCCTCCACCTTGCTGCTGTGGCAGAGCAGGAGTCTGGGAGCTGGCACCTTGGATCACAGCCCCTCTTCCCCTTCTGGCTGGGTCATTCTGACAAAGTTATCTGCCAAGTGGGGGTTAGTGCTCTCACATCATGGCAGTAAGGATTATTTCTGGTTGCTCTAAGCTCATAACATTTCAATTCCAGGTAATCCCAGGGAAAGAATGTGGTTTTTGGTTTCCAGTCATCTGCATTGATCCCCTACAAATACTCTAATTGGCCCAACTTGGGTCCTGCCAGACCAATCACTATTCCCACTTTGACCAATGACAGCTGTGCCTCTTCTAGCTGGAAAGCTAACATCACATGACTGGGAATCACACAGAGTAGCAACAGGACAATTCCCTAAAGAAGAAGAAGCCAGACACCCGCCCCCATACACACACACACACACACACACACACACACACACACACGCACACACACACACACACAAGGCAGGTATCCATAATACGTACACCAGCTTAACTAGCTTCTACACTAAACTCAAGTTTAAAGTCTGGATTTCTGGTGATGAGAATGCTCTTTTTTTTTTTTTTTAAAGATTTATTTATTTATTTATTTGATAGGGAGAGAGGGAACACAAGCAGGGGGAGTGGGGGAGGGAGAAGCAAGCTTCCTGTGGAGCAGGGAGCCTGATGCAAGGCTCCATCCCAGGACCCTGGGATCATGACCTGAGCCTAAGGCAGACGCTTAACGACTGAGCCACCCAGGCACCCCTTGATGAGAATGTTCTGAATCCCACAGTTTGCCGTGCTCTTTGGATATCATGACTTGGACCTGTCTGGATGGCTTCCCGATTTTGCATGTGTATTTTTTTTCTGGGAAGAGGCTCCTCCACAGCTTTTGTTAAATCCTCAAGCATGCTCAGGACCCAGGATGTTTCAGAGACACTCACCTAGAAAATAGATCTCCAGATGAATCCATAAATACTGTGTGCTAAGTTTGTTCCTAGGCACTGGGGATGCAATGCTGCAGAAGACAACACATAAGCAGCTCTCCGCGTGGTGGAATTTTCCCTCCTTGTGGGGCCCCTGGCTGCTGACGTCTGGCCAGCAGGAGACTTGAAGAGAAAGCTGGCTTTAGGGAAGCAGAAGGGGATTTGGCTCAAAGTTAGAAAATCCAGTGGGAGTTTGTGGATAAAGGAGAGATTCAAGTGAAACAAATTGAGGGGTGGATTTGGGTAGTTGGGGAGCCTCCATATGATGTTGGATGGAGGGGCAGGCAAATTGTGGTCTTACTATGGGAAGACTAGAATGACATACAAAAGATTCATAGATCACAGGATTTCAGAAGGTCCTCAGCCATCACACAGAGGAAGAAATCAAGGTACAAAAGGTGAACTGACTTACTCTAGGACCCACACCACAATTCTTTCTGCTCTTAAGATGCTACACTGGGATCTCCTGGCAAAAGCCCACTGTTTTTTGCTTCTCCTTGCATCCACCCTCCATCTGTGTGGCCAGCACCGGGAAATGGGTGGATTCAGTAGAAGCAAATGACCTGGGAGTAAAGAGTGTAGATGTCACTGAGAAGCTGACCAGGAAACCAAGGACTCAGTGAGGCTGGACCACCATCTCCTGGCTTCTCCTGCAGCTCCGCCCCCCACCCCGCCCACTTCATCTGGCAAACCTCCCCAGGACTCCTCCCATCAAGCAAGACCCTCTCTAGGCACGTTTCCTCCAGGGTCCTCTGAGTAAGTCAGAAAGTAACGGCATGCACTTTTGATAGTCCTGGTCTTGGTCCAAATGAGAACGGCTCTTGTGGAGAAATGCAGTTGCCTCCTACCTATTTGTGCCAAAAAAGTACGCCCCACCTACAAAATTACAGAATTATTAGTTCTTGAAAATGCACTGCTTCTACTCCTTTCATTGAAATTCAATCCAGTGCAATTAAAACATCGTGGCAGCCTCCACAAGGGCACAGATGCCCTGGAAAATGATTTTGGGGGTGTTTTCCCTGGCTATGAATAGTCCGTCAATGTGGAGGCGACCACACACGTGCTTAAAAATGAAAACAGTCCTGATGGTAATGGAGCAATTCAATAATACTAACTTGCATTTCGAGAGCGACTTTGTTTTAAGGTTAATTTTTGGTTGGGTTGATCATGAGCAAATATAACTTGGGCTCCGTCTCTGCTCTAAGTGCTTTCTCTTTGCTCACTCCTCTTCCCCGATGCCTTTCCTCCTCTGTTTCTCTCTCGTTCTGTAAGACCTATGTGTTGGTGACTCACAAGGAACCCACTCTGATGGCAGAATAACTGACGCTGTAAAGAATCTCCATCTGGGCAATGTTTCCAAGGGGCTGTTGAGGAGGCTGGTGACCCACCCCCCTCCAGTGGTGTCTACACCAAGTCCCGTTGGGTTATCTTCTTAACAGACTGACCTACTTATCACAGAGCAGAGTGCCATTCTTTAGCTTGGGATTCTAAGGTCCCCCCACTGACCCTCACCAATTATACCTCCTGTGTCCCACCACTCCAACCAAGCCTGGGCTTTTCCTACTTTATGCTGGATTCAAAACTTAAGTGACATCATGGTTTCCTCTCTATCCATTAAGACCTTTCCTATTGACCATGGCCCAATGCATTCTCCATGTTCTCCTCCTGGAGTCCTTTCTGACATTTCTGTAATCACTTGCCACCTATTACCCACTGCTCCATACTACTGAGTTTATTTTACTAATGATGTTTGGCACATAGCGTGTTCAATAAGCAAGCTAAACATTAATAATGAATACAAGTCACTAATGCCAGACGGGCACACTGTTTAGTGCTCAGTTACTATTGTGCTCTGTTACTTCTTTTATGACAAAAGCTGCTATCACAGCCACTGATATTGTCACTGCTAACAGCAAACCCTTGAACCAGTTTGTGTAGTTCAACACACTCAAATCTCACTTTAAATTTCTGTGTTTCCATGTGATAACAGGTAGGGCTTTGGTTCTTCTGTACTGTTAAAGTTGATTCAGTGCTGTAATAGTTTCTTCATTTTATTTTTTTAAAATTTTTATTATTTTTAAGACTTATTTATGTTTTTTTGGGGGGGGGCGCCAGAGCGAGAGGAAAAGAGAGAATCTCAAGCAAACTCTGTGCTGAGCATAAAGCCCTACTCAAGGCTCAATGATCTCACAACCCTGAGATCATGACCTGAGCCAAAATCAAGAGTCAGATGGTCAATGGATTGAACCACCCAGGTGCCCCCTTTCTTCATTTTTTTTTAAAGATTTTATTTATTTATTTGGCAGAGAGATACAGAGAGAGAACAAGTAGGAAGAGAGGCAGGCAGAGGGAGAGGGAGAAGCAGTTTCCCCGCTGAGCAGGGAGCCCGATGTGGGGCTCCATCCCAGGACCCTGGGATCATGACCCGAGCCGAAGGCAGACGCTTAACCGAATGAGCCACCCAGGCGCCCCCCCTTTCTTCATTTTATTTTATTGCAGGTTTTCCTCCTGTTTTATCCACTTCCCCTCTAGATTGTGTTTTGGTGATCTAGACCCAATCATATCAGAAATTTGGTATAATTTTGGATTCCATTCAATGGTGGGACCTTCCAGCTTCTCACCACCTGATATTGCAAATCTCTGAGTATTTGCGTTGACATTTCTCTTCCAGAAAATTTATTTCTGCTGGCAAAGTTCTGCTTGTCTGCTGGCAAAGTTCTGCTTGTCTGCTGGCAAAGTTCTGCTTGTCCTTCAAGAGAGATAAAGCATCCTGTCAATTATTCCTTTTACTTCAGAAGAATAATTCCTCCTTTATCTACTTGTCATTATATGCAGTTTTTATATGGCATTGTCTGAAACTCCAAGAGTAGCAGAACCAACTAGTGCACTCTCTGTACCACAAAGAAATTGACATGAAGTTAGCACATGTATCAGTCAGCACAGACTAGGATATGCTGAGTAACAGATAACCCCAAAGTCAGTGAATTAACACAACAGTTTATTTCTTGCCTTTGCTAATGTAACATGAATGACAGCAGGAGGTGCTTCTCCACACAGTCACTTAGGGATCTAGGCTGAGGGAGCCTTGAGCATCTTCTACCTATATGATCTGGAGTTCAGAATCTCTTCGGTGCTATGTCAGTGGAAGAAAGAGAGAGACGCCACATTTATGTGTAGCCTCTTCATGGTTCCAACCTGGACATGATACATGTAACTTCCACTCATGTTTCATTGGTCATAACCAATGGCTTCAGATCATGTCTACACCTAACTGTGCAAGGAGGAAAATACAAGGAGAAGATTAAATATTGGGTGAGTATTACTGTCTCTGCTACAGAACGCCATAAATATTTGTTGAATGTATGAAGGGGACACTGTGGCCCAAAAGGAAGAAGACTCTCTGCACTCACAGAGAGACCAAGCTAGATGGTACAGGCTTGGAAAAGCCACTTGGTCTCCTGAATCTCAGCTTCCTCTTCTGAGAAGTGTGGAAGGAAAATGCAGGCCTTACTCTCAGTTTTGTTTTGACTATAAGAGATGATTTATGCAAAGCAATTAGTGCAAGCAATGATATATAGTAAAATGACTGTGGCTTGTTCCTTGTGCCAGTTATTCTCAATCGCCTTGCCTGTATACACCCTCCCCCTTCTCCCTCTAAGAGCTGCTCCACCCAGGCTCCTTTGCTTTCTGCCTCTAGTTGGGCAGCACAGAGAGGAGATAGGAGAGAAAGAGGAGATGGGGGGTGATGCATTTACTTCTCTCCCTCCATCCCTGATTCAGGATGCACTGACAGTGTCAAACAATCCCTTTCAGGGTTCTGATCTCAACTGGATTCACTTCAGTAGCACTGTTTCCTCTCTTGCCTTTTCTTTTCTTTCTTTTTTTAAAAAGATTTTTATTTATTTACTTTAGAGAGAGAGAGAGCACGAGCTGGGGAGGGGGCAGAGGGAGAAGCAGTCTCCTCATTGAGTAGGGACACCAATGTAGGGTTTGATCCCAGGACCCTGAGATCAACCTGATTTGAAGGCAGACACTTAACTGACTGAGTCACCCAGGTACCCCCTCTCTTGCTTTTTTTTAAATTAAATTTTTCCATCATGTTCAGTCAGCCAGCATGTAGTACATCATTAGTTTCTGATATAGTGTTCAATGATTCACTAGTTGTGTATAACACCCAGTGCTCATCACAACACGTGCCCTCCTCAATACCCACCACCCGGTTACCCTATTCCCTCACCCCCCTCCCCTCTGTAACCCCCAGTTCATTTTATGGAGTCCAGAGCCTCTTATGGTTTGTTTCCCTCTCTGATTTCTTTTGCCTTTTCAAGCCCATGTGAGGTTGCAGCTTTCTGCTGTTGCTAGTCTTTGGGTGCCTCAACAAACCATGTGGCTTTTTTAACTCTGAACACCTCCCTGTAAATGGTCCCTTCTTTAAAGTCTACTCACAAAACTTACTGAGCATACTGTCTGCTTCCCACCCTGATCCTGGCTGATACTTTAACTGTCTGGACTCCGTGCTCCTTGGGGGCATGAGCTGTGATTCATCTTTCCTCCTCATTCCCAAACATAGCACAGGGTTTGAGATAGAGGGCATATTCAATTTTTAAAAGAATATTAAATATTAAATTAATAGATTGTACTATTAGCTAATATTCATTGAATGCTTCCTATGTCCCAGGAACTTATGCATTACAATTTCAGTCATCTGTGAGGTAGGTACATCACTGCCTTTGGACTTCATATGATGATATTGAGGTCCAGGGAGGTTGGGCTACCTGTTATCTAGTTAGAAAGTGGTGGATATGGGACTTGAACTGCAGATGCCTGATTATGGCTTTCCTGCTCATAACTGCTATCCCAAGTCAGTTGGTACCTGCTAAAGAGAGGCTCTAGGCTTCCAAGATCTTTTGGATAAACAGCACAAAGGTTTCCATTGACAATCATTCAGAAAGTATGGAAAATAAGGCCACTTTATTCCTTGTGGGGTTCTAGGTCTATGGTTTAATTGAAGTACAAGTGAAATTTCAGTGAAAGTGCCAGATAAGTTTGCCTGAGGCTTTTCCTTTGCCTTCTCCAAGGTGCTACCTGGTTAATGAGGCTATTGAGGGAAGGTAAGACCCTAAGTTTGTGGGTGGGATTTAGGCGTATGGGCAACAGCCCATAAAGAACATCTGTGTCTGTAGCTTCCATGGGTTGGACCTGAGGGTGGAGGGAGGTCATTTTAGCCAAGATGGGAAAGCTAATAAGAGAACTACCTGCATGGTTTAGGAATTGAGATGCAGCTTGGAGCCTGAGAAAATGCTTTGAGACCCTGCTTTGAGACTCTGCTTCCCCATGCTAACCTACATGTACCCACCTGCTCCCTAAACAAATGAATAGTGAGACCTATCAATACAAATAAGCTACTAAGTCATCTCACTAGATGATCACTCATTCATTCAACAAATATGTAATGAATGTCCACCTGTGTCATGTGCCACAGGGCACTAGAGAGGCATCAGTAAACAGTATACCTCAATATTCCACATTCTAGTAGGGACAGCCAATAACCATGAAAGACATGTGAATTTGATCTTGGGTCAGCAGGTGATATTGATAAGGGCCACAGAGAGAAGTGAAGCAGGGCACAGGGAGAGAGTGCACCAGGAGGGTTTGTCAGGGCATATAATGAGCAGGTGACATTGAAATGACTTGACTTGCTGAGAGAGTGAGCCATGGGGTATCTGATGGAAGGACCAGAAGGAAGTGCAAGTGCAGAGGTCCCAAGGCCAGAGCTTACCTAGGGTGTTTGGGGATCAGCAAGGAGTCCAGTTTGGCTGAGCAGAGTGCCCGAGGTTGAGAGAGAGGTAGGTGGTGAGGTGGGAGAAAGGCACACTTCATCAGCCTTTCAAAAGGCTTCAGTTTTAAATTGAGATTGGGATGGGAAGCTGTTGGAGGCTGGGTAGCAGAGGCATAGATGATTTGGCTTGGTGTTAACAGAGTCTGGTTGTGCCTTTGGGTATAGAGCGTGGGGAGCAAGGGTGAAGATGGGGGAAGGGTTAAACTTTTGGTTTGTGTTCATCCCATTGCAATAGGAAGGTAGCTTCAGCAAGGGTGGGGGAAGTGCAGGTGGTATGAGTGGGTGGATTCTGGGAAGATATCGTTGAGAGCAGAGGAAATTTCCAGGGCCAGCTCTGTCCCTGGCCCTGTTCTCACTAACATTTATATCCTCAGTAGGAAATCTACCACGTAGGCTGGCAAAACCAGCATGGAGGATATGGCCTAAATTGGAAGGTTGGGTGGCGGAACAGGGATCCAGGGTTAGTAAGACAAATGGGAGCAGTGGGCTCGAGGTAACCTAGTCAGTGGCAAATGGCTGGCTTCCCCAAACCAACCATATAGATAAACAAACCATGTCATCACATCACATCTGCACTCTTCAGTATCTCAATTGCTGTCAATTTGTTATGTATGATGTGGCCCTCAAAAAAGTTGTATGCTTTATCAATAAAGTAAGAGGGAAAGAGAGGTAACAGCTTGATTCTTCTCTACTCTAATTGAACCGTTTGTTATATATTGGCATCCTTCCTTCCATATTCTCAAAAGGATATGCAAGCTGAACAAAATTAAGAGAAAAGTGAGCAGGATAATTGTGAAAAGCATAATGCAGCATAAGAAATGATTCAGGAATTAGAGATATCATGTCTGAAAAAGAGAAGAATTTTACAGGTGGAGAGTTAATAAACAGTTTTAAGTAATTGATACTCAACATGATGAATAGAGAATACTTAGATTTTCCTAAGAGATTCCAGTGTAAACTTAACTTGGCAGAAGCCTTAGATGAATATACTTCAATTTTATGTAAAAAAAAAAATCCAGCATCCAGAATTGTTCAAAGATGAAATGTTTTGAACTGAAAAGTCATGAGTTCTCTATTACCGCAGGTTCTCAAGCAGAGGCAAATAGGCTATTAGACTGGATGTTCTTTGAGAAATCTTCCAGTTCAGGGATCTCAGTCATCTGGGATTCTGGATTCGCTGGAGCCACAGCTCTTGTATCTTAATTCTTGAGCTGGATTGTAAACTCTATAAAGACAGTGCACATTATTCATCTTTGTTTTCCTCAGAGCACCCAGAACAATGTTTTACTTATTTTCAAGTTTAAAAGAATTCTTGGAGAAAGAACAAGCATATGGTTTATGAAACTATTATAGGCTTGGTTTCAATACTATTTTAGACCCACACTAGACTTGTAGTATTTGTGTAGGAGTAGTAGCTAGGAATATACTACTTCTATTTTTGACTGAAGGATACCAGGAAGGGAAAAGAGGGTTCATTTTCAACTTTAACCTCATAGTTGAATTTTTTTCAGCTTCTACTTGCTTTCCTTTCGACCACAGGAGGATGGAGGGTGTGCCCGAGCAGAGAGTCAGATAAACTGAGGAGCCAGTGCAAGGATGTGGTGGTCTCAGGGAGGCCTGCAGGGGTGGGGGGAGCCAGGAATATCCCCAGCGGCAGTCCCTAGGGCCTGCAGAGGGGCAGAGTTGCATGGCACACGTCAAAAACCCAATCAATCCATGACGTGGCAGCAAGGCCCCAGCTAGGAGATAAACCCAAGGGAGATGTGCCAGGTGGACCTGGCTCTGAGAGGGAACGACCTTAAGGAGGGATCTGAATTTGCTGGGAATGGCCCTCAGTGGTGTGTGGATCCCAACTTATAGTATGAGTCATCTTTGTGGATTTCCTCCTATCCTAGGTCCTCAGATATGAGCTACTTTGTCTTGCCCACCAAGGGCCATGGGCCTGGAGCAAACTTGTGGTGCTCAGAATGGGACACAGGTCATGTTCCATGTTCTCTCCATCCTTCTGTTTCTTCCTGGAGTCAATGGAAGAAGGCCAAGTCTGTGACGGTACTTTCTCTGGGAATTGATTTTAGGTTATTTTTTAATTTTTTAAAAGATTTTATTTATTTATTTGATAGAGAGACACAGCAAGAGAGGGAACACAAGCAGGGGGAGTGGGAGAGGGAGAAGAGGCTTCCCGCAGAGCAGGGAGCCCGATGTGGGGCTCGATCCCAGGACCCTGGGATCATGACCTGAGCTGAAGGCAGACGCTTAATGACTGAGCCACCCAGGTGCCCCTTGATTTTAGTTTAGAGAGAGGACAGATGCAACACAGTATCCAGGAGCCAAAATAATGTCCCTTCCTATGTCTTTCTACTTTCATTCATGAGCATAATGAGAATTAAGGACGACTGGAAGACATTCTTCGAAGTTCTATCTTGCAGAGGCTTGGACCCAAGCTTGCACACTCACTGAAGTTCAGGCATCTGCCATTTTTCAGGATTTCCTCTCTTGACAAGCACATGGGATATAAATGAGCATCTGCAACATTTTGGGGCCACACAGCCATGACCTTCTGAGCCCTAATGGGATGTCTGAGAAAAAACCATTTCTGGGTCAGTCTTGTTGACAAGGCTGGGATGTGAGGGTTGGAGCCGAGGGTGCAGAACCTCGTTATCACCATAGACCATGTCTGCCAGCAGGGAATGTTCTGTTTATTTTCCACCGTGAAGGTCTGAGCGATCCCCTTCTGCTGTTGCACTATTTCCCTGAAGTTGAATGATAGACCCCAAGAAGGCCGACTATTCATCCAACATCTGTTTCTCTGATTTTTCAGGCTTCTTGTTGTTTTGAAGTGCTCGGAACCAGTGTTTTAAGTACATGTGGGCATAATATTCAGTATATTAATACACACTAGAGACAGTTCTGCCTACTAGAAAGCCAGGTACTACAGGGTTATAAAAGTCATTTGATACCTTGTAAAGCCCAAGACACCTCACCAATGCCCAGGCCCCATTACTTGATGTAGTCAGGTGATAACATGTGTACACTCGTACAACTTTCTCCAGCAAGTGCCAAAAGTTCAAGCTAAGTACTACATAAATTATCACCTAATTAAGCACTGTTATGGTTTGGATTGGGGGGAAGTGTAAACTCAATTCTCCTTGGAGAGCAATATGCAGAAATATGATGTGGAATTAATTGTATGGGTCCAGGTCAAAGATCAAAGTACAAGTGGAATTGCCTTTCCAAGGGGAGAATTTGGAAAAGATTTTTGTTGGCATCTTAATAATTTCATTTTTCATTATTTGGCTTCTGCCAGCCTGCAACACCATTGGTTCCCTCTTCCTTCCTTCCTCAGTTCTCTGTAAATGGGTTGAAGGGGCATCCTCTCGCTTCCCTTCTGCAGTCTCTGTCCACCCTAGTTCCCCGGCTAATCCAAACTGAAGGAGGAAGGCCTTGGGTTTGAATGTTGGCTCTCCTAATTACTGGCTGACCTTGGGCAAGTTACTTAACTCTGGAGCCTTAGGTTCCTCACCTGTAAAACAGGGATAATTATAGTCCCCATGGCATTAGGTCCTGGTGGTATAAATGAGATAATCCCTATACTACACTTGCACGATGCTACAAGGGTTCAACAAACACCAACTGTTACCCCCCATCTTCTCTTCCTTCGTAGAGTGACAAGGGCATTGTGTCCTTTCATGATGGCTTAGTTTTTGGGTTACCACTTATTCTCCACCCCAGATATCATTCAAATTAAGGGGCCCATTTACCCATTTATAAATTCAATACATTCATTTGTTAAACCCTCTATGTGTACCAGGTACTGTTCCTTTTCCTAGTTCCTGAGGTTGAAAATGTTCCACGCTTGAATCTCTTCTGTGATCCTGTTCTTGGGACCAAGTATTTTCTTTGGTCTCCTGGGAGACTCTTTGGTTCCTGACCATCTCCCCACTCCAGCTGACTTAATGTTCCCACTGAACTCCATTATTTATCTATCAGTTGCTGTGTGGCAGGATGGATGAGAACGTGGGCTCTGGGGTCCAAATCTGTGATCTTGGGCAGGTGTTTTTATTCCTCTGTGACTTAATTTCGTTATCTGCATTCTTTACAATAGCACCCACCTCATTGGTTTTTGTGCTGGTGTCTTAACAGTTTGTTCTCAGATCCATTACTCACTATTCCTCTGAAAACATATCTCTTGCCTCCCAGCTGTGTTCAGTCAATGGGATACACTTGAAAGAGATTGGAGGGCCAGGGAAGGGAGAGGTCAGGTGATTGGAGTCCTTTCTCCAAGGTCCCAGCCCCTGTGGGGTAGCCTCCATTTGTGGATTGAGTTTCTCCTAATCACTCTGGCTCCTCAGCTCTGGAAACACCAGTCCATCCCTGTTCCCCCTCAACCTACATCCCTGTAGGTGGGGTCGTGTTTTCGTGTTTCTGCTACTCTCTGGATTGCCTTGCCAATGTCTATTTGGTTATGCAGCTTTCCCAGTACTTTTGTAATCAAGTACCTGTATTAAATTCTTTCCATCGAAGTATTAGAATGGACCCTACTTTCTTTACTGTGTAGGGTTTTTGTGAGACGACATGGAGTCATACATATAAAGCTCTTTAGGCAGTTACTGCTACATACTAAGCACTCAGCACATTTTAGTTATTTCATTTTATTGGGAAACTTACCATATTATACGATAAATCTTGATTTATTTGACATGTCTCCCCTCTGTGAATTCCCCCTGTGAGGTTGAGGTTGGCCTCGTGTTTATGCCTGTATCCCCTGCCTCTACTATAGCACCTGGAGGATGACAAGTTCTCACCAGATGGGCAATGACTGTGATTTCCATTTTGAGTTCCCCTTTCCCAACTTGTCCATCTCTCCTGCTGCCTGTCTTTCCAGGAGCTGAATTCTTCCCTAGAACCCAGGCTGGCAGAAGATCACTGACCAGCAGATCAGTCTGTGGGGTGGCAATCTGTGCTTGCCGAGATGGATGTGCAAGGCTCCCAGACTCCCCATCCTGGCCTTGTCTCTCTCTGCTTCCTGCTTCCTCAGCTCCTGCAGCCACGCTGGCTGGGTGATTGGCATGGGCTCCTGCACCCATTCCCGGCCTGCCCAGCAATGTCTCCGTATCTTATCCTCCTTATTGGAACGTCCTCCTCATTCCTGTCATGCCCCGTTGGGGGGTAAACAACCAGGCCCGAGGTCCTCCTCCATTTTTTCTAAGTCCTTCGGTGAGTGGATATGAAGGATCTCATATGTCAACATCCTCAGGTCATTCTCAACTGATGCTGAGATTTTCTCTCTTTTCAATTGATCTCTGATATTTTTGGGAACATTGAGATATTCTTCACGCACTGTCAGACCTTATGTGAATGTCCGTGCATTGTGAACTCTGTGTACCTGACTTCTTTAACTCTAGGCTTCTCTGATTAGGTTGAGGTTTCCCCTAGCATTCAGTTACATGCCTGGCCAAAGAGAAAGACTACTTTTTTCATAAGTACTCTGAGATTTTTGCATATTTCAGAGTCAACAAGGCAGTTATATCTTGCTTCTCCGATTACGCTTATACTACTACTACTATTACTTTAGCTAGCACAACTGCTGTAAGGATTACTCCTTCTGCCAACAGGACGGCTACTACTAATAGAACTACTTTCTACTGTCATTCCTACTGCCATGGTTAGGGAATCCTTACTTTTACCAGACATCATTCTAACAACTTTGTTATTTAAGAGAAAAAAACTATCAATTTTTAAGAAGATGTTTCAAGGGTATTGATAAAAAAGGGTGATTGTCCCATCAGGAAAACACAGTTAATAAAATGATCCCACTTCCAAAGTAGTCTGATAAATTACAATGTAATTCTTCTTTTGGGGGGGGTGGTATTTATTTATTTATTATTTATTATTTTATCATTAGTTTTTTAAAAAATTTTATTATGTTAAGTTAGTCGTCATACAATATATCATTAATTTTTGATGTGGTGATCCACGATCTATTGTTTTCGTATAACACCCAGTGCTCCATGCAGTACGTGCCCTCCTTAATACCCATCACCGGTCTAATAATCCCCCTCCCCCCTCCCCTCTAAAACCCTATTTGTCTCTCAGAGGCCATTGTCTCTCATGGTTCGTCTCTCCCTCCAATCCCCCCCCATTTTTCCTTTCCTTCCCCTAGTGTCCTCCACGCTATTCCTGATGTTCCACAAATAAGTGAAACCATATGATAACTGACTTTCTCTGCTTGACTTATTTCACTTAGCATAATCTCCTCCAGTCCCATCCATGTTGATGTAAAAGTTGGGTTTTCATCCTTTCTGATGGCTGAGTCATATTCCGTTGTATCTATGGACCACATCTTCTTTATCCATTCATCTGTTGAAGGGCATCTCGGCTCTTTCCACAGTTTGGCTATTGTGGACATTGCTGCTATGAACACTGGGGTGCATATGGCCCTTCTTTTCACTACATCTGTGTCTTTGGGGTAAATACCCAGGAGTGCAATTGCTGGGTCATAGGGTAGCTCTATTTTTAAATTTTTGAGGCACCTCCACACTGTTTTCCAAAGCGGCTGTACCAACTTGCATTCCCACCAACAGTGTAAGAGGGTTCCCCTTTCTCCACAGCCTCTCCAACATTTGTTGTTTTTTGACTTGTCCATTTTTGCTGTTCTAACTGGTGTAAGGTGGTATCTCAATATGGTTTTGATTTGAATTTCCCTGATGACTAATGATGATGAACATTTTTTCATGTGTCTGTTAGCCATTTGTATGTCTTCTTCAGGACAGTGTCTTTTCATATCTTCTGCCCACTTTCTGACTTGATTATTTGTTTTCTGGGTGTTGAGTTTGAGAAGTTCTTTATAGATCTTGGATACCAGCCCTTTATCTGTAGTGTCATTTGAAAATATCTTTTCCCATTCTATGGGTTGCCTCTTTGTTTTGTTGACTGTTTCCTTTGCTGTACAGAAGTTTTTTGCTTGATGAAGTCCCAAAAGTTCATTTTTGTTTTTGTTTCACTAGCTTTTGGAGATGTATCTTGAAAGAAGTTGCTGTGGGCGATGTCAAAGAGGTTACTGCCTATGTTCTCCTCTAGGATTCTGATGGATTCCTGTCTCACATTGAGGGTTTTTCATCCACTTTGAGTTTATCTTTGTGAATGGTATTAGAGAATGGTCGAGTTTCATTCTTCTGCATGTGGCTGTCCTATTTTCCCAGTACCATTTCCTGAAGAGACTGTCTTTTTTCCATTGCATGTTTTTTCCTGCTTTGTCAAAGATTATTTGACCATAGAGTTGAGGGTCCATATCTGGCTTCTCTATTCTGTTCCATTGGTCTATATGTCTGTTTTTGTGCCAGTACCATGCTGTCTTGGTGGTCACAGCTTTGTAATATAGCTTGAAATTGGGCAACGTGATGCCCCCAGTTTTGTTTTTCTTTTTCAACATTTGCTTGGCGATTCAGGGTCTTTTCTGATTCCATACAAATTTTAGGATTGTTTGTTCCAGCACTTTGAAAAATGTCATTGGAATTTTGATTGGGATGGGGTTGAAGGTATACCTTGCTCTGGGTAGCATAGACATTTTAACAATGTTTATTCTTCCAATCCATGAGCATGGAATTTTTTCCATCTTTTTGTGTCTTCTTCAATTTCTTTCATGAGTGTTCTGTAGTTCCTAGAGTACAGATCCTTTACCTCGTTGGTTAGGTTTATTTTGAGGTATCTTATGGTTTTGGATGCTATTGTAAATGGAATCGTTTCTCTAATTTCTCTTTCTACAGTTGCGTTGTTAGTGTATAAGAAAGCAACTGATTTCTGTGCATTGATTTTGTATCCTGCCACATTACTGAATTGCTGTATGAGTTCTAGTAATTTGGGGGTGGAGTCTTTTGGGTTTTCACATAAAGTATCATGTCGTCTGTGAAAAGAGAGTTTGACTTCTTCTTTGCCAATTTGAATACATTTTATTTCTTTTTGTTGTCTGATTGCTGTTACTAGGACTTCTAGTACTATGTTGAACAATAGTGGCAAGAGTGGGCATCCTTGACATGTTCCTGATCTTAAGGGAAAGGCTCTCAGCCTTTCCCCATTGAGGATGATATTTGCTGTGGGTTTTTCATAGATGGATTTTATGAACGTGAGGAATGTTCTCTCTATCCTTATACTCTGAAGAGTTTTAATCAGGAAAGGATGTTGTATTTTGTGAAATGCTTTTTCTGCATCAATGAGAGGACCATATGGTTCTTCTCCCTCCTCTTATTAATGTGTTCTATCACACTGATTGATTTGCGAATGTTGAACCATCCTTGCAACCCAGGGATAAATCCCACTTGGTCGTGGTGGATGATCCTTTTAATGTATTGTTGGATCCTATTGCTAGGATTTTGTTGAGGATTTTGGAATCCATATTCATCAGGGATATTGGTCTGAAATTCTCCTTTTTGTTGGGATCTCTGCCTGGTTTGGGGATTAAGGTAATGCTGGCCTCATAGAATGAGTTTGGAAGTTTTCCTTCTGTTTCTATTTTTTGAAACAGCTTCAGTAGAATAGGTATTATTTCTTTGAATGTTTGGTAGAATTCCCCAGGGAATCTATCAGGCCCTGGACTCTTGTTTTTGGGGAGGTTTTGGATCACTGCTTCAATCTCGTTACTGGTTATTGGCCTAATCAGGTTGTCAATTTTTTCCTGTTTCAGTCTTGGCAGCTTATAAGTTTTGAGGAAGGCCTCCATTTCATCCAGATTGCTCAGTTTCTTGGCATATAGTTGTTGATAATAATTTCTAATAATTGTTTCTATTTCCTTGGTGTTAGTCATGATCTCTCCTCTTCCATTCATAATTTTATTAATTTGGGTCCTTTCTCTTTTCTTTTGGATAAGTCTGGCCAGTGGTTTATCGATCTTATTAATTCTTTCAAAGAACCAATTTCTAGTTTCGTTGATCTGATCTACTGTGTTTCTGGTTTCTAATTCATTGATCTCTGCTCTAATCTTAATTATTTTTCTTCTAATGCGTGGCTTAGGCATCGTTTGTTGCTTTTTCTCTAGTTCTTTAAGGTGTAGAGTTAGTTGGTGAATTCGGGATTTTTCTATTTTTTTGAGTGAAGCTTGGATGGCTATGTATTTCCCCCTTAGGACCGTCTTCTCAGTATCCCATAGGTTTTGGACCGATGTGTTTTCATTCTCATTGATTTACATGAATTGTTTAAGTTCTTCTTTGATTTCTGGTTGACCCAAACATTCTTGAGCAGAGTGGTCTTTAGCTTCCAAGTGTTTGAATTTCTGCCAAATTTTTTCTTGTGATTGAGTTCCAGTTTTAAAGTACTGTGGTCTGAGAATATGTAGGGAATGATCTCAATCTTTTGGTATTGGTTGAGACCTGATTTGTGACCCAGTATATGGTCTATTCTGGAGAAAGTTCCATGTGCGCTCGAGAAGAATGAGTATTCTCTTGTTTTAGGGTGAAATGTTCTGTAAATATCTATGAGGTCCAACCGATCCAGTGTGTCATTCAAAGCTCTTGTTTCCTTGTTGATTTTCTGCTTAGATGATCTGTCCATTTGCTGAGAGTAGAGTATTGAGGTCTCCTGCAATTAACGTATTGTTATCATTACGACTCTTTATTTTGGTTAACAGTTGGTTTATGTAGATGGCTGCTCCCATGTTGGGGGCATAGATATTTACAATTGTTAGATCTTCTTGTTGGATAGACCCTTTAAGAATGATATAGTGTCCTTCTGTGTCTCTAACAACAGACTTTAGTTTAAAATCTAATTTGTCTGATATAAGAATTGCTACCCCAGCTTTCTTTTGAGGTGCGCTGGCATGGAAGATGGATCTCCATCCCTTCACTTTCAGTCTGGATGTATCTTTAGGTTCACAATGAGTCTCTTGTAGGCGGCATATGGATGGGTCCTGTCTTTTTATCCAATCTGCAACCCTGTGCCATTTTATGGGAGCATTTAGGCCATTCACACTGAGAGTGATTATTGAAAGATATGAATTAATTTTCATCATGTTGCCTGTGAAGATGTTGTTTTTATAGATTGTCCCTGTAAATTTCTTTTCTATATCACTCTCGGGGTCTTTCTCCTTTTATAGAACCCCCCTTAATATTTCTTGCAGGGCCGGCTTAGTGGTCCCATATTCTTTCAGTTTCTGCCTGTCGTGGAAGATCTGCATCTCTCCATCCATTCTAAATGACAGCCTTGCTGATAAAGTATTCTTGGCTGCATGTTCTTCTCATTTAGTATCCTGAATATGTCTTTCCAGGCCTTTCTGGCTTGCCAGGTCTCTGTGGATAGGTCTGATGTTATTCTGATATTCCTCCCTCTGTACTTAAGGAATCTCTTCCCCCTAACTGCCCTTAAGATGGTTTCCTTGGTTCTAAGATTTGCGAGTTTTACTATTACATGCCGGGGTGTTGGCCTGTTTTTCTTGATCTTGGGAGGGATCCTCTCTGCCTCTAGGACGGGAATGTTTGTTTCATCCCCCAGATTAAGAAAGTTCTCAGCTACAATTTGCTCAAATACATCTTCTAGTCCTCTCTCTCTCTGCACTCCCTCCGGATTCCAATTATTCTGACATTGGAACGCTTCATGGTGTCACTTATTTATTTGACTCTATTTTCCTGGATTCTGAGTTGTTTTTCCCTGGCCTCCTCCTTTCCCTTTTTATCTATTATATTGTCTTCCAGGTCACTTATTCGTTCTTCTGCCTCAGTTACCCTAGCTGTTAGATTATCTAGATTAGATTGGATCTCATTGATACCATTTTTTAAAAACTTTTTTATTGTTATGTTAGTCACCATACATTACATCATTAGTTTTTGATGTAGTCTTCCATGATTCATTGTTTGTGCATAACACCCAGTGCTCCATGCAGATGTGCCCTCCTTAATACCCATCACCAGGCTAACCCATCCCCCCAACCCCCTCTCCTCTAGAACCCTCAGTTTGTTTTTCAGAGTCCATCGTCTCTAATGGTTCGTTTCCCCCTCCGACTTACTCCCTTTCATTCTTCCCCTCCTGCTATCTTCTTCTTCTTTTTTTCTTAACATATATGGCATTATTTGTTTCAGAAGTACAGATCTGTGATTCAACAGTCTTGCACAATTCACAGCGCTCACCATAGCACATACCCTCCCCAATGTCTATCACCCAGGCACCCCATCCCTCCCACCCCCCACCACTCCAGCAACCCTCAGTTTGTTTCCTGAGATTAAGAATTCCTCATATCAGTGAGGCCACAGGATACATGTCTTTCTCTGATTGACTTATTTCACTCAGCATAACACCCTCCAGTTCCAACCACGCCGTTGCAAATGGCAAGATCTCATTCCTTTTTATGGCTGCATAATATTCCATTGTGTATATACACCACATCTTCTTTATCCATTCATCTGTCCATGGACATCTTGGCTCTTTCCACAGTTTGGCTATTGTGGACATTGCTGCTATAAACATCAGGTGCACATACCCCTTCGGATCCCTACATTTGTATCTTTGTGGTAAATACCCAGTAGTGAAATTGCTGGATCGTATGGTAGCTCTATTTTCAACTGTTTGAGGAACCTCCGTACTGTTTTCCAGAGTGGTTGCACCAGCTTGCATTCCTACCAGCAGTGTAGGAGGGTTCCCCTTTCTCCGCATCCCTGCCAACATCTGTCGTTTCCTGACTTGTTCATTTTAGCCATTCTGACTGGTGTGAGGTGATATCTCATTGAGGTTTTGATTTGGATTTCCCTGATGCCGAGCGATGTTGAGCACTTTTTCATGTGTCTGTTGGCCATTTGGATGTCTTCTTCGGAAAAATGTCTGTTCGTGTCTTCTGCCCATTTCTTGATTGGATTATTTGTTCTTTGGCTGTTGAGTTTGATAAGTTCTTTATAGATTTTGGATACTAGCCCTTTATCTTATATGTCATTTGAAAATATTTTCTCCCATTCTGTCGGTTGTCTTTTGGTTTTATGGACTGTTTCTTTGGCTGTGCAAAAGCTTTTATCTTGATGAAATCCCAATAGTTCATTTTTGCCCTGGCTTCCGTTGCCTTTGGCGATGTTTCTAGGAAGAAGTTGCTGCGGCTGAGGTCGAAGAGGTTGCTACCTGTGTTCTCTTTTAGGATTTTGTTGGACTCCTGTCTCACATTTAGGTCTTTCAACCATTTGGAGTCTATTTTTGTGTGTGGTGTAAGGAAATGGTCCAGTTTCATTCTTCTGCATGTGGCTGTCCAATTTTCCCAACACCATTTGTTGAAGAGACTGTCTTTTTTCCATTGGACATTCTTTCCTGCTTTGTCAAAGATGAGTTGACCATAGAGTTGAGGGTCCATTTCTGGGCTCTCTATTCTGTTCCGTTGATCTATGTGTCTGTTTTTGTGCCAGTACCATACTGTCTTGATGATGACAGCTTTGTAATAGAGCTGGAAGTCCGGAATTGTGATGCTGCCAGTGTTGCTTTTCTTTTTCAACATTCCTCTGGCTATTCGGGGTCTCTTCTGGTTCCATACAAATTTTAGGATTATTTGTTCCACTTCTTTGAAAAAAGTGGATGGTATTTTGATGGGGATTGCATTGAATGTGTAGATTGCTCTAGGTAGCATTGACATCTTCACAATGTTTGTTCTTCCAATCCATGAGCATGGAACGTTTTTCCATTTCTTTGTGTCTTATTCAATTTCTTTCATGAGTATTTTATAGTTTTCTGAGTATAGACCCTTTGCCTCTTTGGTTAAATTTATTCCTAGGTATCTTATGGTTTTGGGTGCAATTGTAAATGGGATGGACTCCTTGATTTGTCTCTCTTCTGTCTTGTTGTTGGTGTATAGGAATGCCACTGATTTCTGTGAATTGATTTTATATCCTGCCACTTTACTGAATTCCTGTATGAGTTCTAGCAGTTTTGGGGTGGAGTCTTTTGGGTTTTCCACATACAGTATCATATCATCTGCAAAGAGTGAGAGTTTGACTTTCTCTTTGCTGATTTGGATGCCTTTGATTTCTTTTTGTTGTCTGATTGCTGTGGCTAGGACTTCTAATACTATGTTGAATAGCAGTGGTGATAGTGGACATCCCTGCCGCGTTCCCGACCTTAGGGGAAAAGCTCTCAGCTTCTCCCCATTGAGAATGATATTCGCTGTAGGTTTTTCAGAGATGGCTTTTATGATATTGAGGTATGTACCCTCTATCCCTATACTCTGAAGAGTTTTGATCAAGAAAGGATGCTGTACTTTGTCAAATCTTTTTCTGCATCTATTGAGAGGATCATATGATTTTTGTTCTTTCTTTGGTTAATGTATTGTGTCACGTTGATTGATTTGGGGATGTTGAACCAACCTTGCAGCCCAGGGATAAATCCCACTTGGTCGTGGTGAATAATCCTTTTAATGTACTGTTGGATCCTATTGGCTAGTATTTTGGTGAGCATTTTTGCATCCATGTTCATCAAGGATTTTGGTCTGTAATTCTCCTTTTTGATGGGGTCTTTGTCTGGTTTGGGGATCAAGGTAATGGTGGCCTCATAAAATGAGTTTGGAAGTTTTCCTTCTTTTTCTATTTATTGGAACAGTTTCAGGATAATAGGTATTAATTCTTCTTGAAATGTTTCGTAGAATTCCCCTGAGAAATCATCTGGCCGTGGACTTTTGTTTGTTGGGAGATTTTTGATGAGCGCTTCAATTTCTTTAGTGGTTATAGGTCTGTTCAGGTTTTCTATTTCTTCCTGGTTCAATTTTGGTAGTTGATACATCTCTAGGAATGCACCCATTTCTTCCAGGTTATCTAATTTGCTGGCATAGAGTTGCTCATAATATGTTCTTATAATTGTTTGTATGTCTTTGGTGTTGGTTTCGATCTCTCCTCTTTCATTCATGATTTTGTTGATTTGGGTCATTTCTCTTTTGTTTTTTATAAGTCTGGCCAGGGGCTTATCAATCCTGTTAATTCTTTCAAGGAACCAGCTCCTAGTTTCTTTGATCTGTTCTACTGTTCTTTTGGTTTCTATTTCATTGATTTCTGCTCTCATCTTTATTATTTCTTTTCTCCTGCTGGGTTTAGGCTTTATTTGCTGTTTTTTCTCTAGCTTCTTTAGATGTAGGGTTAGGTTGTGTATTTGAGACCTTTCTTGAGAAAGGCTTGTATTGCTATATACTTTCCTCTTAGGAGTGCAGGAGTGCCTTTGCTGTATCCCAAAGATTTTGAACAGTTGTGTTTTCATTTTCATTGGTTTCCATGAATTTTTTTAATTCTTCTTTAATTTCCTAGTTGACCCATTCATCCTTTAATAGGATGCTCTTTCGCTTCCATGTATTTGAGTTCTTTCTGACGTTCCTCTTGTGATTGAGTTCTAGTTTCAAAGCATTGTGGTCTGAAAATGTGCAGGGAATAATCCCAATCTTTTGGTACCATTTGAGACCTAATTTGTGACCTAGGATGTGATCAGTTCTGGAGAATGTTCCATGGGCACTAAAGAAGAATGTGTATTCTGTTGCTTTGCGATGGAATGTTCTGAACATGTCTGTGAAGTCCATGTGGTCCAGTGTTTCATTTAAAGTGTTCATTTCCTTGTTGATCTTTTGCTTAGATGATCTGTCCATTTCAGTCAGGGGGGTGTTAAAGTCCCCCACTTTTATTTTATTGTTGTCAATGTGTTTCTTTGCTTTTGTTATTAATTGCCTTATATAATTTGCTGCTCCTATGTTAGGGGCATAGATATTTACAATTGTTAGATCTTCTTGTTGGATAGACCCTCTAAGTAGGATATAGTGTCCTTCTTCATGTCTTATTACAGTCTTTGTTTTAAAATCTAATTTGTCTGATATAAGGATTGCCACCCCAGCTTTCTTTTGGTGCCCATTAGCATGGTAAATGGTTTTCCACCCCCTCTCTCAAATTCTGCCCTCGTGATCCTGTAGTTGTTTATCTCTCTTTTTCTCACCCTCTTTATTTTCCATCATTTGGTCTTCTATATCGCTGATTCTTCTGCCTCATTTATCCTAGCAGTTAGTGCCCCCATTTTTGATTGCACCTCATTAATAGCCTTTTTGATATCGACTTGTTTAGATTTTAGTTCTTTTATTTCTCCAGAAAGGGTTTCTCTAATAACTTCCATGCTTTTTTCAAGCCCAGCTAGTATCTTTAAAGTCATGATTCTGAACTCTTAGGTCCAACATCGCACTAATGTCCGTACTGAGTAGGTCCCTGGCAGACTGTACTACCTCTTGTTCTCTTTGTTGAGGTGATTTCTTTCGTCTTGTCATTCTGTCCAGAGGAGAATAGATGAATGAGAGAACAAAATGCTAAGAGGTTAACAATATCCCCAGCAAATATACTCTATACAAATCAAAAAAGACCTGAAACCACGGGAACAGAAAGGGAAAAAAAAGAGAAAAAAAAGAAAAAGATAAAAACAAACAAACAAAAAAAACAGAATATGATCAAATATGATCAGGCTAGTGCATAGATCAGTGCCACACATTGGTTTTGGGCATATTTTGGTCTGTTAGAAGAAAGTGCCTCCTAAAATTTTAAAGCAAGAAAGACTTATATATATACAAAATAAGGGTTGATACAATGAAGGGATGGAAGATGACTGTAAAGATGAAAATTATAAAAGCTTTTATAAAAGGAATTGATAAGAAGTTGTTTGAAAAAAGAAATAAGAAGATTTAAAAAAAAGAGAGAGAAAAAGGGAGAGAATGATCAGGCAGGAGACTAGAACAAAGTTATATACTAGTGATTTTGGGTATATTTTGATCTGTTAGAAGAAACTGTATCTCAAAATTTTAAAGAGAGAACAACTTATATATATACGCCAAAAATAAGGGTAACTACTATGAAGGGATAGAATATGACTCTAAAAATGAAAAATAAAAAATGTTTTTTTAAAAAGGATTGATAAGATGTTGGTTAAAAAAGGGAAAAAGAAAAATTCAAAAAAAAACACAGTTAAAAAAATTAACTTTGAAAAACTAATGAATCATGGTAAAAACGCCATGAGTTCTATGTGCAGTGTTCCCCTAGCGCTGGAGTTCTTCCGTTCTCCTTGATCAGTAAAACTTGGTCTTGGCTTGCTGGTTGTTCAGGCTGATCTTCTGGGGGAGGGGCCTGTTGCTGTGGTTCCCAAATGTCTTTGCCGGAGGCGGAATTGCCCCGCCCTTGTCGGTCCGGGCTAAGCAAGCTGCTCGGGTTTGCTCTCAGGAGCGTTTGTTCCCTGCAAGCTCTCAGTACAGCTTTGGAGGACCAGGGCGAAAATGGTGGCCTCCCAATCTCTGACCCGGAGAAGCTGAGAACTCAGGGCCCCGCTCCTCAGTGCGCCCCCCAGAGAAAAGCAGTCACACCCGTCTCCCCGGTCTCCGGCCGCTCTCCGTGCTCACCCGGCCTGTGACCGAGTGTTTCTATCTCTGGCACCTGACCCCGTGTGGAGTCTCCAAACCCAGCAGATCCCTGCGGTGCGCTCCCGCGCCACTCCTCCCGAGGGAGGAAGGGGAGTCTCCCCCGATCTGCCGCTTGTTGTGTCCCTGCTGGAGGAGCAGTGGCCCGACTGGGCCGCGGATCACAGTTTATGGCAACCCCGAGCTGAGAGCCCGCGCCTCAGCTCCGTCTCTGCAGCCGGCTTCCCCGCTCTGATACCTGGGAGCTCTGCTGCACTCAGGCACCCCCAGTCTTTCTGTGACCCCGAGGGTCCTGAGACCACACTGTCCCACGAGGGTTCCACCCCCCGCTTAGCCACTGGAGCGACGTCCCTCAGCAGAGCCGGCTTCTAAAAGTTCCGATTTTGTGCTCCGCGGCTCTATCACTTGCCAGAAGCGGCCGACGGAGGCCCCCTCCCCCGCCGTCTATCCTCCCAAATATCGCCTCGGATTCACTTCTCCACACGTCCTACCTTCCAGAAAGTGGTCGCTTTTCTGTTCAGAGAGTTGTTGCTATTCTTTTCTTTGATCTCCTGTTGAGTTCGTAGGTGTTCAGAATGGTTTGATCCCTATTCAGCTGAATTCCTGAGAGCAGACGAAATTCAGGTCTCCTACTCCTCTGCCATCTTGCTCCGCCCTTTTCATTGATACCATTTTTAAGTTCTGCCAATTCAACTTTCATTTCTGCCCTTAGAGACTCTATGTTGCCATTAATTGATTTCTCCATTCTAGCCATTGTCTTCACAATTGCTAGCCTGAATTCCATCTCTGACATCTTGATTATATCTGCATCCATTTGTAAATCTGCAGCATAAGTCATGATCTCTGAGTCTTTTTGATTTTGGGGGTTCCTCCTCTTAGTAATTCTATTGATGGGTGTTTGAGGGAATGTATAGAGTCCAGATTATTGACAAGAACACAAGCAAGATGCACCTGTTTTCTTGGGATTTAGGGTTGCTGGCCTCTTGTTTTCCCAGCCTGTCTTCTGGGGGAGGGGCCTGCCGCGCTGTTACTCAGGCAACCTTGTTTGGGCGGAGTTGCCCTGCCCCCCTGTGGCGGGGGATGGGCTCAGCGGGAATCAGTTTTGGGGGCTTTTGTTCTCTGGTGGCTTTCCCTGGCGGCTTTCCAGGACTCTTCCGCGAGTCAGAGCAGAAGAAACCATTTCCAACCCTCTGCCTCAGAGCAGAGAGACCGCGGTCTGTTCTACAGTGAGCTCTCCAGGCCACACTGTCTCCGTTTCTGTCCGTGCTGCTATAAACTGCAGCGTCCTGGGTTGTGCGCCCCTCTGCAGCGCTTCCAGTACTGTCTCCAGGTCGGAGCACGTCTCTGCCCTTTGTGCTTCTAAAACCTCCAGCCACTCCCAGTTCGCACGCACGACCCCGCTGCTCCGGGTTTCCGCCCCGGGGGCTGCCCTAACGTCCTTTCCCCGCTACCGGTCTGCGAGGCTGTGCCCCGTCCCCAGCGCGCGAGGCTGTTGCTCACGGGAGGGCCAGGCACCCTCCCACTGCCATTTATCCTCTGAAATCTGCCCACAGAATCAGGGCTCCCCACTTCGTACCTCAAAACCAATCGCCTGTGATATTCTGTTTGTAGAGAAACAGATCTTACATCTCAGGCTGGTTTCGTGGGTGCTCAGAGTGGACTGGTAGATATCTAGCTCAATTCCGGGGACCAGTTGAAATAGGGTCCCCTACTCCTCCGCCATCTTTCCTCCTCCCTCTATCATTAATTTTTGATGTAGTGTTCTGAGTGGTAGTCTTGCTTTCATTTTTTTTCTCTCTGTTGTTTCGGTAAGTATTCTTTGATGAATGGTAATCATTTGTCCCCAGGTCATCTCTTTTCAATGTCGATCGCTAAAACTTCTCTTCTGTATCTTTCCAAACTATTTTTTGTAGGACTTTGAATGTTAAATAATGCCAAATGGATAAGCTATGTGCGTACAGTTCTCTTGAGTCATGAAATGTGCCTATAGTTCCTCAAATGTAATGTAATGCCTTGCAATTTAATGCCTCCGTGCCTTGCACATGTTCTTGTTTTAAACAGGAACTACCTTTTTTCTTTCTCTGACAGGTCAACCCTTGGGCGTTCTTAATGTCTAATTCAGAGGTCCTCTCACCAGAAAACCATTTCCTTAGCTGGAGGTCAGGATTAGATGCAGCCTTTCCATTTTTATCACACTCTGCTGCCTTTTTTTTCCATCATGTACACATTCAATGCTCTAAATATTATCATTTATCACATATGATTATGCTTGTTTGTCATTGATTCACTTGTTTGTGAATCAGCTTGTATACTATAAGCTCTTTTGTATTCTTTTTTAAAAGATTTATTTATTTATGAGAGAGAGAGAGAGAGAGAGAGAGCATGCTCACACGTGTGTTTGTATGAGTAGGGGGATGGGCAGAGTGAGAGGGAGAGAGAGAATCTCAAGCAGACTCCCCGCTGAGTGCGAGCCCTGCCCGGGGCTTTATCTCACAATCGTGAGATCACGACCTGAGCCAAAATCAAGAGTTGGATGCTTAACTGACTGAACCAGCCAGGTGCCTCTGGATTTTGTATTCTTGATACTAACTACCCTCCTTGTCACACAGTAAGTATTTCTGGAGCAAATGAACAAGTGAAGTTAGATCCAGGGACCATGTGGAGCAAGGATAAAATACATTTTCCTAGTCCTAAGCTTTCTTTTTTTTAAAATTTTTTTTTATTTATTTGACTGAGAGAGACACAGCGAGAGAGGGAACACAAGCAGAGGGAGTGGGAGAGGGAGAAGCAGGCTTCCTCCTGAGCAGGGAGCCCAATGCAGGGCTTGATCCCAGAACCCTGGGATCATGGCCTGAGCCGAAGGCAGCCGCTTAACAACTGAGCCACTCAGGCGCCCTAAGTCCTAAGTTTTCTATGAACAGAATTCATCTGGTTGCACTGCAGTACTTTTTTCATTTCCAGATTTAGCTCCATTAAACTAGGTGTATATATATGTCAATCTGACGCACGCCGTGTGCTAGAACGGCCTCAGGGACAGTGGTGGAAACATTTCACTCACTTTGGCAGAGCAAGAAGAATGAGATTGGAGAGCACATCAAACATCAGCAGCTCAACTGAGGGAGCTGGAGTCTTTATTTCCAGTCCAATGACTGGATATTTCTCAGGGTGGGAAGGACGGAGTGTAATAATTAGTGTGAGACTCTCAGCTGGCAATATTAATGAGAAACGGCCTCTTTCAGGTTTGAATGGTGTGAGCTCAGGAAGGCTCTGTGAGGCCGAGTCTGTTTTAAACTCTCAGCTTGACTCATCTTGGTACCAACTCCTCCAAACTCACAGTGCCTTGGACAGTTTCCTCTCTCTGGAATGGAGTGTGTATGTTGGCTAGAGCAGGCCAGGCAAGGGCCATCCTGGCTTAGCTGATTCATGGAGGAATGTTGTAGTTAACTGGGGAAGACAGTTTGAAAGAAATCACTCAGAAGAACAGCAAGATGTTGCCTTCAAACAAGTTAACTTCAAATAAAGTTTCCTTTGTTTACTTAGAAGCCATATCTTAGCTTTTAGATGTCTAAAAACGTTTGGACTGAGGTGTTCAGTCCAGAAGAAATCTTATAGCTCATTACAGATACATAGAAGCTGGGAGGGCGTATGGAGGTTCAAGAGTTGTGGAGAAGCAATGAATACTTACCTCCCTTCCACCCCTCCTCTGGCTTCACTGTCTGCAATGATATACAGGATCAAAGAGTAAGGCAGATAGGGTCAAAATACTACCTCTTGACTGATAGTGGAAAGATTAGAGAGCACAGAGTTTAGTGAGACAGCCAGATAGACTGCCTAAGTCATAGGTGATGTTGGATCCTGAGACTTGGGGTATCAGACAACTAAGGACAAACGTACCCTTTGTGCAAGGAGAGATACATATGCTCCCAAGAGGAAGGAGAGAAGAAGGAACAAGCATGACTTTATTTTCTTAAAACTCACCCATTGGATATGTCTTTCCTCTTCCACTAGTGTGTAGTGAGTGAGGGGCAGTGGGACTGAGAACATAATGTTGATGAGTCTCCTTTTATGTGAAGATCAGGCATGGCAAAGCAGCCTCCT
The DNA here is from genome assembly GCF_003265705.2 of Callorhinus ursinus. NCBI lineage: Eukaryota > Metazoa > Chordata > Mammalia > Carnivora > Otariidae > Callorhinus > Callorhinus ursinus. The sequence goes on along the minus strand of NW_027397066.1, from coordinate 9,372,918 downwards.
TTCTCTATCCCATCTGAGCATTAGTCACCCACCATGTGTCCCACCTGTTGCTTACACGACCTGATGCAGCCCTCACTACAACCCAATATGTGCTAAGGCTCAAATCTGTATTCTGTCTGGTTTGTATCTGAGCTCCACCGTTTGTTCGCTAGTTTTGTGACTGTAGGCAAATGATGCAATTCTGGGAGCGAGTTTCTTAAGGTGCAAAATGGAGGTAATAGCAGTACCTACCTTACAGCGTGTCATGAGGCTTAGTTAATTAGAACTGGCAATACAGAATATAGTTTATGACACCGCACTTAACAAACATTATACATGTGTGATATTATTTTCACAGATTAAAAACAACAGCAACAACAAAGCTCAGAGAAGGTGGGTAATTTGCTGACATGCCATAGATAATAAATGTCACACAAAATTTGGGACTGTCTGACCCTGATGCCCATGCTTTTTCTGCTTCATTATGCTTCTTTTTCTCATGATTGATTCAATTATTGACCATTGGAGACTGAGTCAACTTCCAGCCCCTACCCCGTCCCAAAAAGTCCCTTGACTGAAAGTTCCAACTTTGTAATTCCAAGGTTGGTTCCCCTGGCAACTAGCCCTCCTTCTTAGGTGGGGTCCCAAAGTCACCTCCTTAACATAACAAAAGGCCCCTTTACTGCTCTCATCACTTAGGAAACTCCTAGGGTTTTTGAGACCCAGGAGCCAGGGAATGTGGATGAAGACCAAATATATATGAGAATATATGAGATAGAGAAATATGTATTTGGTCATCTGAATAACCAAATATATATTTTTTACTAATCACAATATTTCAACAACCTCCTATCTTCTCCATTGTTTTTAACCCCTACCACCCCCTCTCTCCCTAGGACCCATTGTCAAAATTCTTTTTCTTCGGAAAAACCTAATAATGATGACAATTAGTATTTAGCGAGTGCTAAGTATGCACCAGATTTTTTCTTTCTAAGTGTTTTACATTTGTTAAAACATATTATCCTCACAATAACAATTTGAGTTAAGTAATATTTTTCCTATTTTACAAATAAGAAAAATACACAGAGATGTTAGGGAACTTGTCCAAAGTCTCAGAGCTAGTAAGGGGTAGAGCTAAAACATACACCTAGGCAGGCTGGCTTCAGACTGTAAGCTCTTAACTACTAGCTATACCGTCTCTCATGAATTACTAAGATGAATCATGCCAGGAAATTCCTGGCCTCCAAATAACCATCCTCCACTTGGGTTTTGTCCTATGTCCATGTCATATGCAGTCCCAGATTTCATTCTCTTCAGACCCTCCACCTCTCCCAACCAAGTTTGACCACTTCCATTTTGGTGCCACTGTGATTCCTGTCAATCACTTCTATTATAACCACTTATATTCACTCTGGCACATTATTTTTATTAGTAAAATGTTATAATTTTTGAGATATAGCTTATATTCAAAGAACTATAAAGATCTTGACTGTACAGTTTAATTAGTTTTGACAAACTCTATAAACCACACCCCTCTCAGATATGGAACTTTTCCATTGGCTCGGGAAATTCCCTCATGCCCCCTTCTAGCCAATTCCTGCACATCCTTCTCCTCCAAACCAGCCACTGTTCTGGTTTCTTTCACTGTTGGTTTAGCTTTGCCTAAGTATGTCATATAAATGGAATCATACAGTATGTAACCTTGCTTGTTTTTATTTCACCTAGCACAATGTTTTGAGATTCATTCCATATTGTTGAATGTATCAATAGTTTATGATTTTATTGGTCATATTCCATGATATAAATGTATTTGAAATTTGTTTATTCAATGGATATCCTGGCATTTGTTCATTTGTTTTTCTGATGGGACACTTGTGTTTCTCTTTTCAGATTTTGACTCATGAATAAAGAGCTCTGAACATTCTTGGACCAGTACTTTTGTGGACATAAAACATGCTTTCATTTCTCTCAGATAAATACAAAGAAGTGGAATTCATGGACCAGAGAGTAGAAGTTTTATTTTATTAAAAAAAATTGCCGAACCATTTTCCAAAATGGTTGTACCATTTTATACTCTCACCACCAATGGATGAGAGTTCCAGTTGCTTCTTATCCTTACTGCCACTTGGTATTTTCAATGTTGAATTTTAATCATTTTAGTGGGTGGGTAGTAATATCTCCATGTGGTTTTAACTTGCATTTTCCTGCTGACTAAAGATGTCGAACACTTTGTCCTGTGCTTTTTGGCTATTCATCTATCTTCTCTCATGAGATGTCTGTTCAAGTATTTTGCTTTCTGCCCATCTCTACCATTTCTATATAGATTTCTTGACTTTTAATTTTTGAATTGTAAGTGCTTATAGATTATGGATACAATCCTTTGTTTGATTTATACTGCAAATATTTTCTCCCATTGTGTGGCCTGTCCAGTCATTTTCTTAGTGGTGTTTTTTGATGACTAGAAGACCAATTTTGATAAAATGCAGTTGATCAATTTTTTTTTCTTTAATAGTACTTTCATGGTTCTGAAAATCTTTACCTATACCAAGGCCATGAAGATGACCTTCAGTACTTAATAGTTTGCATTTTACCTTAGGTCTATAATCTATTTTGAGTTATTTTTTTGTGTGCCGTGTGAGGTAAGAGTTTATACCTTCTTTCCCTTCATATCTAGTTATTTTGGCAAAATTGATTGAAAAACTTTCTTACATTGAATTGCTCTGTATTTTTTCAAACCTTAACTGACTGAAAAAGTAAGAGTATACAACTTGCTTGTTCCCGTCTTTAGGGGAAAAGTTTTACATTGATTGATTTGTGGGTGTTATGTCAACATTGCATTTCTCAGATGAACCCCTCTGAATCGTGATGCATTCCCTTTTTTAATATATTGCAGAATTTAAATAGCTAATATTTTAAAAATATTTTTTTCTATTATATTCATGTGTAATGCTGATCATTCGTTCTCTTTTAATGTTTTTGAATGATGTTGGGATCATGGTTATACTGTGCTCATAAAATAAGTGTTCAAGACTGTGAGTTTTTACTTATTTGATAGACTTCACTAGTGTCTCCATTTGGCTCAGAGCTTTCTTCATAGTATGCTTTTTATTTTATTTTTTTAATTTATTTTTAAAAAAATACTTCATTTATTTGAGAGAGAGAGAGAAAGTACTTGCAAGCTGGGGGAGGAGCAGAGGGAGAGGGAAAAGCAGACTCCGTGCTTAATGCAGAGCCTGACGAGAGGCTTGATTTCACAACCCTGAGATCATGACCGGAGCCAAATCAAGTCAGATGCTCAACCAACTGAGCCACCCAGGAGCCCCTTCATGGTATGCTTTTTAAATACTAATTTGATTTTATTAATAAATATAAGACTACTTAGATTTTCTATTCCTTCTTAGGTCTGTAAAACCTATGGTGATATTCCCTCTTTCATTCCTGATACTAAAAATTTCTGGTTTTTTGTCTGTTTTTTTTTTTAATTTAGTCAAAGTAGAAACTTATCAATATTCTTGAACTTTTCAAAGAACCAACATTTAATTTTATTGATTTCCTCTACACTTCTTTATTTTCTATTTATTTGTTTGTATTATTTTACATTATTTCTTCCTTCTACTGACTTTAGGCTTAATTTCTCCTTTTTCTGGCTTCTGTGATGGAAGCTTAGATCCTTGACTTCAAGCATTTATTCTTTTCTAATATAAGTAGATAGAACTGTAAAATTTCCTCTAAGCAGTGCTTTAGTTGCCTCCCAATGCATGTTTAGATGTGTCTTAATTATGATACCATTGAAAATATTTTCTAATTTTGCCAACTGTAATTCTTTGACTGAAACCAAGAGTCAGATGCTTAACTGACTGCACCACACAGGCACCCCTATATCACCTTTATTTCTGAAGTGTATTTGTGCTGGATATAGAACTCTAATTTTTTAAAAAAAGTTGAGCAATTCACACATGTTTTATTACCTTCTGGTTAACACTCTTTCTGATGAGAGCCCAGCAGCCATGCTTACTCTTGCCTTGCAGATAATGCATCCCCTTTCTTTTAGGATGTTCTTTTGACCTTTTTTTTTTTTTTTTGGCAATTTTATTACGATATTCCTAGATGTATTTATTCTTCTTTGCTGATAATATTCTTGATTTTTTCATCAAATTTGGAAAATGTGTGACCAAATATCTTCATTTTTAAAAAATTCAATTAGCCAACATATAGTACATCATTAGTTTCAGATGTAGTGTTCAATAACTTATCAGTTGTGTATAAGACCCAGTGCTCATCACATCACATGCCCTCCTTAATGTCCATCAGCCAGTTACCCCATCCCCCACCCATCTCTCCTCTAGCAACTCTCAGTTTGTTTCCTAGAATTAAGAGTCTCTCATGGTTTTTCTCCCTCTCTGATAACTTCCCATTCAGTTTTCCCTCCCTTCGCCCATGACCCTCTGTGCCGTTTCTTATATTCCACATATGAGTGAAACCATATGAAATTATCTTTCTCTGATTGACTAATTTCACTCAGCATAATACCTTCCAGTTACATCCACATCAATGTAAATGGTAAGTATTTATCCTTTCTGTTGGCTAAGTAGTATTCCATTGTATATATACACCACATCTTCTTTATCCATTCATCTGTTGAAGGACATTTTGGCTTTTTCCACAGTTTGGCTATTGTGGACATTGCTGCTATAAACATTGGGGTGCAGGTGTCCCTCCAGATCACTACGTTTGTATTTTTGCGGTAAATACCTAGTAGTGTAATTGCTGGGTCCTAGGGTAGCTCTCTTTTTAACTTCTTAAGGAACCTCCATACTGCTTTCCAGAGTGACTGCACCAGTTTGCATTCCCACCAACAGTGTAAGAGGGCTCCCCTTTCTCTACATCCTCGCCAACATTTGTTGTTTCCTGTCTTGTTAATTTTAGCCATTATGACTGGTGTGAGGTGGTATCTCATTGTGGTTTTGATTTGAATTTCCCTGATACCAAGTGATGTGGAACATTTTTTCATGTGTCTGTTGGCCCAAATATTTTCATTTCTGGGGGCCAAATTTTTTGGCCAACTTTCTCTGACCTCCTTTCTTGGGGGCTCCCATGACACACCTCTTTGAGCACTTGTCCTTGTGTCACCAAGGCTCTGCTAATTTTTTCAGGCTTTTCCTTTTTTGTGCTTTGCTTCCATTTGAATTGTTTCTATTGCCAGTTCTCTAAGACTATTTGTTCTCCAGAAGTGTCTAATTTGTCATTAAGCCACTCTATTGAATTTTTTACTTCAGATACTATAATTTTATTTTCAGGTTTAGTGTTTTTATTTAGGTTTTTTTTTTCAATTTCCATTTATCTTATGTCTTCTTTTCTTTTTTTATTTTATTTTATTATGTTATGTTAGTCACCTTACAATATATCATTAGTTTTTGATATGATGATCCACAATCCATTGTTTTTGTATAACACCCAGTGCTCCATGCAGTACCTGCCCTCCTTAATACCTATCACCGGGCTAACCCATCCCCCCACCCCCCTCCCCTCTAAAACCTGTTTGTTTCCCAGAGTCCATAGTCTCTCATGGTTCATCTCTCCCTCCAATTCCCCCCCCTTCATTTTTCCCTTCCTTCTCCTAGTGTCCTCCACGCTGTTCCTGATGTTCCACAAATAAGTGAAACCACATCTGGTTTCACTTATGTTCTCTTTTCTATGTTTTGCCACATCATGTTTTCCTTAAATATTTTGAACATATTTTATAATAATTATTTTAAAGTCCTTATCTGTTAAATGCAAACCTGCTAAATAGATGTAGACGTGTCTACTTCTACTGACTTGTCTTTCTCCTGATTGTAGGTCACATTTTCCTACTCCTCTGCGTTTCTAGCAACACTTTCCTTTATACTAGAGATTGTAAATTCTACAGAGTTGAATGCTTGGATTTTGTGTTTCTTTAGCATTGCTGACTTTTGGTCTGGTAGCCAGTTAATGTACTTGTGGATCTGCCTGAACTGTTTTGAGGACTTTTTAAAGCTTTGTTAGAGTGAGTGAGGGGAGCTTGCTTTATTGTTAGGGGAGCACCCTGTCCTCATGCATGACCTTTCCAGTATCTCAGCTGAAGGCCTGGCTGGTTTATCAAGTTCTCTCCACTTAGTCTGGCTGGAGCTCTCACATGCCTCAGTCTTTTCTGTTCCTGAAATCTGTTCTGCTCATAAATCCCTGATCATATTTTTTGCCAGGTGTTTTGGGTTGAAATGTGTCATTTCCTGCCCCTGCCCCATTCCTATGTTGAACTGCTAACCCTCAATACCACATAATGTGACCTTATTTGGAAGCAGGATCATTGCAGATATAATTAGCTAACTTAAGATGAGGTCATACTGGAATAGGGTGGAATCCCAATCCAACATGACTAGTGTCCTTATAAAAAGGAGAAATTTGGACACAGACATGCACAGGGAGAATGACAAGTGACCATGAAGGCAGAAATCAGGGTGACAGGTTTCCAAGAGAAGGAATGCCAAAGAATGCCAGCAACCATCAGAAGCCAAGGAAGAGGCATGGAACAGATCCTTTCCTTTTATAGCCCTTGGAAGGAACCAACCCTTGATCTTGGTCTCACAGCCTCCCAAACTCTGAGACAGATTTTCTGTTGTTTAAGACACACGGTCCAAGGTACTAAATGACAGCAGCCCTAGGAAACTAATATACCAAACCTCACAAAATTGCCCTATGGTATATATACAGCTTACTAATTACCTCAGACTCAAGAGATCCCTCAGAATGTTTCTGGATCTCCTTCCCGGCACAGTGTCCTCCTCGGTGGCATTGTGCTTCCAGCATTCCAATGACTTTATTTGTCTTTGCCATCTTTGCCTGCTCAGCTCAGCAAGACCATGATCTGCTCGGGCTTCACCTCTCTGCATTGCAAACCAGAATATTCTTCCAGCAAGGAAGCTGTGCAAACATGGGCCACTCCTTGTATGTCCTTCATCCATCTCAGGCAGCACAGCGCTTCACTGCCTGTTGTCCAATGTCTGACTTATTTCATGTGTTTCATACTGTTTTCAAAGTTTAGGATCAGAGGGTAGTCCTGTAACAGTTACTCTGTCATGATTATCTGGTATAATTTTTTTATATTCCAGACTACCCCTTTATATGGATAACTATGTGAGAAATCATAACTTATGTTCCCCTCTTCCCTCTTCCAACATGGTATGACACAGGAAATACACATTCATTCAATCCATTCTGCTTTCCTTCCTCCTGCCCTTGACTAAGCTAGGCACTTGGAGAAGAAAATGGTACCCATTCTTTTCAAGTGGGAGTGCAGACAAGAAAAATTGCTACTGAAATACAGTTTAATAAACACCTTGAGAGGGTGGGAGAGGACATTATGGGAACACTGAAAAGAAGTGCTGACTGCCACTAGGTTCTCAGCAAACGCTCAACAAATGCTTGTCAAATTCAAGAGGGAACTCTATATGTGTTCGGCAAGATTTCCAAAACACTTCATTAATTCATTAAAGAAATAGGTACTTCGTACCTACTATGTGATAAACTCCGTTCCAAGAATATGGAAAGTAGCTGCAAACAAGAGAGCCCAAAGTGTTTCTTAAATAAATACATAGATGCAAAATGCCTTATTAATAAATTCCCTTCATAAATATTTATTAAGTGGCTTCTATGTTGTAGGCACAGTTCTAAAAAATTTTACCTATTCTCTAAAGCAATTAGTGAAAATAATCTATCATTGGTATTATTTGGAAGTAGAATTTTAAGACCCGAGTTCTGAATTAAGCACAAACATGTAATCGATATGGGAGATTTCAGATAATGTGAGGCAGACTGCCCTGGGGGAATCTTCTAAGGGGATGATCAGGATCCAATTCCATGATTCTTGTAGCCTGTCATCTGCTTTGAGAATATAAAATGTGCAAGAAAATAGAGAGGAAGAACGGTGGGGGCTTTTCTTTGTAAAGAGTTTCTCTTGTGTGTCAATTCCAATCCTATCCTGGTCACAAGTGAAGGGGTGAGGGTGCTGGGTCTTTCTCATGCTTAGAGAGCTTGTTACAATGGGAGCACTCATAAAGCTTTAGTTATGTGCCCTGCAGTTGGTGGACACCAAGGACCCAGACATACCATCACCTCAGAAAAGCCAGAGCAACCTGTGATGGACCAGAGAGAGTAGACTACAGTGCCTGTCAAGTAACCAGAGGAGGAAGTACAGGAGCATGTTTCCTGGAGCAGATGGTGACAGAGCCAGCCTGGAGCCATTTCAAGTCCTGCCCAAGTGGACTGCCTGGGCGTGCTTTTGGACTTACATGGCACAATGGATGTGGACCTCATCTTTGAGGAATCGAGGGTGGGGGAAGCAGCCAGGTGAAGGCAAGGCATTGCCCACATCAGAGGAGTCGTAGTTGGAGGGGCCAGCAGAGAAGCTTCCAAACAACTTTCAAAGCATCTACAAGGAAAGAGCTACTGCTGTCCAATTGCCAGGTCCAGAGAGCATGAAGCCATTCACTCTAGCAGAGACTGCCTTTTCTCCTCCTCTTCTCCTTGGCAGCCCATCCTCTTTGACTTTTATGAGGTGTGGAGCAGCAGCTAGTGAGTGGGGGAGGAAATGGAAGAGAAAGAGAACAGAGGCCAAACATAGCCACCTAGCCTGAGGTGACGGTGGGATGGGAGGAGTCTAGCCTTGAAGGAAGATTGAAAATGTGACGAGTAACTTCGGCAGACACTTCCAGTAACTGAATTGAGATTGTGTTTTGTGACTTAATATGGTTGTAGAACTACAGGAATTAAATGAAAAATATGGTTCCTGACAATTTTTCATCTTCCTCCTCTGAATAAATTTGAACAAGACCGTAAGAGACAAAGATTCAATGTTTTTGATTATGTCTGGTGAGTTGTGTTTGTCTAATCAACTGGCTGCACCTTGAAAATTTTCTTTAGCTACTGACAGGGATTTCATGCATTTCTTCTCATTTCATCCTCATACCAGATGAGCTCTGTCAATATTATCCACACAAATGTTAAGGTCTCAGCCCTTGGAAGATCAAGGATTTTACAGTCTATTTGCCAGAGTCATCAAGAGACTCAAGTTTGAGTGTTGAGAAATCTGGGTGTCAAGGTATCTCTTTTTCTGCTCTTAAGACTTTGTCAGAGATCTTGGGAGGGCTGGAGGGTGTCAACTGAATGACTTGGGAATTCCCTTTTCAATGTTTGGACATTTTATTCCCCAAGGGCAGGAATGTGGAGAGGGGCAATAACTAAAAAGCCCACTGACAAAGATAGGCAGAGGGGCTACACCAGAAACAACTTTTTGGTGACTCCTGTTGGAGGAGCTGCCTCTCCTGGCTCTTTCTTGGGTAACTCTCTCTAGTCAGTTCCACTTGGAAAAACAAACAGCATTAAAACTAAAGAAAGTTCCACAGCTGACTCTATGGCATTAGAATTATCACCCAACAAAATCGCGGTCTGTAGCCAAAGGATACCTTGTCACAGTGTCAGAGCAAGCATGGTTGACGACGTCCAGGGGAAAAAGAGAAGCCTGTCTAGACAGATTGGAACGTCTCGTGTGCCTAATTAAACAGTCCCTCCTACAGCCGGGGCTGTGTGAAAAGTTTGCTTGTTTATTAATTACTGGTGGAACATACCTTTAAAGAGGTGCCATGCACTTCATCCTCTTCCATGGATTCATGGGGATTAGGAGCCCAAAAGGGCCCTAGGATCAAATAATCCAGTCCTGTAAATTTCCAGAAGAGAAAAACTAAAGATCAGAGAGATCAGAGAGGATGACAAGGATGAGGAGTGAGCCAGTGGCAGTGACAGTATTAGAATCCACATTTCCAACATCCGGTCCACGGTTTTGTCCACCACGCCAGCCTGCCTATTGTGTACACAAATGATGTGGTCACCCCAAAGGTGCTGCTAGGAAGGCTCTTTGTTGAGATTTATTCCCCCACGTGACTATCCTATTTATTAAGATTCCCTCATTACTGGTTCATCCCTTTGGGTTGTCAGTCCAGCTATCTACCTTAAAAGTATGAATATCCTTGAATGGAGCAACACAACCCAGGCTTGGGTTCTCCTAGAAGCAGTCCCAGAGACAAGGCTTTGAGGGCCAGCAGTTTATTTTGGAGATAATTCTGGGAAGCATTGGTGTGGGAGTGTGGAGGACACAGAGAAGACAAGGAAACCAAGAGAAGGCAAGCTACTGAACAGGCGACTGCTATGGGCAGCCGAGGCTCCAGCCCTTTGGGGGAATTCTGGGAGGAAATGGCCAATATATGTCAGAGTTGACCCATTAGAATGACAAAAAAGTTAGGGAAGTTGTCACTCCAGGTGTCATTGGTTGACAGCTATTCCCTGGGGGCCATGGACACTTGCTCTTCCAGTCTGTCATGCTTGGGCCAGGCACTAAGGCAGAGAACACCAGTGTTTGCAGTAGGTCCCTGTTGGGTATGTCCTGGGCCGGGGGTGTTGGGTCAGTCTGTGCAGCTGTGTGTCAGAGTCCCTACCTATCAGTCCTTGCCAGCTTAGTGTGAACTAGATTGTGTGAGGGCTTGCCTCCACGACATCTAAGGATGGAGAAGTGAGGACAGCGGTCCATTTGCTGGGGGTGGAAGGAGTTGAGTGAAGAGTCTGGGCAAACAGAACACTACCTGCCCAGGAAATAGCAGGCTCCCATGCTTGCAGACAAGTTTACAATGCAGAGTTCTGGAGGTCTGACCTGTGTGTAGGTTACTTGACATATATTAATGAATTACAGCCAGAAATTTATAGTCACCAAGCCTGCCCTCAACCTTCCTCCCCTCTTCTGCTTACACCCTCAGTTTTAGACAAAATACAGCAAATCAAGAAGTAAAAGACACCTTAAAATTCAGTTTAATTTAAATGATCTCAATCTATATTAATTCAAGCCGAACATTTGCATGCCATTTTATTTTCTGTGATTCACTTAAATAAGATCCAACATTTTTTGATTACTTCCCCACTTAATCAGTAGAGGGGAAGGCAAACTGGACTTGAAGTCAGATTTAGTTCTGAGGCATCACTCAATGCCTATTTAGTGGACAAGACATTAGGAAATCTTTATCACTAAGCCTTTCTTTCCGAAAAATGGGGTAGTTGTCGTTATTCTGTGTACCTCTGTGTAGCCTGTGAGGGATACATGGAATAACAGACAGGAAGGCACGCTGTAGCCTATAACACATGTCTCACACTTGTTCCGCACATGCTATCTCCATGCCTGCTGTGTGCACTGCCATGGAATCTAGAGCTATTCAGTAGCATTGAGACTCTTTACAACACAGAGTGGGAGGCACAAACACATATCCCCTACGACCTCTGCTTTTATGGGTTTTATGATCTAGGGGAGGGGAGGGAAAGTTAATGACAAAAGAATGAGGCAGTGCGTATGGTTCTAAGGTAGTGCTAAGGTATAGAGAATTATTTGAAGGATGGGTAAGATTTCAGTAAAATAACCTGGGAAACATGTGGGGGTCGCAGACACTGTTGGAGATCCACCTGGATTTTCTTGCATTCCCCCACTGGCTCTTTGCTCTTCTCTCTCAGTCTCTGTGCTTGTTTGCCTCCAAAGCCTGCACCTGTGTCTCTTCTTTGGCGGGCTGCCCTTGGCTCTCCGCACACTTGCAGACAGCTGGAAGTACCTGGGAGTTTACATCCCTGGGGCAGCCCTTCATTGATGACTAATTAGCATGGGAGTGTGCAAGCTCAACTCTCTTGCCTGGGGTTGGGACAAACTTGGAGGCATAATTGATACTTGAGAACTCCCCAGTGGGATTATGTGGAAGGTGCCCTCTCTGGGACTCTGCCTGAAATCACACCCTTGTCTGGCTTCTCCTTCACGGTTATGCTTCCCCCACTCTTCCTGGTTTCTCTTGGGTGCACTTCCTTAATAAATTACTCGCACACGGATTCTTGTCTCAGTGCATTTTTGGAGAATGCAACCTAAGACACAGGGCATTCTGGGTGTGATGAACAGCCTAGGGAAGACAGTGAGTTTAGGAAGGTGGAAGGTGTGACTGGGGAACAACATGGTTTGTGGGTTGTGGCTGGAGACTGTGAATTTGACATTGAACCATGTCAAATTCATTCATTCATGAGAGACATTTTTTGGGCAGTTCCTATGAGCTCAGTGCTGGTTTTAGTCCTTGGGATATATGAACGGAGAGAAAAAAGATGAAATCCTTGCCCTGGTGCAGCTTATATTCTAATAGGACAGAAAGAAAATCAAGGATAAACATAATAAGGAAGTCAATTTTATAAAAAGTGTGTTAGAGGATAAGAGATGCATGAGGAATAGGGAGGTTTATTGATTTCATATAACTTTGGGGAGGATTCTGCCAATGAGCCATGGTAAGGTGATTTGTGGCTTGGGGCTCTGAACTGTTCTTTATCAGTGATCTTATTTTAACGGCTAGAGTTTTAGGGTGCATATCATCAATGACTTATGCAGAACAATTTTAAAGTCGGGAAGAGTATTATTGTGTTATTTATGTGTTGTTGCATAACCAATTATTCCAAAATTCTGTAGCTTAAAAGAACTTTTATTGTCTCATGATTTTTGTGGGTGAGGGAATCTGGGTGAAGCTTAGCTAGACTCTCTGGCTTGGTGTTTCTCACAGGCAGCAGCCAAGAGATTGGCTGGGGCTGCTGTCATTTCACCAGGCAAGCCTGGTAGGGTAGCAGAGAATCGGCTCCCAAGCTCACTCACGTGTCTCTTTGTAGGTCTCTGTGGCTGTTGGCCATAGACATCGGTTCCTTGTCACATGGCTCTATCCATAGGGCTACTGACAACAGAGCAGCTTACATCCCCCAGAATAAGGGCTCTAAGGCAAAGAAAGAAGGGGAGGGAGGGAGGGATGGAGGGAGAGAGAGAGAGAGAGTGCAAGTCACAAGAGAGGGGAAGGAGCAAGGTGGAAGATACGGTTTTTTGTGTTCTAATCTAGAACATCACATATTTTGCCACACAAAGATAGAAGCGAGCAAGTCAGTAGCTGCAGTGCACACACAAAAGATAACCCAAGAGCCTGAATACTTACTAGGAGGCAGACATCACCGGGGACCCTTCTGTAGGTGCCTACACAATGATACTTTGTTGATATTCTGAGCATTAAGGCATTCACTAGACCCTTGCTTTCTGAGAAACAGAGACCTGAAGTCAAGTGATCTCCAACGCATCACTGTGATATGTGACTCTTGTACAAAAGTTTCCAGGCAAGTTATCACAATTCAAACTCTTAATCTTATAATAAGACTTGATTGCAGAAACCTTATTTCATGCTTCAAAATAGAATGTTTATCATATAGTCACGCTCTTGCATTTAAGTATGCAAAGCTGATCGCTCAACACAAAATTTACAAAATCGTAAGTTCTTTCTGGAAATTCTGCAATGTGGGCTACACTGTGTGTGGCTTCTCAAAATCACAGAATAATTAATTTAGAATAAAAGTGGGTTCTTTATTTCTCAATGAATATTGCCATTCTTCCTTGGGATCTCCTGTCCCAGTGTTTTACCGAGGTCTGTTCTCTGCCTCCTCCGGATTGTTTTGATGATGAGCTTGGTATGGGTGTTAGCATCAGGATTGGCTTTGGTCCCAGAGATTAGGTAGGGCTGTAAAAGAGTGAACTTGGGTCATTTCTATAAAGGTATTATTTGTAATGAAAATGATTATAAAAGGTAGGGGTTAAAAGATAAACCACTGAAAATCAGGGGTTCTTGAAATCCCAAAATCTTGCTTTGAGAGACTTACAAAGTTTTGATGGTGAATGCTACATTCTCAATGAAGTTGTTTAAGAAATACAGTTATCCCAGCCTCATCACTGGAGCGACCTACCCCGAGCTAGTTATCTTTACTTTGGAAATTTCCTTCTTTTCCCCACATTTACACAGAAATAACTCCAAATTGTAGAGCAACTCTGAGGCACAGATTTTGGAAGGAAGAATTGAGATTGGGAACTATTTTCCAACTGAAACTTCCTCTTACTGAATACACGTTTGGCACTGGTGACTGATCGAAGGGCCATGTAAACCAAAGTGAAATATCAGGAAAACAGGGCCACACCAAGTGAGAAGGCAGGGAGCATTTCTGAAGGAAGAATGTAAATTGAGGGTTTCTTTTTTACCTTTTATGAGAGGCCACCAGGAGGGTCCCGGTACTGAAGCAGGCTGTGATGTTGTGAGAAATAACAATGGAGCTTGCAGGATGTCATAATACAAACAATGGAGCTTGCAGGATGTTCCCTCGAACAGGAGCGAAGGCCGCCTCCCAGCCGGTCGGCACCCTGCTCCCCTCCCTGCCCTGGGTCCTCCCTGTTCTCGCCCCCTCCCCGCACCTCTCCTCGGCCGCTTTCTTCACAGGATCCTGGTTGGGTCTGGATGGCCCCCAAACACCTGGCTGGACAATAAACACGCATGCCTGTGGTGGTCCTGTCAGGTCCTGCTCTTTGTAAAATAGCCACTGACCCCCAGCCCTGGCTGGGATGGATTTCCCAGATGGCCCTGCATCTCTGCACTGACAGGCGCTGAGGTCTGCCTTACACTGTCTTTGTCCCATTATTGGAGGGTCTTTAGGAACCGGGAGGAATGCATCTCGGCGCTGCCCCTGGAATCAGTTACAAATCAAACACTGTGCTTACAAACACTTACGTTTTGAAAAGAACACTTTGCAGTGATTAAATATTTATGTGTGGTATGCACTTGAAACTTTGATGATTTGTTCAGATTTTATAACTTAGAGTAAAATAGAAATTGTTGTCCAGTGTAAGATATTTATAAATATAAATAAATATATAAGTACATAAATATTAAAAAAAATATATATGTATGTATGTATATAAAAGATTTCTTTTCCCTGGATATGGGGTGTCCAAGATGCTAGATGACAAAATGCATCTGTTTTGCTGTGTGTTTGCTTTTTTTTTTTTTTAATGGTTTCCATAAATCCAGGGAGCTCCTTCTTGGACCGCTAGCCTCTTTCAATAGAAGCATGTTTTCACTGGGATTTCCACGTTCATAATTATTCCTCTCATTTCTCTGCCGTGAGAAGACAAGCTGGTATTTCATTGCTTTGGGGAAGTTAATAATATGGTAGGCAAAACATCAGGAAAAATTATAATGAATGAAGCTATACAAATTGGGGGAAACACAGGCTGCTTTTCTAAAGTGTTCCCGTCATAAACCCTGGGAATTCCACTATAGTCACAAGCAAGTAATGCTTTAGCGCATAAACACTCAATTAATTAAATGTAATATGCTATATAAGTTTGAATGAGTTCTCAATACAGAAACGGTCAAATAATGGTGCTTGAAACCACTGACTAAGAGGAGTTCCATGTCTTATTCTGAATTTCTTAACTGGAATGAGACCCTTCTGCAGCCCTCCTGAAAAGCACTACCTGTGTTGTTTGTAAATAGAGTATTATCAATAATCCTTACTTAGTACATGTGGATCAAGCCTCACACTCAAGCATAAAAAAAGCCAAACAAACAAAGAAACTTTCTTTGTCTTAAATTTCTCTCTCTCAGGATGTCTCCAGAGCAGTTGTTTGAAGAGTTCTGTTTTCTTCATTATTTCCAATTTCTGGAAGCATCGGCTTTATTATCCTCTTGCCCCTCTCACATTTCTCGAACCGTTTTTATATGGTGTTTAAGGGGACACACCTCACCTGAGTGAGACTCTGTAATCCCTAAATAACTGCTTCTCAAATGTGACTCTGAAACTACTCCCAGGGGAGGACAAACCTTTTGAGAGGTGACAAGCCTTGTCTGACACTAGGCTGAGGCTGACGGCTATGGTGTGTGCTTTCATGACACCTCATGCTTGTCATTGCTCGCTGTGCTTTATAAAAGTCAGTCCTTGGTGTATCTCTGTCTTCTTCATGCCTCTGACTGTATCTTTCTCATATTTGTGGCCTTGCACTCTGTGATCCATCTTCTTGGTCCTCTGTGTGCGTACGGTAATGTTCAATATATGTTTCAGACATGCACTTCGTTCATTCATTCAGCAAGAACTATTCCAGGCCCTGGAGGGCTATGATGAACCAGACACAAAGGATCCTCTGGATCTTAGGGTCCAGTCTGTTTTTTATGGGTTTAGGTGAACTAAAATAATTTTATAAATAAAACAAAAAAATTTATTAAAGGAAAGCACTTGAAGATTTGCCATTCAACACTTTCACCGTCTCACAAGGAGGAGTCGACCTGAGGAAAAATGGGTCTTATTTTTTAAATGTGTCTGATCTGACCAGACCCAGAACTCAGTTCTTTCCCAGAGCGTGTCCCCCAAACTCTGCTGCCTCTACTTACTGTCTTCCAACTGTGCAGCAAACACTTATAAAAACTTTGAAACCATCGCCGAACTGATGAGAGAAAGAACAGGCCTCTTCTAGGAAAAATCGTTGGGCCACGTCTCTTCTTATAGAAACCAGAAAAATCAAATCCACCGATACAGAGAAATTGCCTTAATCTTAAATTAAAAAAAAATTATAGAAGGGATAGCTCTTACTATGAAGCTTAATGCAGAACACTGGACAGAAGTTTTAGGACCCCCATTTTTCTGTGAAATACAATAAAGAAAGGAAGATTTGTAGTACTCAGTTTTTTCCTGCATTAAAAACAACCCCTCATCCCCTCCCCGCCACACACCAAATCTCAAAGGCTGGAACAGCACACATTTCTTTCTTACATGTTGGTGGCTATAGGTCAGCTGCCATCCAGGAACCAGGATGAAAGAGCAGCTCTTACTGGGGATCTGCTTTTTTCACGGCAGAGAGAGATGAGCAGACTAGAGCCTACAGAGAAGCATGCAATGGATTTGAAATCTTTTACAGACACACAGGATGTATGGAGTCAGCCTGCAAATGACACAGCCAAGCCCAGTGTCCCTGAGGGTGGAGATGTGTGCATCTATCCACCAGGACAGACAGAAGGAAAATAAAGTCCACTTGGGGAACCGAGTGTTTGTGAGCTGGATTGTTGGAACCCCTTGGCCCCTTCTGCTCTTTCCCTGCCCTGAATAGCTTCAGCCCTTTTTCCTCGCAATGGACCTGCTGAAAATACTCCCGATAGACATCTGAGGAGGCAGGACTGGTCTCTCAGTCGGGGAGCTCAGTGTCCAGGCCTCTTGGGACATTTATTACACTCTGTTGTGTTCTACTCATGTCGTTTCTTAAAAGTGTAACATTGTCTCCAATATAATGTGGGCTCCTCAGAAATGCTTGAGATGTAGAGTATGGCTGAAATGTTTGTGATTTTGAAATGGCTTAAAAGTAGGAAATAGAAACAATGTCTACAGGTGATTTTCGAAACCAAGACCCACATTTGTTAATTCTCTGCAGGAAGAAACAGTTTTCTGTGGGACCCTCTTCCTGTAATGCCTCTTTTACTACAGATACAAGCACTACAAAAGTGGAAGTTTTCTTCACATTTATTTCTCTGGTATTAAGTTAAAATCTGAATACCCTGAAGGCACTAATCATGTTGCCCTGTACCAAGTAGGGCCCTTCATGGATTTTTAAAAACTAATTTGCATATGACAAAAACAAGGAAAAAGAAGGAAGCAGGGACTTTAGTAATGTGGGTAAAGGTATCTTCTGAAACACTTCTTGGCAGGAGGAGCTAAGACACAATGAGCTCACATTTCCAAGGCTAATTTCTCTTTTAAAAATGAGGGGGAAAAAGGCAGAACAAGTGGATTGAGGAGAAAGAGGAGGGGAAAATGGAAAAAGTCTGAGAATTTCGTAGTGACTGATCCTCGAGGTGTGTGGTAGGTATCAGGTATGTCCCGATCATCCTAGTGATGCTGAATATGAAAACACAGGGATCCAGAGACCCATCTTCCTGGCTCTGTGCCATTTAGAGACTCGTTCCGGAAGTCTCCCGAATACCCGATAAATCCTGTCTACTCGGCCCCATGCTCGAGTCACCGGATCCCCCATCCTAACTCCTGCTGAGCGTCCTTGAAGACCAACCTCTATGAACTGACATTCTTCCTCAGGCCACAGATACTTGGCAGTTTAATGGGGTGCTGTCTGGAAGAAGAAAACCAGCAAGAGGGAAAGAATAATGTAGGAGAAGGGGTGGGAGGAAAAAAGAGGAGACGAAAGGACGGAGATGTTAATTTTGAATTCAGTGAAATGAAGTTCTAAATGATGTATACATATTGTGTATAGGGAGAGGGAGGGAGACAGAGAGAGAGAGAGAGAGAGAGGGAAAGCGGGAAAGGAAGAATTTTACTGGCTCTTCCTCTGGCAGCTCATCCTTCCCCAGATGTTAGGACAACGAAAGGAAAGAGACTCCCATTTCTTGAAGGCTTCCTGCTTGCCAAGTACTCTGCTAGATGTTTTGCATCTACGACCTTACTGAGTTTCTGTTTTCTGACGTAAGTGTTCTGATCGCCTCCTAGAAGGGAACAAACTGGCTCGGGGCATGTGAGGGACCAGACTGAGGGCTGGTAAACGGGTCAGATCCCCACTGCTGTGGGGCTTAAACCCAATTGCAAGTCAGTGTCCTGATTAAATAGACAGGACAAAATTATAAACCTCAAAGGCGGGGAGGAGGCCCTAAGACTGTCCTTGCTTGTTTCAAGGAGCCTCTGGGAGGAAATTGGGCCCTGAGCCCTGAAGGACCACTACTAGAGCCAACCTGGTTTAACAGAGCGGGTCTCATGTATTTGGGGGAGATATTAATTAATGTTTTGAGAAGGTAACCCTTGCTCGCATAGACTTGGCATATGCTGGGTTAATCTGCAGGACTTCTCAGAGCCTTTAATATGCTAATGTGCACCTTGGCCCCCTAAAAGCCTGCAGCCTGCAGGTCCTTTTCCTTACATCTTTTGAGACTACTTGTGCTCAGAACACATATTGCCTTGGAGTCCCTGACTTAGGTTCAGAATGGGAACTTGTCAAAACAGCTGCCCAGGGCTCCCGGCTCCTTCCTGAGCACTGTTCCTGCTCCCAGAATCCCTACACACAGTGTCTATGAGAGGCTCCAGGTTCATGCCACACAGCCCTCAATTGTTACAAGGATGAGTGCCTGGCCACTCTGAGCCACTCAGTGGGCAGGAGGTCAGCTAAGACACAAGGAGCTCACATTTCCAAGGCCAATTTCTCTTTTAAAAATGAGGGGAAAAAGGCAGAACAAGTGGATTGAGGAGAAAGAGGAGGGAAAAATGGAAAAAGTCTGAGAATTTCGTAGTGACTGATCCTTGAGATGTGTGGTAGGCATCAAGTATGAGCAACCTGAGATGAGTATCTCTCTGGATGCCTGGAAGTGAGAGCAGGAGAGGAAGCAACTTCATGTGCATCACACTGGCCAGAGGTGCAGATGCACAAGAAAGTCAGAGCAGTGAGGCCGGGAACCCTCTGGAGCCCTCTGCACCATGCCGGCCCCAACATGGCTCACCTCCCGTTGCAATAACCCAGCTCCAAAATCCCATCAGGTACCTGACATCCTTCCACGGGATCCCTTTAGTGGTTTGAGCTGTTTTACTCAGGATTTCCGTTACATAAGTAACAAAGTAATACAAAGTAATTAAAATGAATACCCTGTAATCAAACAAAAATATATATAAAGTGTTTGAAATAAATGCAATGCCAGTTTTGCTTGCCTGGAAGGAGTAATAAAACAAGGGAACAGGGATTTAGAACAGTAACGTGTGAGTGGGAGGGGAGAGAAAACAGTTAGCAAGCCAGCGGTGAAGTTCTAAAGGTTTATAACGGGAGCAGATGGTAGTTGCACCTACAGACTGAAAGATTCTGTGTGTTATCTGAAAACATTATCACATTTATTCCTTCATAACCACATTCCTCCTCCTCTCTTCCTCCTTCTTCTTTTAACTGATTCACAAAGATCCATGTGAAGACATTATCTTCGGTGTTGTGGACACATGCATGCGGATGACGTGGTCTCTGCCTGAAGAAGTCTCACCGTCCACATGTATAAGTAAGTAAAAATACGCAAATGTATGATGTGTGCTATTTTCTGCCTGTTTGCTTTCAGACCCATTCCACACCCTTCCCCTAACCTATCACAGGGAGTGCATGGCCCAGCTCCCTTGTCAACTGACCAGTGGAGGAGGCCCTTCCAGGAGACTGGACAGCAGGGAGAAAAGAAGGCCAGTCTCTCTGCCTTCCTCTCTGCTTCAAGAAGCCTCTCTGGGAGTAGTCAGAGCTGCCCTACTATTCCAACTGCCTCAGGCAGCGCCCCTCAGAGTGGGTGTAGATTCTGGGCTCTGGTCACACAACCTCCACCATTTGACCTTCTGGCTCCAATGGGGAAAATGGCTTCCTGCCTTTGTTGACCTCTGGAGGGCCTCACAGTCTCCTGAGTTTGCCCTTTTAGGTCTTCCAAAACTTGTCACTAGTTCCTTATATGAAATTACCACATTGTCCTCTGTGGCATGGCCTTCCTGTCTTCTGAGTGGACCCATGCTGATACGCCATCTTCAGTAAGTGTCTTAGCAGAAGAAACCAGTGATGGGGGCAGGTCAGAAAAGTCTTCAGAGCGAAGGTGTCCATGAACCAGTCCTTGAGAATCTGATAGGCATTGACCACACAAAGAAAAAAAAGGGCGTTCTAAGAGAAACAATAGGAACTATACTTTGCCTTGTTTTTAGGGTTCATTGGGTGGAATTGTTTATATAGGAGAGTCGTGGCCAGGCTGCGAGGGCCCATGCATGTGATAAACGTCCAATTATAGTTTGGATGTACTCTAGGTACAACGAGAGAGCCAAAATATCAGGGAAGCAGCGAAAGGTGAACTCAGGGGACATAAACACATGTGTCTGATTGGAGAAAAGAGAACAGCCAGACACAGCAAAAGCATATAAGTAAAAAGGACTTTAGGAGGCCAGAGTCAATAATACCCTCTTATGTTTGTTGCTCTGTTATTATTTTCGGAGGATTTGCCCATTATCGTATGTGATGTGGCTGTTTCTTGTATTGATTTTTTTACTTCGCCAACATCTAGTGAGCCCATGGCCCATGTCAGGCTCTTTGCTAGGAGTGGGGCACATGGAGACAAAGAAGAGGGGCCCCTTCCCTAGCAGGGCTATGAGCCTACTGGGAGAGGCAGGAAGGGGAGGGCAATGAGGCGCAGCGCATCACCACACGGGAACATGACTGCGCTAGGGAAAGGAGGTTGGATGGCCAAGCTTGCAGGGCAGTTTGAGAGGTATGCAGACGGAATCAGCAAACTGAGTGATGAGTCTGGGGCTCATGGAGAGGAAAGAATTAGGAATAAATTATCGGAGATCCAGATTGCCACACGCCAGGGAGGTAGGGTCATGGCAGCAATCCTGTGCCAGATGTGGATTAAAGTGATGAGTAACCCATGCTGCTGACAGATGAGGGTGGTCATTGAGCCACTGAGGCAAAGCGGGATGTCAAACCAAGAATCAAAGCATCGAATGCTAGTTTTTTTGTTTTTGTTTTGTTTTGTTTTTTCATTTCATAGATTATTTGGGATGAGGAAGGGATGGAAACCCAAGGTCTTCAGCTCTTATAAAAATGCACCTACTGTTTATACGTTGTTGGGGTGGAAAACTCATTCCATCACTAAATTATCATGTGGCTTGGAGCAAATTGCTTCTCAGCTCCAGGTCCTTCACCTCTAAACGGTGATGTTACTGGAGGAGACCCATAGTATCACTGCTCGGCGAGTGCTGGTGTTTGGGTCACTGAGATTTGGGAACAGAAAGGTAGGTGTTCCTGAAATGTTAATTTCCATTCATCACACACTTGGTCTTTTTCATACCTGATGTAAGTCTTCATATTTGAAAATGTCAAGGAAATTATTTTTGCCTTTGAGAAGATGCTCAGTGACTCTCCCCATGAGTGAGCCTATGAGGGAGAATTTCAGTGGAAAATTCCTTACTGTGAATGAAAAACCCCAAAGGCCTTAGGGTGTGTCCCAGATACCCAGGCACAGCTAGAAATTAAATACATTTTTAAAAATACTCAACTGACTCCTCAAACACTTGGAGGTATTTTCAGGTATTTGGGGTTCTTCCATGTATAAAATATACAATGTTTTTGTAATACTGGTAATTTGGTGACAGATGCTGCTGACGTTCATATAATGGAGCATGTAAAAATGAGGAAGCAATTAAGGCATTTTTAGTTTCCTCTGAGGCTTGCAAAAATTGCTTAAATATAGCTATCCAAAACAACATACATTTTTTATCAAAGCCAAATTTAAATGTTATTTAATGCTCAACCTTTTGGCCAGGAATAGATGTCAAGTTTTTCTTTTTATTGTTATTTTTAATTTAAACAAATGTTGCCTTGGATCACTTTCCCTTTAGTAGAATGTTTGTGAGTCTCTGAGGAAACTCTGAGCATGCTTTTTTCTCGCCATAGCATTTACAAAAGATGCTGGCTTCTCTCGTGGAAGGGAATGCTGCAAATGTCAAATGTACATCGTGGTAAATGGCATGGTCATGTCCCACTTTCCTCGCCTTCATGTCTCTGCCATTTGGAATCCCATGCACCTTTCAAGGCCCAGCTCAATTTGCTTGCGATGGAAAGAGCTTAAGTTTTGTTCCGGGGAGGGGGTGGGAGTGTAGTAATAGTGATGCCCTTGGGCTCTAAACTCAGGCAAACTTTCTATTCGACTTTTTTGGGCTGGTTTCTTAAACTTGAGAGCCTCACTCTTTCCTTCCATCCAATGGAAGTCATAGTACTTCATATGGTGGCTGAGAAGAGAAGGAATGTAATAGTTTGCTGCCACCCAACATCCATTCCCCCTCCCAGGAACAGCACCACAATTGTACTTTGGACATCTCCGTGAAGAGACTGTCATTCAAGGTGACCTGCCTCTCCTGGCCAAGAGGTGGCCAGGTGACCAAAGTGAGACCAGTCAGAGCTTCTCTCCCTGGGAGTTGAGTCTTGAGGGGAGGGACACCAAGGCAGAAACTCTTAGAGCTCTTCCTGTTGACCAGGGTACCTTTAAGCCATCAGGACTCCCTACCTGGATCTCCAGAAACTGCCCTGGGTACTGCTCTTTGTGAAACCTAGTTCTTCTGTAGTTCTTCTTCCCCCTGTATTTCCAGTAATATTTTTTCTTGCACTATAAGTAATTGATTTCTGTTGCTTCTAGTCAAAGAACTGCCATAAATATTAGATCCTTCACCTTTTTCATTCCTCCAACAAAATGTCTGTGTTTTTCTCCCATGAATAATCAAGCTTTCCTTCCTTCAGATAGTGTTGCTTGTATTGCTATTAATGATTCTTGACTCCTTGCGCCTTGTGGGGGCATTAGCTCATGGCCCTGGTTCCTTCTTGGATCTTCTTTCTTGTGGGCAGGAAGTCTGTACACAGTCTCAGTACTCTGTGCACCGTGAAACATTTGCTTTGCTGACTTGCCCATCTGCACAGGTGTGTGGCTCTGCAGGACAGCACATGTCCTTAAGGACTAGCTCCCCAACAAAATGGCATCTGGGCCAAATGTCTGGGAATTCCTGCACTCTGCAGGCCCTCAGGCTGAGAAATCCCATGGTAAAGACAAATCAAATCAAAACAAAATGCTTTAAGTGTAGTATTTTCTCAATGAATTTGAACAAAGAAGTCACCCCCTACCATTAATAATATTTCTCTGGGTAGGCCTGCAGTGGATCAGTGGGGGAGAAAGTGTCTGCTAAGGACACATAGCCACAGCCATGGCATTCTGTGGTCTTCTTGAACCAAGGGGCATAGCCCCCAGTAGTTTGGGGATCACCCCAGATTTCTCAGTAGAATCTAATTTGATTCATTACCATTCCATCTAAATATTTATTTTTTCCTCAACAGATATTTACGGAATGTCACTTTACTCAATAACGAAACAACTACTTTGTAGCGGGCCCTGCACCTGAGTCTTGGGATGTAAGGATGAATGACATACAGTCTCTGCTCCCTAGCGGCCCACGCAAAGGGCGAGCCCAGTACAACAGTGATGATTTCAACAAAGTAAGGCAAGTGTTGGGATGTAGCAGACGTGAGGTGTTATGGGAGTGCAGTAGGAGGCATGGCGTACCCAGGTAGGGAAGGCTGGGAGGGGGCATTGTGGATGTCACTACACCTGAGCTGATTCTTGAGGGGTGGATGGGAGTCATTGTCTCTGGGAATGATGATGTCATAGTCCCTGGTGACATGTACAAAGTGCTTATACTGAGGCAAGCCCTTTCTGTGTGTTTTAAATTTAATCCTTACTCGCATGGGGATAAGGGCAGAGAGAAAATAGAGTTAAGTATTTTCTCTTTCCTAACACCTCACACCCACCTCCCTGTGGACTTTACCCTGTGATTTTGAGTATTTATCTCCTTTTAGCAGAATGTGTCTGGTCTAAATAGATCACAGGGATGGTTCTTCAAAGAGCCACCCCTGCCTTTCTATCTGCACAGTGCCAAGAGCACCGCCTGGCCCTGGGCAGGCTTTCATAATGACTCATTTCATTATTGTTGACCTTGTAAAAATTGGTCTGATCACGGTTACAGGCCCCCTTGTATCAGGATAGATCTTCCATATTTGAAGACTTCATCTTGATCAATATTTAGCCACATTTCAGGCATCAACTAGGACTCCATAAATATTTGTTGAGTGAATCCGAGCTGAGGTAAGGACGTCTGAATGAGCCTTACATCCAGGGACCACAGGGCCTGGTCTCCAAAGCAGAGAGAAAAGGAGATTGGGGAATGATGGCATGAGGGCCCATGTGATGTCATCACAGAGTCCTTCCTGAGGCTGGGGCAGGCCTAGCGTAGCCTCTGTCAGGGGTGAGGATTTGGGGCCCAGTGTTAATGCTCAGCACCACCAGTGGGGGTGTCTCTTCCATTTGAGGTTACCACCTGAAGTATCTTACCTCTATTAAACCTAATGACTTGTACCCTAGCAACTGTGGTTTTTCACTAGATTGCTTAATCAGGGACACAGATTCAGAAAAACTAAATGACGTCCCTGATCAAGTGTTGGGATTTGATAATTTGGAACAGGCTCTTTCCTGCTACAATGTGGATGCCATACAGCTCTTACCCAACACATATTCTAGAATATTGTACCCGAAGAAGAAAAGAAAGATACAGCTGAGGGCATGCTGTAGCACCTTGGCTTTAGCCTAGAAAAAGTTGGGAATGGATTCTACATTTCTCATGCTGAACTCCTTTGATCTCATAGCAAATTGGACATCAGGATGCTCAATTCCTGAGTTCTGTAACTTAAAAAAAAACATATTCTCTATTCCTCCACAATGTTTCAAGTTTCTAACATACATAATGTACTACAGTCTTGGATTGTAATTACCAAGATAAATGACGAACATACTTAAAAAAATACGTTCCCTGGCCGAGGCAGCCTGACAGGCTGCTTTGGTCTGTTTCCATGTGTCCTCTATGAGGTGCGTTGGCAAGAGCCTCTGAAGAAATTTTCATCTCTTGAGTCCAGATCCTAATTCTCTGCAAAATGTCTCTACATTTTCCATATGGATTTTTCACATGTTCCATATCTTCTTGGGTCAAAAAGGTCTAAGTTTAAAACCTAGGCTAGCACTTTCACCTAAGAGGTTGGCAACCACCATAATTGTTGTGTTCATTACCCTCTCCTTGTCCTTGGCTTCTCCCTGATCTGTTTTACCCGTGATCATTTTTCTGGTAGTTGACTGATATTTAAAACATCAGCAGACACACAGATACACCCTTAAAAATGTAGTGAACCTAGAGATTTTTAAGGGACATCGAATTTAACACCTGGGTCCTAGAGTAGTAGTCCTGTGCTCTTGAGCATGAGGTCATGGTCATCCACCCCACCCACTGGGTGACCTGAGTGAAATTTACCCACAAACATTGGAGGTGGCAAAGACTGATACCGAAACAAAGTGCTCCTGCCCCTTCCTCCACATTTCCCTCACAGCTTTTCTAAAGCCGTGGAATCCAGGAAAGTTGCCAGGCTAGGAGTCAAGATCCGGAGCCCCCACCTCAGCCCATACATCGCTACCTCAAGTCCTCTCTGGACCATGGCCAAGTCTCTTGATCTCCCTAACAGTTCCTCCAATTTTAAAATAGCTCTTGTTCAGGAGCCTGGGTGGCTCAGTCGGTTAAGCAACTGCCTTCGGCCCAGGTCATGATCCTGGAGTCCTGGGATCGAGTCCCGCATCGGGCTCCCTGCTCAGCGGGGGTTCTGCTTCTCCCGCTGACCCTCTTCCCTCTCGTGCTCTCTATCTCTCATTCTCTCTCTCTTTCTCTCTCAAATAAATAAATAAAATCTTTAAAAAAAAATAAAATAGCTCTTGTTCTACCCTGTTTCACAAGATGTAGCATTAAAATGCAAATTCTTTTGGGATATGTCAAATATTACACATTCACACGTATTTCACTTCAGTACGAGCAAGTGATCATTTAAACTTCAGAGGTTTTGTTGATTATCAAAAACTGAAATTCTCACTTTCTTCTTTTTTTTAAGATTTTATTTATTTATTTGACACAGAGAGAAAGAGCACAAGCAGGGGGAGTGGCAGGCAGAGGGAGAGGGGGAAGCAGGCTCCCCGCGGAGAAGGGAGCCTGATGTGGGGCTCGATCCCAGGACCCTGGGATCATGACCTGAGCTGAAGGCAGACGCTTAACTGACTGAGCCACCCAGGCGCCCCTCACTTCCTTCTTTTAATTGCATCCTCTCCACTGGTCAGAAAAAAAAGAAAAAAAAATTAGGTGGTGCAGCAGACCTAACATGTTCGTATATAGACAGCAACCTTTGATTAGGAAAAAGTAGCTAAGCCAGAGGATGCTGAGTAGGTAATAACATGGGGCACATTTTAGGTTTGACTTTTTTTAAGTTAACTATGTTGCCTTTCCTCTATCCTTTTGATTAATTTAGTGTTTGAATAGTCGATGTTCACAGACTTCACTATATTCTTGACTTTACACAGTGCTTGAGAGAGTGGCCCTGATGTGTTAGAGCTCCTTACAGAGCGCCCGGTTTGCTTTGGCTAGTCTCCTGACTGGGCGAGTGTCTGCTTTATTGAGACAGCGACACGCCTCACTGAAGAGTAGTCTCGGCCAGTCAAATGCATATGAGTGCAATGTATTATCCAATGCATAAGACCTCCAGTGCAATTGTCTGCTTTTTGCTTAGAGTTGTCAAACTGTAATCTCCACTGGTGCACCTCCAGCCATAATCTCCTTTTGGAACGAGCTCCTTTTGATTGCAACTTGAATAATGGTGTGTGTTATGAGTTGAATTTTGTCTCCCCAAAATTCATACGGTAAAGTGTAATCTTTTGAACCTCATGATGTGTGTTTATTTGGAGGTAGGGTTGTCACACAGATAATCAGGTTATAAAGAGGTCACTAGGGTGGAGGACCATAATCTAATAGGACTCGTGTCCTTATAGCAAGGGGCAGTTTGGACACAGAGGGAAGATGATTTAAAGGGACATAGGGGAAAGGTGGGTATCTACAGACAAAGGATGAGACTTGCTGCAGGTCCTTACCTCAGAGCCCTCAGAAGGGACCAGCACTCCTGACACCTTGATTTTGGACTTCTAGCCTCCAGAACTGTGAGATAGATTTCTGTCGTATAAACTGCCATGTGTGGTACTTCGTTATGGCAGTGGTTGCCAACTATTACTGTTAATAGCAATGGTTAATTCTAGCTCTTATGTGTTGAGCACCTACTACATTCCAGGTCTACCACATACATTGATGTCACTGTTGCCCAGAATAGTCAGTGAAGGTCTCCATCAGAGGAGAGCTTTACAAGTAAATAATGAAAAATAATAATAGTAATAAGGAGCTAACTATTTGGATTATAGGGAAAAGAACATTCTTAGCAGGGGGAATAGTAAGTTCAAAGGCTTTAACAGGATATGGGGCTTGACATATTTTTAAAGAAATAGAAAGGCTAGCATGGCTAGGCTTCACAGGCCTGAAGAGCAAACTGGTACCAGATGGATCAGGGAGATAAGCCAGCTCAAAGTCAGGTAGGGCCCACTTAACTGTTCTAGAATATAGCTGAGCTCACTGGTATCAGTTTATGTATGGAGGACCGCTTCCTATAAGATATTTCTCATTATCAATCCATTTCTATAAAAGATTGTGCATAGATTTGGAGGAAATTTTACTTTTTTAAAAAAGCACTTATGTCCAATACCTCAAGGACTTCTCTCCCCAGCCCTGTGCAGGTCAGAGGCAAGTGGAGCAAAGGTTCAGGAGGAAAGGGATGATTTTTATTTCAAATGAGAAAACCATGAAAACCAGAGAATTTAGACACACACTTAGAGACTGAGTCAGGCCTAGAGGCCACAAATCCTGACCCTGAAATCAGTATGACTGTTGTTCCTCACACTTTGTGTAAATAAGTGCAACCCTGGGGATTTAGAAGACAGTGGTCTACATTGAAAATATCCAGCTATTAAAATCCCATGTATTTTCTGCTTAAGTGTGACTTTCATCCAGCAAGTCTTTCTGTTCTCCTACTGAACCCAATCTCTCCCTCCTCTAAAGTCTACCTCTCCAAGACATCACTTTATACTTTCCACGTGTATGTTCTTGTTTTCCCCACAACAGAGTAAACTTCTCTCATTTTATGTCCTTCCATAGGGCAGGGCTTACTTATCTAGATATATAGCCAAGGAATTAATCTGAGTTCAAGAACGGAATAAAAGCATTAAAGATCACTTACAGATATCTACCCAAAAGAAATGTCCATACATACATTGATATAAATCAATGTCCACAGGGACTTTGTTTATAATGGCCCCCAAAGTAGAAACAACTTAATGCCCCTCAACTGGAGAATGGATAGACAAAATGTGTCTACCACGTGATGGAATCAGAAGGAATAACTACTGATGCATGCTACATTATGGATGAACTTCAAAAAATATGATGCTAAATGGAAGAAGCCAGACACAAGAGACCACATGCTATATAATTCCATTTATATGAAGAGTCCAGAAAGGAAAATTTATAGAGACATAAAGCAGATTAGTGGTTGCCTGGGGCTAGGGGTAGGAATGAGGATTACTATAAATGGGCAGAAGGGATCTTACTGGAGGGATGACATGTTTTAAAACTGGTTTATGGTGATGACTGCACCACTTGGCAAATTAACTAAAAATCATTGAATTATACACATCAAGGGGTGGATTTTATGATATGTAAAATATACCTCAAAAAAGCTGTTAGAAAAAGAGTAAAAATACTCTCCAAGACTACTGGAGGGTGGGATAGAGACGAAGTTAGGACACAACTCTACCCCCTTTCCAACATCCTCCCATCATATAAAGATACCAATATAGCACTCCATAGTCTAGAGTTGAAAAAAGTTGCAGAACATCCTGCCAATTCATGTGACCGTCAGTTGTACCTGAACTCGGGGTTACAAATTACGAATCAGGAGTCCTGTTTTATTTTGTCTGTGGTGGGGTAACATTCATATTTTCCTTTCCTTTTATTTTTAAAAAAATATTTATTTATTTATTTACTTGTTTATTTATTTGAGGGGGGTGGGGAGGGGGAGTGGCAGAGGGAGAGAGAATCTCCAACAGACTCCCCGCTGAGCATGGAGTCTGATGAGGGGCTTTATCTCACGACCCTGAGATCATGACCTGAGCTGAAATCAAGAGTTGGATGTTTAACTGACTGAGCCACCCAGGCGCCCCACCATTCGTATTTTCTTTTAATATAACGAATAAAGATATCATACCACATCAAACTGAGTTGTGGTCTCCCTTCAACTCTTTTTTTCTTAATTTTTTTACCTACATCTATAAATAGAAGAACAATTAATGAGTTCGGATAGCACTTTAAAAAAGAGAGATTAATTCTACCAACGAGAAGGGCCACCGGAGAAATGGCATTGGAGCCGAGTTTTTGCTCTAAATTTATTCCCTGAATGTTTTCACAGAAAAGACTGTATGTAGTCGGCCCTCTCTAGAAATAGCTCATTAAGGCTTTTGCATAATGGATGGTGAAACAGTTTGCAAAGGAAAACATAATTAGTCACGCAATTGAATCCTTCAACCTGAATGACAGGACCATTTCCTAAAAAACAAGGCCATTCAAAATAGTACTACGTGTGCCCTTTCCTAGCAGAAAGGAGCCCGGATCCTTTTACTGTAGTGCATTTCAGCTATCCAAGACAACATTCTCTTAGGCTCCAAGAATTGCCCCCCAAATCTACAAACTGTATCATGTTAGGCTTTGAGCTATTTAGAAAAGGAAACACTTGCAGCCAACTGGAAGACACTATTCACTACTATCAGGTAGAGGCACTTATTCTTGGGAGTATCAGTGGGGATCTTTGCCACATTTTACCAGCCATCTTCCCTAGGACATTGAAGGGAAGCTCCGGGGAAGTGCCCGAGTCTCAGCACACTTTGCCACAGCCACTTTCATTTTCAGTATTGGGTGAAAATCTGTTAGTTATGAATATTTTCTGCCCAAGACAGGATTTTTGCTTTTTTTTTTTTTTTTGCTGCAAAAATATCTTGTGGTATCATAAGACCAACTACTTCAAAAATCATTTAGAATAATCTTTTGGAGAATCGGACATTTACAAGTTATGTATATATTTCTACCCGGTGACTGGGTTGGGAAATGTGACATATTCATGATGAAATAACCCAAATGCAGCCAATATCAAAGAGATTTGAAG
The DNA here is from genome assembly GCF_003265705.2 of Callorhinus ursinus. Taxonomy (NCBI): domain Eukaryota; kingdom Metazoa; phylum Chordata; class Mammalia; order Carnivora; family Otariidae; genus Callorhinus; species Callorhinus ursinus. Next base: position 9,342,302 of record NW_027397066.1, on the reverse strand, counting down.
GTCGTGGAAGGAAAGAGTTGGTAAGGGTTTTAGAGATCTAACTCCCTCATTTTAAGAAGAGGCGCTTGAGTCATGGAGACGTTGATTGCTGTCCTAAGGTCCCAAATACCATGTTAGCAGCAAAGCCAGGACTAAATTGAAATGGTCTGGACTTTCAGTCCACTGCTTTTCCCACCACACCAAGCACCATGCAGGCCAAATTTCCCCTGTTCTTCCTATTGCATTTCCTCCAGGAGTTGTGACACGGCCTGCTAATAAACTCTGTATACTCTTTGGTCTTTTTTGTAAAGCTTCCATGTGAAATTTATTGGTAGCATCTCTGAAGGACAGAATTAATGTTTTTGTTTGGCTGATGTTCCAGATGACAGAGGAGCCAGGAGGCATCTGCGAAGAAGGCATGTGTACGGTCTCAAAATGTCAGGATGGTACGGATGCTGTTTCCAAGGCGAGACAGGTCAGCGCCTTCATTTCTTTTTTCGAAAGGTAAAACATAGGTTATTAATGGATCCAATGAAAACTTCTGAGCCATAAAATTAGCCACAAGTTTGGGAACAGAATCTTTACTCCTAAAACCACCCCAAATTGCTCCTTTCTAGGTATATTCACTCAATAGCAACCAAGGGTTCACAGAGATTTGGGGAATCAGGTGGTAGTCCTACAATGGCCCTTAAGCCAGATACCTCTTAAGAACATGATAAGGCAGCCACTCATTCATTCATTCATTCATTCATATATTTATTCAAAGAAGATGTATTTAATGATGGCTATCAGTCAGATGTAGTGCGAAGGTTGAGTCACAGACACTTAAAACTGATAATAAAAGTAAACATTTTGCCCCTTGCCAAACTGGGTTGTTTTAAGGAGTCATTTCAACCATTTTCTCTATGAATTTCAGTGATGGTTCTTTGGATTCAGTGCATAGCTCACCCGTGATTACAAGAATGCATAATGTTTTTAAAGGAAAAGTTAGAGAAATTGCCCAGATGAAGCTTGTTGTTATTTTTGCTTTACAAAAACTCTCCCAGTGCTGGCTAAGTTCCCCCTGAAGCGTCTGTGTCAGCAGCACCTTTTATTACAGCTTTTATTACTGAGCCACAGAGCAGAAGTGGGAGCAGGTATCCCCGAGAGGGACCTGGGGGAGTGGTCACCTGGGCTCTACTGATTGTGAGCATATTGATGACTAAGGCCAAGGCTCACATCTCGAGTCCTCCTCACCTAGAGTGCTAGGCCCTCCCCAAGTGGTTGTTGAGTTGAGTAGAATTGAGATAGGTAAAGATGGTTTCTGCAAGAGATTCCCTGATGTTGGTGCTCAGTAGAATTACCTGTGATTTAGCAAGGCAGGAATTGGCCTAGAGCAACTATCTGGGGGAAGGAGAACTTGCATATATTTCTAAAAGCATCGTAGAGATTTCTTTTTACAGAATATTTTGTTGGAAGAGATTTCACTTTCATTTCAACCTTTAAAAATACTTGTAATTTCCTACTGTCATCAGAACAAATTACACAGAATAAATTAAGGGTTACCATGTATTATTTCAGATTTATTGTATGGATATGGTGATAGAGTCTAGGGACACAACGGGGAGAGAAAACAACCTTGGTCTCTACCTATCTGGTCCTGACCTTGTGGAGTTTGGTGGAGGAGATTAACCTTATTCAGATAGTCACACAAGTAAATGGAGCACTGCAACTGTGGTATGTTCCCTAAGCGTAGTTTAAGTTGCTTAGGTTCTCTGAAAGAGGTAAGATGCTATAAACTGATGATGAGGGGTTTGGCCTCCTTAACCCTTCTAGACTTTAGCTTTACATTTGTATAATGCACTTCTTAATCTGTTCTGTATGTCATAGTTTTAAAATTCTACTATATTAAAACATATTTTTGCTGAATGTTCAACTTTTGATGATCAGTACGGGTGTTGTGCACGTAGCCGATCATTTCAAAGTCTGGGTTAATTTCTTTTTTTTTTTTAAGATTTATTTATTTATGAGAGAGAGAGTGTATGGCAGGTGGAGGGGTGAGAGAGGATCTCAAGCAGATTGTCTGCTGAGTGTGGAGTCCGATGTGGGGCTCCATCCCACCACCCTGAGATCACAACCTGAGCTGAACTCAAGAGTAAGATGCTTATACTGCTATATGTTAATTACTTTTATTTTTTAACTTTTTTATTATGTTCAGTTAGCCAGCGTATATTAGACAAAAGGTTGGAGAAAGGGAAAGAAAGAAAGAAAATAACAGTAAGCGTTCATTCTTCTAACGCTTTTGAACCAGACAAAATGGCGTCCTTGCTGTATCTGTATAATGAATAAAAATTTGACTTGAAAAAAGGAAAAAGAGTCAGATGCTTAACTGACTGAGCCACCCAGGTGCCCCTGGGTTAATTTCTACTCTCTGACCTATTGAAAACTGAAGTTGGGGAGAAAGCACATGGGCTCTGCATCAAATGTGTATGAGTTCAAATTCTAGCTTCTTCACTCACTAGCTCTGTGCCCTTGAAGAGTTTATTTAACATTTATTTAGTTTCCTTTTTTTTAAATTTCTAAAATAAGAATGATAATATCTAAGTTGCAAGGCTTTTGGATGGTAAAAAGAATGGATTTATAGACATTGAAGCATAGGAGGCCTCAGGGCAGGGTGGTTTATTTTTCTCACCTTTGTGCCTTAGTGTGGGTGGGCATTGATTGGGTTGAGCTGTGGTAATAAAATATCTGTCAGTTATTGTTAAGTTGACCACACTTCAACCTTTTAGGTGCTCTGTGTAGTTTGGGGTAGTTTAATTCAATTGGTCTTAATATTTCCACAGAACACCAGTGTTCCACAAGCTAGATCAATGATGCCAAATAACACCCATCTTTTCCCAATGATCAGGGAAAGAATAAAAAGATGTATTTTTTTTTTAATTTCAAGCTTTTACTTTATAAATTTTTCTCAAAATTTTTTGGACTTCCGCTTGTTAAAACAGCCTATCAAGGTTAAGCAAAAATCCTTTTTCATGAATTTATGATCTGTTCAAAAAGACATTTCTGGGTACTTACAACACAGGAGCACTGTGCTGTGTTACTGTCGATGCAAATTTACATCAGACTTGGGTCCTTCCCTTCTGGATTTGATAATTAAGTGTGTGTGGGAGGAGTGAGTAGAGAAATTTTTGAAGTGACACAGACACTTGTGTTGAGTTTTAAACGTAAAATCTAAGTTAGATGGATGAAGTGGATGCCAGGCGTGCAAGGTGAGAGCAGGCGGGGAGGGTGACCTACCCTCTTTAGTCACCGCAGTAGTTTTGGTTGTAAACATGCAGTCATTTGTTGCTAATAAAGTCATGGTATTACCAGGTTTTGGGACAGATTAAATAGACAATGGCATTCCTAAAAGAACCCTAGGAGATCAAGAGAGAAGCACAAGTTAAATAGTATCATTCTTGGGTGAGCTTCCAAAAATCTCATTTGTGATGTGCCTAATACTCTGACATTCTCTTTCAAAGTAGCACTTTTCTGCAGTATCTGAGGGCTGCCATGATGCCACATGATGTCATCTCGATGTATTTTCCTTGGCTGTCTGTGGGCCTTTTGTTACAGGGAGCATGTATAAGTTAATACAAAGATGTCTGTGATCTTCACTTTCTTGTGAATTTAAAATAATTAAAATAATTTTGAATTTAATAATTCAAAATAAGATAAAACATATGGAAAGCCATGATAATGACAGAATGCCAAAATTGGATGGAAAACAAAGCAGAGCTAGATTAGAATACATTCCAGGACAGGGTATAAACGTGACACTTATAATGAAAATGCTTATTTGTAGTTACTCTGTAGTAACCAGAAATTATTTGACATTTATTTAGTTTTCTTTTTTTTTAATTTCTAAGTTAAAATTTGAGTCTCGCCTTAACTCCACGTGATGAGTACCAGTAGTCTTCTCCTTTTACAGAGGAGAAGGTGGAGCAGAGAGGTTAAGTGATTTACCCGAGGTGGCACAGCTAGTAAGTGGTGGATTTGAACCCAGGCAGCCAAGGCTCCAGAGCCAATGCTCTTAATCCCTGTTTCTCTACAGTCTCATTGTATTTGAGGGTAATACTACTTTCAACTTTTCACAGCATGAGTTTTTATTAAATAATGGATTAACCCGGTCATTGGCTCAGCTTTCCCTGAACCCTGTTCCTGCGTCAGTCCCTGAGCTATATGCTGGAGTGGCCCTCAAGGATGATATGTGCTCTATTCTCAAGAAGCTCATTCTGGTGAAAGATAGTTTACAAGACATTTTTTTTTTTTTTTTTACCTATGCTATGTTACTTGAGCTTCACAGATGGTCTGAAGGTTGGTATCTATTTCCATTTTGCAGAGTAAGAAGCTGAAGAGGAGAAAGGCCATGTGACTTCCTTGGAACTGTCTTCAGCAGCTAGTAAGTGCCAGGGTTTGAGTCCAAACCCTGGTTTTCTAACCAGAAACCAATGTTCTTGGACAATTCCAACAAATAAACTGGTAGTTTGTTTGAGTAGCTGGGTGATCTTGAATAAATCACTGCTATTTTGGGATCTGTTTTCCCCTCTATAAAATGACAGGCCTAAAAACATGATTTAAGGTCTGTTTATGTTCTGATAATGTTATAATTACGGTCATAGAATGACTATTTATAATAGGACTATTGACAATTTAATTTTGAAATGTTTCATTAGTTTGTCAATTCAGTGCACTTTAATAAAAAACCAATAGGAGTATCTACAGTGAGAGATAAGAAGAGAAAAATGAGTAACTCTTACAAGGATCTCAGAATCTCCCGGGACTGGGAAATGCAAACTAATTATACCTTGGGTCCAGGTGTGAGACCATATTTTGACTGTTCCTAGAAACCAAAATCCTAGAGAAGAACTAGTGAACTTCTAAGTGGGCTAGCCATGAGGGACCCCTGTCTTCTAGGGAAAGAAATGTTCTTCCCAAGGAAAATTTTGGCTTGGGGACCCACCCCTGAAAGTCAGTGTCTAATGAATCCTGCTCATCAGTTTGTCCATGGCCCATGTCTGAGTCCCGGGGAAGGAGGAACTATGAGGAAGGAACTAAAGGGACATTTTATCCTGCTGCAGTGAAAATTCAGACGTTGAAGAGCAAGGCAGCTCTGCTTTAGAACCTGTGGTGAGAAGGCAACATAAATGGGAGTGTTCTGTGTTGTTCACATTTGCATAGAAGATATTTTAGTAGGCCTAAAAATGGTATCTACAGAGATATGTTAAAGTCTCAATTCCTGGAACCTGTGAATGTTACCTCATTTGGAAAAACGATTTTTGGAGATATAACATGAAGGATCTTGAGATGAAAAGATCCTCCTGGCTTATCTGGATGGGCCCTAGATCCAATGGCAAATGTCCTTATAAAGGGAGAAGCCACGCATTGAGGAGGTATTGTGGGGATGAAGCAGGGACATAAGGCAATGAGGTCAAGATATACCAGCAGCCACCAGAAGCTAGGAGGTGCAGGGGAGCATTCTTCTCCCTCTAGAGTCTACTGAGGGAGTGCAGCCTGTCCACACCTTGATTTTTAGACTTACCTTCTAAAACAGTGAGAGAACAAATTCCTGTTCTTTCAAGCCACCCACTTCACAATAGTTCATTAGGGTGGCTATAGGAAACTAATATAGACGTGGAAGCCCTGTGAGAATGGGGTGCCCAGAAGATGTGGGAAGACCCAGGAGAACTGAAAGTGGTGCCCATTGGAGGACACTATGGTCACCAAAATGATCCTTGTCTGGTGGATTTCCCATGGTGACTGAAAATAGGAAGCACAACTACATGAGGAGGTGTTTTTATGTTTTATTTTTTTAAGAAAGACTGTGAACGTGACCTGAATTATACCTGGTATAATTCTATAATTATATCTGGCAAAAGTTAGGAAACCATGGATAATTTTTCTAGAACACAAAGGAACGTGAATTCTGAACTGTGACCTAATAGAAGGGCACAGATAATGCAAAAGACTGTAGCAAATCACCCCCACGTACTTAATATTATAATGTTTAACCTCTCACTGGCACAAAATTCTATGATAGGGTTCTACTTCATCTTTTTAAAAAATTTTTTAAATTTAAATTCAGTTATCTAACTTATAGTACATCATTAGTTTCAGATGTACTGTTCAGTAATTTATCAGTTGAGTATAACACCCAGTGTCGTCATATCATGTGACTTCCTATCTACTTCATCTTATACTATGTGTCATCTGGTACATGTTTTCTAGGGTCTCTGAAGCTGGAGATAGATGTGGAGGAGATACACTGACTCTCAACTTCCTTTAATCAATAATGATACACATAATTTTCAGTTCTGATCTATTGACAAGAACTAGTCAAATGACCCCAAACTAACTACAAGGGAGGCTGAGAAATATACATGTTTGGAGAAACCATGTGTCTTGGGCAGCATTAATGGTCTTTTCCATGTACAAGAATGAATTGTTAATCTTGACTCATTTAATTTTCCACTGAAAGAATTGGGCTCTTGGGCACACAGTGACCTGCATCAGTGATTACTTCTTGACCTAGTTGATTCAAATCTAAACTTTGTTTCATATTAAAGTTGAATCCACGGTTTTTCTGAGTTCTATGGGATAAAATTCTGATTTAAAGTGTCTAGTTTCTTAAATTCTGTTGTAATTAAGCAAGAAAGATCATCAATGAAACTTTCAATAAAAAAAATGAGAAAAATCCCAATAGCCTTAATAAATTTTAGATACAGTTTGTATTTGGGGTATCACTTTGGCAGTCTTGATCACATTTCACAGTGGAGGCACTTTTAGAAGAAAGCATTATCATCAGGGCTCTTAAGAATGGCAGTGCTAGAAAAAATATGGCTTTTTCCTTAGTTGCAGTCCCTTCCACACAAAGCCTAAGGATTGGTCTGGCGGAAATTGAGAAATGCAGGTTTTATGTCTATTACAAAGAAAAAGGAGGAAGGAATTAACATTTCTGCATCACCTGTTGTTGGGCAGGACTGTGGCTAGGTGCTCTGCTTTTAATTATCTCATTGTGTGATCACACCAAGCCCGCTGAGGACGTCATTCTCCCCAGTTACAGTGGAAGAAACTGAGGCATGGAGGTTTTAGGTGACCAAGGTTGCACAGCTGGCAAGTAGAAGAGTGAGCCGTCAAGCTGGGTCTCTTTGTTGGATTCTCTCCTTCTCTCCCTTAGCAGATTGTCTGCCTTGTTAGAAAACCAATGCCTTGAACTTCATTGGCAGTGGGTGCTGTTGGGAGAGCAGGGTGGCTATTGTTTAAGCACTTCTAACTGCAAAAATGGAACTCAGATCATGAGCCACAGAAAAACCTATCCCCCTTTGGAGGGTCTTTTACAAATAAGCTATTTGTTTTTGTCAAGGACAGGTTTTGGTTTCATGGGATACGACTTTGTTTTCAACGACTCATTAAAGAAAGATGACTTACTGCCCTGTTTTCTAAATCTAGTCACAGACCACAATCATTTGCAGGAAATGGAATGTTTACTCGAGTTTATTATACAAGGCTCTGGATATGAGCTGTGGGATTTTTACACCTCATAGCAACGGTATTACAATTTATTTACAACTTCATGTTGGCAGCTGCACAAACTCTTATGAAAAAGGACAATCACACCTTGGGGACCAGTAATTATAGGCAAAGGTATAAATTGGGCAAAGCAGTGTAAGCATTTGGCACTTAAGTTGAAGAGAATAGAAATGGCTCTGGCAATTGGACAGAAAGCCAGTCTCTTGTTCGTTATGAGGCCATGAACTAATTAAACTGAACTTGTCAGAATGGACGGGTGAATACATTGAACTGGATTTTGGCACTGACTGGTCCCACGCTCATGAAAACCAAGTTGTTTTAGTGATGTCATCATTTGGAACTTCTAACTATGATATCACTTTTGACAGAATTAATGTGGAATTAATACCATATGTACAAGCATTAATAGGTATTGACTTTGAACACTCAGTGATCATTTGAGGTTTGTCTCCAAAGGAAAACTATGAGATAGGCCTTCCTAGCATCTCCTGTTATCAAATATCAAACCCGGATTAGACAAGGATTTCAAGATGTTTATTAGAATTCCTCCAAGATAAATCCATAGATGTGTTTCTAAAAAATACTTGCACAGGGACATAGTTTAAAACATGTTTTATTTGTAGTAATATTGAATTAGGGGATGAGTGGATCTAAAATTAAATTCACAGTTAACTAAAAAGAAATTGCACCAAGTTCTTTTTGTTTTTTTAAATGAAACTTTTGGGTTTTAGTTACAATTAAAACTAAAACATGAGATGTTCTTACTAATCAAACTGGTGCTTATGGTTTCTAATTTTCCAGAGTAAATAAACTCTCTTCCTTCTCTCACCTATGTAGACACTGTCTTGGTGAAATTTATCTTGTTTATGTTCATCAAAACAGGTTCTTCTGAATCTTGGGGGTGAAGTGGGTGTAGTAGTTTTTATATATATTTAATACCTTGAATGTTCTGGGCATTGTCTGGTACCTTTTCAGATTCCTTACAATTAATTCCTTACATTTGCATAGAATGAAAATCTAGGAAGTGTTATTTTATCCACGTAACACTACAAACTGTATGTATATGAGTTAACACCTAAGCAAAAGGACAGAAACTCAAGACGGGACCCTAAATCAATGCGGAAGCTAGGGTTAAGCTAGGTATTCTTTTGGATAGTGTAATACAATTTCTTTGGCAGGATTCTCTGAGGGATACTTTTTATAGTTGGTCCCATCAATCCTCACAACAGTCGACTTCACAATTAAAGGGACTGAGGGTGTTGCTCAGGGTTAACTGTCAATTGAACTTACAATTGCTCTGTTCCAAAGGCCGTACTTTTTCTAATAGGTACCCTACCTGCCTAGTACTCTGCCTGATTGGAGATGAGAAGCAGATATATCAGATGTAGAAGAAGCAGGTTAACCTTGTGTTCAGGGTGTGAAGACAACATGGTGGACCAGGAAACCATGACTACAGTGCTGGCTTGGGCACGTGCTCATTGCCTCACCTTGGCAAATCCCACAACCTCTTTTTGTATGTTCCTCCTTTGGGATGGCAACATTTGCTCTAGGGGTTCCTGTGAAGACCTAAGCCGACACCGGTAAGTGCACAAAGTACTGTTGAAATGTTTGCTATTATTCTTTAGGATTGTGATGTTTCTTGATGGGGGTAGGCCAATAGTCTTTATGCATATAAATGAATTATTTTAGAAAACATACTTGGTTTCTGAGAAAGTTTAATTGACCAGTGCAAACACAAAAAGGAGCATCTTCTCTCTTTTTTTTTTCTTTTTTACGTAAAGATTAGAAAGAAGGTGGATGGTGGAACCCACATAGCCTAACAGCACGGTCTTGGGAATAAGGCTGTCCCACCAACTTTACCCGATCACCAGCAGCGGTTCCTTGGGCAAGACAATCAAACTCTTGAGGTGTAAGTTTCCAAAACACAAGAACAACAATACCTCTCTCTATGGGTTGCTGTGTTAGTTTCCCAGGGCTGCCATAATAAAGTACCATGAGCTGGATGGGTTAGACAACAGAAATTTATTGTCTCATGGTTCTGGAAGCTTGAAGTCAAGATCAAGGTGTTGGCTGGGTTGCTTTCTTCTGACAGCTGTGAGGAAAAATCTGCTCCATGACTCTTCTAGCTTCTGCGGGCTTGCTGGCAATCCTTGGTATTCTTTGGCTTGTAGAAGCATCACCCCAATCTCTCCCTTCATGTTCACATGATGTTCTCCGTGTGTGTGTGTGTGTGTGTGTGTGTGTGTGTGTGTGTGTGTGTCCAAATTTCCTCTTTTTAAAAGGACATAAGTCATATTGGATTGGGGCCCACCTTAATGACCTCATCTTAACTAATTATATCTGCAAGGGCCTTATACCCAAATAAAATCACATTCTGAGGTCCTGAGGGTTAGGGCTTCAACATATGAATTTGGGGGTTTGTGGATTATTCAACCCATAACAGTTGTTTTGTGGATAAAAAAATGAGATAATGTACATAAAATGCCTAGAACATTTGACTCATGCCTGGTACCGTCTGCTAACAGAGCTTCACTCCTGTTGCTTAATGATGCTTTGGAGTTGGGAGAATTTGAAATGTGGAATTGATCTCTTTATGACTTTGCACAGGAACTTCATCACAAGGACTAGAAGCTGCGTTTGTAGTTATTAATTACTATTTTCTCACAGTTCTTTTGGACTTTTTCCTTGGTTTGTGGGCTTTTGAGGGAAGTCCAGCTCTACATACAGACCAACATGTCCTGCACAGCCACCTGCTTTGGATTCAAGTCAACTCCCAGGGGTTTTGCAACAGATGTGTAAAAAGTTCCAGGCTACCTTTTCACCATTTATATTAAAAATAAAAAAAAAAACTTAGATGAAAAGTTTGCCCCGATGCATTCTATACAAAGAGCGTATTAGTGGCTCATTAGAAAGAGCAGGCTAAATTTCACAAAGAAGTTAATAAATGGATATAACAAAAAGTAACCATTTATGGGACACCTAATTTCATGTAGGCATATCAATATATTGAGCTACTCTCACAATAACCCTGGCAAATAGATACTATGGTTTTTGTTTTGTAAATGGGGAAACTGAATCTCAGATAAAGTATACCACTGAAGGTAAACAGTTGGCAACTTGTTGAAGTAGACCTCATGGTCAGTGGCTCAGTGTGCTCATCCCACAACCCAACAGAGGAAAGGATAGTGTGATTGTCGGCGGGGTGGGTGAAGGGGTCCCTGTTGCCTGGGACTGCCCTTCTACCACTGTCACCTAGCATCTCTGAGTCTCCATTTTCCCATTGGAAAAATGGGGGCCAAACTATCATTTGCATGGGGTGTTTATAAGGATTGGGGATGAGAATCTATGACACAGGATTTAGCTCATGCAGGAAGCCCAAAAAACATTTTGTTGAAGAAATAAGACAATGAACAAGTAAATGAGTAAGAAAATTCAAAGAAAGCCTGTTGAAGACTAAACATGAGTTTATAAGCATATATCAGGGAACATGACTGAGCATACATACTAGAATTAATTTTCTTTAACTTTCGAAGTTATTTAAAAGGCAGAACCTATTACAAAAGAAACCAATTCTGATTTGGAAGCACTTATTGAGCATTTTCTGTGGGTGAGGCAATGTTGTAAATGTAATTTACTCCCTACCATGACCCCCTGAAGTAGATGTTATGTCCACCACCATTTACAGATGAGGTACAGAGAGGTTAAGTGATTTACCTGAGGTTACGCAGCTTGTGTGCATCACAAAGCCAGACTTTGAACCCAGGCAGGCTGGCTCCAGCGATGGCTCCCACCCACCATGTTCACCATCTCCCCTGTGGGAAGGTCCACACCCCTGAGAACAAGAAATCAAACTTATTCCCTTGGGTTTGCTTCTTATCAGGTTGTGTAACATTGAACAAGATGCTTAGAGTCTCTAGGCCTCAGTTTCCTCTTCTATAAAGTGGAGATTATGATCTACCTGATGGGGCTGGAGTGAGGATTAAATGAGTTAATTCCTATTAAATGCTTAGAACGGTTCCCGGCACACAGTAGGTCCTCAAGGAATGTTAACCACCATATGGTAATTATGATCGTTGTGCCGTGGGGGAGATTAAAGCCATGTCAGGACATTAGATAAAGACCCCTAGCATCATTTGCTGTTATAAGGCTTAGGATCTCTAGTAATATCCAAATATTTCAGCACCAGGACAGCCAGCTTGACTCAGTCTTAGAAATTGGTAACCTGAAAAATAGTTTTCTATAAAAAAACAAAGCTGGAGATTTCCCTGGTAAATCACTTATCTCTCCTTTAGAGACATATTTTCATTTGCTTTGTATGGTTTTACCTGACTGATTTTCTTTAAAGATGTTTTAAGTAATTTTACAGTCATAAGCATATATTAACATTTACTACATTCCAGGCGCTGTTCTAAGCATTTTGCATGTATTATTCTCTTATTTAATTCTTAAAGCAAGTCTGTGAAATAATATCTCCATTGACTAGGTGAAGAAACTAAGGCACAGAAGGTTTAAAGAACTTGCCAAAGCCACTTAGCTGGTAAGTGCTGGGAGTGCTAGGGTTTTGATCCCTAGACGTCTAACCCAAGGACCTATTTATATAACCATTCTGATTAAGTACTTCTGTAGCACTAGGATTCTTATTTGTCTAAATGAAAATAGCAAATGTATTTGTCTCATTTTATAAAACCCAAATTAATTCTATTTCTATGCTTGGGTTATTCAAATTATAATATCAATGGACTGGACATGCTACCCTCAAAGTATCTAGTATTTAGAAAACCAACAATTTATGAGAGTCTTCTTGGGAAAGAGATAGACTGAAAGAGAGAGCATGAGAGAGATGTGAAGATGCTAGGCTGTTAGCTTTGGACATGAAGGAAGGGGCCATGAGCCAAAGAAAAAAGGTGCCTCAAGAAGCTGGACAAGGCAAGGAAACAGTCTATTTTGTGGAGCCTCCAGAAGGAGTACTGTCCTGTCGACCCATCTTGGATTTCAGTAAAATAAAAAAAGAAATTGCATTGTTTCAAACTCCTGAATTTGTGGTAATTTGTTACAGCAGCAAAAGGAAGCTCATATACTCTGATACAGCACCATCAGTGGTTTTGGTGCTAACTGTATGAATTCTCCACTTTTCTTCCCAACCTCCCACAAGGATTACTTCCTTTGCTCGGAGATAAAGGAGAATGAGACACTAATCCCACTCCTAGGCATACGGGGAAAAGCAATGAAGATACATGTCTACACGAAAACTTGCACACACATAGTTATACCAGCATTATTCATAATAACCAAAATGTGGAAACAACCTAAGTGTACCTCAACTGATGAATGGATAAACAAAATATGTTATCTACGTAGAATGAGATATTATTCAGCAATCAAAAGGAACAAAGTATGAATAAAGGCTAAAACATGGATGAATCTTGAAAACATTGCACTAAGTGAAGGAAGCCAATCCCACAAGACCACACTTGTGTGTTTCAGAATAAGCAAATCTGTGGAGACAAAAAGCATTTTAGTGGTTTCCAGAGGCTAGCGGTATGGAGTGGGACGTGGCAAGTGATGGCTAAGAGGTGTGAAGCTTTTCTGTGGGGGGATGAAATTGCCCCAAACTTAGACCATGGTGATGTCTGCATATACTAACAATCGCTGGTGGGTTCGCTCTGAAAGAGTGAATTTTATAGCAGTGAGTAACATCTCAATAAAGATGTGAAGAAAAAAGATAAAGAAGACAGGTATTTATACTCTAAGCAGTAGGTACTCCCATGTTTTGTTTGATTGTTGTATCAGTGAGGGTTCTTCAGAGAAAAAGAACCAACAGGAGTTATACAAATATGTATCTCCTAAATACTTAACAAGTGTTTGTTCCTTTCCCTGGTACAGAACAGAGCAGTTTAAGCAAGTGATTTCCTCAAACACATGACTTTGGAGAGCCCAGCACTGTGCTTAAGAAAAGACCGTCCATATTCTATAAATACCGTTCCGGGTAGTTCTGACATGAGCTATACAATTAAGTGCCAATTGCAGTATGGAAAGATGATGCCTTGTTCAAATTAGGATAACCTCCAGCTAGGTCTAGCATACATGAAAATCATGTAATCCAAGATTTTACTCACCTGAGGGAACAAAATATTTTTGCTGGCCCCAGTTCACCTTCTTTCACACATTTTACAGTGTGTGGTATTTTAATCAATGTCAACCTGCTGCGACTTTCAGAGTAGAGGCTTTGGAAATGCCTAGTATCTTTTTTCTTCCATTTGCCCTTGGAGGCATTTGACTCTACAAGAAGATATATGCTCCTTTCTTCACTGTCTGCCACACAGTAAATTAAGCATTAATTGAAGAGGTTCTTGAAAATTGAGACCTGCACTTAATGCACACCTACCCAAAAAACAAAGAAGGAAATTCTGATGTTTAAAAAAAAAGGTATGTCTATACATACTATGCAGGGATATGAAATTGATTATGAAAAGGACAGGGAGGCTGATTTAGTTCTGAGTGCTGTGATAGAAGAACAGAGGGGATATATATTTGTCAGCGCTCAGGGGAAAGAGGAGGGGGATGGAAGGTGCCTGCAGCAGCAGAAATTATCTCGGAGATCTTAGAGTTCCACTCTTGTTTTGAGCCTTCTTGTCAACCAAGTCACCGATAGTTTTGATCTTGGATCACCCACTGACCCTACTTCTCAAGTCCACCTTGTCTCAAACGTGACCACCCAGCTGCTTGATCTGGAATTCTGCCCATCCCCATCTCCTCTGAGGACTAAGATTTGATCAGCGGGAATGCTTCTCCACTTCGTATGTGTCCTACCATATAGAGAGCATCCATGAGAGTAACACTTCTGCCCTCTCTTGTTGCCTCACTCAGCAGTTCCTGAGGGCTTTTCTGATTATTGAGTTATGAAGGAGAAACTGGACACGCATAGCCTGGTTCCGTTCTCTCCCCCTTTCTTGGAAACCAGATTCCTACAGAGGAACCTTGCTCTCTCTGCTCCAAGCAGGACAGTGTTTGTAGGGATTTGCCTCCCATGTGGTGACCCAGCACAGCTTGTGGTGGGCTGTAGACGGCTGTGTAATTCTGGGGTTTATTGTGAGGAAGTCCAATTTCTCCTAGACCTAGTCTTTACCAGTAACAAAGATAATATTTTATTTCCCTTCTTCCAACATCTTTATTTTATGTACAGTCACTTCACACTGGGGTGGAAAGAAACATCTTTCCTGGAGGGAAGTGCTGGAGGATATCTTCCCTACTCCCCTCTTATCTTTGATCTGGCTATTCTGGTCTCAGAATATTTATACCTCATAGTGTCCTTTCCCAGCACCTAGCTCTGCAAAACAGGATGATGTGCACACTTGAAAGAATTGTCTAATAGGCATGTGATCATGAACCTTTTGTTCAGTTTAATTCATTTCTGTATTTTAAAGGTGAGGATTTAAAGAGAAGACTTGTTCTCATAAAAATTTAAATTTGGAAGATATATACACTAATCCAGTTGGTTATTCTATGAATATGGATATTTATCAAGCATTTGCAACATGCCAGAAATTGAGAGTAGAATGTTGTTCTGGTCTTCAAAGATCTGCTATTCGAAGGGGAACTATAGTCACCCAAAGACATAGGTTGTAAGCTCAGTGATAGATATATGAAGAATATTCTATCAAAAATGGCTTGGTCAAGATGACGTAAAGAGGTGTTTTTGTTCCAGGGGAAAACACATTTGACCTAAAGATATATGTTATATTCCATCGTAAGTCAGAGCAGACTAATTGTTGAATTGTGAAATATGATCAGAACTGGATGACTGAAGATCTTCAAGTTAAGATTTTGTTTTATTGTTTTTTTTTTTTTTTTTTGTGGAATCCCTTCAGCCTAAAAGCATATCTGGCTTATAGTGGGTATTCAACATATATAATATAATATCAACATAATATTATATATTTTTAATTTATATATATGTGCATATATAAAACATATATATGTTTCATCAGTTCATCTTCCACCCATCCATCTATTCCACAAATATCTGAGATATCCTGAGAAGTGCCGAGTATATAGTTACTTTTTTAAAGATTTATTTATTTATTTGAGAGGGAGAGAGTGTGTTCACTGGAGGTGGAGGGGCAGAGGAGAGGGAGAGAGAACATCTCAAGCAAACTTCCTGCTGAGTGCAGAGCCTGACGCAGGGCTCTATCTCATGACCCTGAGATCATGACCTGAGCTAAAACCAAGAGCTGGACATTCAACCAACTATGTTACCCAGGCACCCCTCTGAGTATATAGTTATAAATAAAAGTGACAATGTCTCGTCTGATGGAGTTAATGTTCTATCAATGCTAGAATTCCAGAAATAATTTTATTGAAATGCAAGCACATTTTAACGTACATCTACTGAATGCTTGTTGTTATAAATCACATACAATATACTTAAATGCATAAATATCACCTACTGTTTATGTGCTTGTCACCTCCCATAAGATATTCACATCCCTCTTGTAAACCTTTATTTTTATTTCCAAGTTCTTTGACATAGGGCTTCCTATACAAGGAGAAGAATAAAAGCAGCCTACTGAAGTTTATTCTCTAGTCCTGGGCCCTAACTAAGGAAATCCCAAGTTAAAAGTTATTTGAAGAAGGTTCTGGAAGCATAGTTAACATTTCTGAAGAATTAATTTTCAATAGCAAAATATAAATAAATACATTTCATTTTATTGTTTATATTGTTCAGAGTTAAGAGTCAGTAGTAATCATCATAAAAGAGCTAACTCCCTTACACTGAGTTGAATCTCTGGATGATAATTGCTGGTGTAAGAGGATCATGTCTCTGGACAACTTCTCTCCCATACTTGAGGCTTTGGTCTTCAGTAACAGCATAGGCTGATGAGGACATATTCTTGCACAGGCTACAGTGATTTCTAAGGGATGACTCTGATCTTCCCTCCCTGATAAGCCTCACGAAGAAGCTTCCACATTTGCCACCCTCCCCCCACCCCCCACCCCCAAACCCAGTCCTAGAGGCAGCTTTTTGCTTGAAGTCTTCCTACTGAGCCACCTCCCAGGGTGTAAGCCTTAGACCAGTAGAGCTGGTCAAGATTAGTTCTAGGATGCTTATCTTTTTTGTCCTCTGGGGATTACCAGAGGATGGACACTTTTCTTTTAAATCCCTCCAAACAAAATGGGTTGTTCCAACCAGCTGCTTCCAGACAATGTCGTCTCTTAAATTCACCTCTCTGAGAAAAGTGACCCTTAGAGATGTCAAGGTGCATGAAGTATTCTGAGAGATGAGATGATGGATAAAGTGGTGTCAGGGAGGGGGTTGGAAGGAAGGGAACTGGAGTGGAGATAGTAGGGTTAGTGTTGGCTCAGAGTGGGGACAAACCTTTGGGGGGGAGATAGGAGGAAAGATGGAGGGCAGATAAGTTAGAGAAATTGAGACAGACAAGTTAGAGATTACTTTTTCCTGTAGAATAAAGAAATTACAAAGAACTTAGACTCAGATCATGTCATCTGCTAAAATAATGCCGTGTAACAAATTTCCTCAAAGCCCAATAGTATATGACAACAAATATTTATTTCTAGCTTCTCAGCGAGGATCAGATCATCTAGGAAGGGCTTGGCAGGGTTTGTCTGGGATCACTCACAAGTCTATAGTTTTTTTGGGCTTGCTTACATGTCTGTACGTTGACTCATCCTCACATGTGCCTCATTCTCCCCTGGGGCTGGGGGGCAAGCCTGGGCATGGCTTTTGCATGGCTACGGCAGAAGGCAAGAGAAACAACCCCAATAGCACATAAGTTTTTTGAGCCTGCTTGTATCATATTCACCAATATCACATTGTTCCCCCCCCCCCAAAAAAAAGGCCCAAATAAGACCATAGTGGGACATACCATGAAGCTACATAGTACAGATTTGGGAGTGGGGAGAACTGGGATCACTATACTATTCGGCCAGAAGATTGTTTACTCTTACTTATCCTCTGCCTCCTTCTCCAAAACATCCTAGTAACTTGACACCTAAAAAATATAGTAATGTAACCACAGTGATATTAATTCTTAGGACCTAAAAACTCAGAATAATCTTTTAGCCTCTAATCACACAGCCCAACAAAGAGTGCTATATTTAAAGGGGACTTTAGGCCCTATTTACTTCCATCTGTTTATGTTACAGATGGGGAAGCTGAAGACAAGAGAAATGGTTGGTGGAAAAGCTGGTATTAGAATGAGAATTCCAGTCCATTAAACTTCCCACTTGATTTTGGACTGTATGCAGCTCTGTAATGGCTGAAAGAATTAAGACCCCAGTATACAGATTGTTAACTAAGGGATGAGGTTACATCCTTGTGGTCAGATAGCAATGTGGGGTCTCTCCATTTTATTTGACCATTTGTACATTCCATTCTCCTTCTCCCATCATGGGGCACTCAGCTAATTTTGAAAGAGGAAGAAGTGAATGTTCACTTGGAAGCCACGATGCTGTGAAACTGAGGTATGATATAGAACTTACAAATTAGATATTAGCTTGTAACGTGATCTGGCCATGAGGAAAGCCAGCCCTGCTGGGGCCAGCCTGTGTGAGGAGTCAAGCTGCAGGAAGGGGAATAATCCCCCTTTATACGGCACTGGTGAGACTGCAGCTGGAAAACAGGCCCCTGTTCCAAGCCTCGGTACCCAGGCCATGTGGATGGAGAGAAGGAAACCGTATGATTCATTCGTAGCTGGAGGAAATGACCTGGGTGGGAGAGATTAAGGAGCTTAATGGGCTTGACTTCCTCCCCCAGCCAGGGACCCCTGACAGTCAAGAGGCCCACTGGCGAGCCCATAGTACTGAGGTCTTTGGGTCCTTGAAGTAGGGGGTTCTCTAACATCTGGCTCTGTTGTCCTGGTCCCATTGCATGTCCTCTGCCCCCTCCTCTTTATGCTTCATTTTCCTCTCTGGACTCTTAGCTTTTCAGATTTTCCAAAGTCTTTCCTGCCTTTGGCTTTTTGTATCTGTACCTCCTGCCTAACAGCTGCTTCTTGCCACCACTTTCAGATATCAGCCATGATGTCATTCTTCAGGAGCATTTCCTGGACACCCTGGCATCATGGGACCTTCTGTTATCTGCTCTGTGCCCAGACAATGGGCTTGTCTCGTCTCACCTTGAGTGGCTAGCTCAGTGCGCCTCTTGATGGCACCAGAAGCTGTGTCCTGTTTTATCCAGTGCTCTAGTATAGCCCTAGCTTGTTGCAGGGGTCATAACTGTCTGCCAAGGGAATGGATGAAGAGCACCAGCAGTTGTGTGCATTGGCAGTGCATCGAGTCTGTGTGCCTCTGCTTGGGTTGTACCACCTGCTCTGGATGCTCTGCTGATTTTCTTGACCTGTCCAGATGCAGCAAGCATGGCCCTGGACCACGAGACAGAAAATGCAATTCCAGTTCTACCTCTCCTGCTTTTCAGCCAGATGATTGGAGGCAAATCACTGACCCTCCCCAAGACTTGGCATCATAGTATGTAAAATAGAGAAAGTAATGCCTTTTCTTCAGGTATGTTGTGAGGATTAAATGCAAAATCCCTTTATAACCACTGCATGTTCACAAATACAAGGGCAGCATCTCCTTTAGTCAAATATTTGTTCCTTACCATCATGTCATGATTGCTCCGAGCATTTGGTTCCTCTCTTGGGATACAGGATAATCATATCTGTTTGGTATCCAGAGCCCTAGTGGGGGTGGGGGTGGGGAAGGAAACGGGGCAAATGGAACACAGTAGTGAGGGTGTGGGCAGCATAGGCAGGGGGAGTCACACCCTCCCACGAAGCTCTACACCACCCTTTCCATCATGGTGGCACTGAGCTAGGCAGGGGAGCTCCTCCTCACTGGACTCACATGACCACTATGATGTGGAGATCCCTGTGTATTCAGGGATGTGGGCTGAGTAAATGCACTGAATTGAACTTGAATTGCATCTCTCCAGTGGGACATACAGGGGCTGGGAGGTCTCAGCATCAGCACCTTTCATCACTGTTGCAGCTGCTGGTTACTCACATGCCTGGTCACCGCCCCCTGTCCCTCAGGTGCCAGTGCCTTGCACATAGTAACTGTTGTCTGTACTTGGCAAGAAGAAAGAAACAAGTGCCATTTAAAACAAAAACTGATTCTGGCCTCATTCTGTCCCCTCAGGGAGTGTTCAAATTAATTCAAGTTCAGGAATATAGTTATTTCACTTAGGAAAGCACACTGATGGGTGGGCCAGGGTGAGAAAGAGACCTGTGCACGCGCTTTGCATCCAGGGATGTGGCTGTGAGTGCAGATGCTGAGTCACGTGGCTACAGACTAAAAGCTGGTGCCTCTCCTAGGCAGCTGGGCACTTGAGTCACTCCATCTGTAGTTCCCTTATCTATGATTTGGGGATGGGACCTGTACCTACTCAGTGAGTTTTTGTGGGGATTGACTGGGGTAAATACCTGGCATGTGGTAACTGAGCAATAGATGGCAGCTTTTTTTTTTTAATTACGATTGATCCTAATTATTCGTGGATTCTGTATTTGTACATTGACCTAGTGCTAAAATTTATCATAGCATCTGAATCCATGTTCATGGTGCTTTCATGGTCATTGTGAACAATGCCACACACATTTTGCTCTGAGATGAAGAAGGTGCTCTTGCTGTAAACAAGCTTCTTTTTTAGTGTCTACTTAGTGCTCTGTTTTTTATTCTTGTGCTTTTTCTTGGTGCTGTTTTAGATGTTTAAATGGCCCCCAAGCCTAGTGCTGAAGTGCTGTTTTGTGTCCCCAAGTGCAAGGAGACTGTGATGTGGCTTACAGAGAAAATACACGTAGTAGTTTAGCTTTGCTCAGACAGGAGTAATAGTGTTGTCGGCTGTGAATTCAATGTTAATGAGTTAATATGTATTAAGTAAGATGCCTTTAATCACAGACACATATTGAACAAGTTTATGTATTGATTGGCTGATAAAAATTTTGTGGCCAGAGGTTTGTAAAAACCTAACCCTACATCTCTCCTAGGAGCCATGGCTCAGTATTCACTAATTCAGTCTTTGTGGTGATTTTATGGAGCACAGTTACTGCAAATAGTGAGAATCTACTGTACTTTCACATGCATCCTCCCAAGAAAACAATGGAGTGGTTTGGAAGTGGTTTGGAAGATTCAGGAATATGTAGCAATGATATCCAAAGATATATGTGTGTATCCCAAGATGTATCCCAAGAACTGATGAAAGCCCACAGAAGAATGCAGACTGAACATTCTCGCTGGCTGGGAATGGCCCATCCTTCCAGGAAAGTATCTTTACCTTGGTGAGACAGAGATCGGTGACTTCTGACCAGCTGTGGTTCCTCCCAGGCCCCACCTGTGGTCAGAAATCAACCCATTTCTCCCGGAAAGAAAATGTACCAAGTAGTTTTGTGATTACTACTGTACTGATATTCTGCTGCTTTTCTGCTATTAATGTAGCTTGGTCCACACTCATAGGTTGTGATACAGAATTAGAGAAATGAAAGCAGGTTTCCCCTGTATGCTCTTAAGTTGGCTTTAGCACCTGAGAGGTGAAGTGAATGTATTCATGCTAATAATTCATCACTTCCAATTGGATGGACTAAGGAAAACACTGACTCAGATCCTTCGCTCAGACAGAACAGACCTACTTGTTCTTCTTTCCCCTTACCCTTGTGCCCATCCCAGCCTGTACTTCATTTATCCATCCCTTCTACTTCTGCTAAGCATTTACTACATAGAAGCTGCTCTTCCTACATTATGGCAACAGTCGTGTTCAGCACACTTATTTTCTCTTGGGTCTGCTAGAAGGTTTCTCTTCATCTTCACCCATTCTGAATTCTTCCTCTGTCCTCTCACTTAAAAACTATTTGAGAAGTGTCTATAATAGATCAGGGAGAGGGGTGTTCTGGAATAAAATGTCAGGGATGACAATTTTTGTGATAAAGTAATTCAGAGTGTAGTGAGTTTGCATCTTATTCCTTCCAACTGTACCTTAATTTCTGTGCTTTATTGTTTTTTAAAAAGACTTACTTATTTATTCTAGGGGGGAGGGGGAAAGAATCTTCAAGCAGACCGCCCCTCCCTCCTGCTGAGTGCAGAGCCCAACACGGGCTTGATTCCGCTACCCTGAGATCATGACCTGAGCCAAAACCGAGAGTTGGACGCTCAACCGACTGAGCCACACAGGCTCCCCATGCTTTATATTCTTAAGTCTGCATCTTGGTGTGTGAGGATCACCTGACTTGTGCTGTTATTTCTCATCTCATTTCCCTTTACTCGTTGCATAGCAGTTTCATCTCAAGTCCATGGCTGGCGCTATCAACATTTTAATCACCACCAGTTATACCCCTTGCATCCTGACCTCTCTGTCTTTGCCAAGGTCTGGACATGTGTGTACACCTCTCTTGTGCATTTTTCCTTGGATAAGACCAACAAATTACCTCATGCTGTGCCGTGCATGAGGAGGGGACTTAGGAAGGAACCTATTAACTGACAAACCAAGTTCATCGTATATGACTTTAAGGAACTGTAGGAAGTGTACCAACTGAAAAACTCTGGTGTTTTCCATAAAATATTTCAGTAATGTAACCACTTGAGAAGACGTTGGAAAACATGAATTAAAATGAGATTTTTATGATGAGCAATAGAACCATTGCTGCTGTTTTGGTTTTATTAAATGTGATTACTCTAAGTCAAAGAAGTGGATACATTTGAAAACAAACAAAAACTTTGAACACAAAATTCCTTCCAAAATAAAAATGCAAGTTTCAAAGTGAGTACACTAAAGCCCTCTGTTGTGTGTCAGTGTATTTCTGTAATCCCACTGTCAGAGAGTTTAGAATAAATGCTCTTGTTTGATCTAAAGATGTAAAATAAATGACTCACCAAGTTTCAGCTGAAATCTTCATGCACTCCTACTCTTGCCACCCTCATACACACCTGTTCTGCCCCCTCATAGTTTTGGTTGGTGGCACCATAAAAGTAATATGTGCACATTCTTTGAAAGGTCGAATGCCAATAGTAAGTAAAAAATTAACATCATCCCCCATTCCTACCTTCCTTCCAGAGTTTAACTCCATAGTAGGATTATTTATGTTTATATTTCTTCTAATTGTTACTGAAGTAATGTTAACCAATTTACTTACATATTTTTCTGTTGACACTTTGTGGTGAAAATCAGACCATCAGATCACATACAGTACTCCCCAGTTGTACTAAATGTTATATTTAAAACTGTGTTTCTTTTCACCAAATCAAGAGAGGATTTCTTGATGCTCCGCCATTTATAATGAGAAAATTAGAGTCTCAACATGTTCTTGACCTCCCTCCCTCCCTGCCTCCTTGAATCCTCCAAGTGCTTGCTGTCAGTTGTACAATTACCCAATATCAGAGTTTTAACACTTATATTTTGTTTTATGATTATATTTGTTCTGTTTTCTTTTTTTAAAATCGATTCTAAAAATTTGAAAGCAATGTTTTACAGTATTATGACGATGTCAATGTAATAGCAGCAACTGTGCCATAGAACCAAGTGGTTCTGAACTCAGAGTGAAAGAAATGTAACTCTATGTCATTTAGGACTGGCAGACGATGCTTCCAAAGTTAGGTTCAAATATACTCTTTTTTCCATTCTAATTGCTCAGAATCATGCTACGTTTTAGCATACTTTATACTTAAACCATAAATATTACTCATCCTTTATTTTTTCTTGGTGTTTCTAATTGCTATCTTTTACTTGCTGATAGAAGAAACATCCACTTTGTTTACCATGTCCACAGAATTTCTTGGCTTTTTAACTGTATTCTTTATTAAAACTATCGAAGTGCTCTGAATTCTCTTCAAATTTGGACTTTGTGCTTTATAAGCCTGGCGCAGAGCTACTTTTCCAGAATTTCCCCCATTATATCTTGTATTAATCAGGCTTGGTTTAAGGCTATAATATCTCCAAATTTCGGAGGCTTAAAGTCTATTCCTCACTCACATTCCAGTCCAACGAGGAAGAGAAGGCAGTTCTGTTTCAGGCAGATTTTCTGGAAACAGACATTGCCCTCACGTGTTTCACTGTCTTATAGATCTTGATCTCCTCTGCAGTCAGCCAATGGCAAGATAGGTTGGCTATGGGGAAGGCATGTGTGCTTCTAATCTCTTTGTGCTAGAGGTGGCACGCATGACTTCTGATCGTATTCCACTGACAGGAACAGTAAGATGGCCTGCGTGGATGGAGGAATGCCAGGAAATGGATCCACTGTTGGTCTAGGGAGAGGTGGAGAACCCAGCCTCTAAAGACACTCTTGAGTTAATCCCACAGGTTCCTCTTTTTGTATCTTCTTTTTCTTTGTTGGAATATATAATCAAGTTTGTTTGTTTGTTTTTAACCTCAGAAACCTGCAGAAGACAAATGTTCGGATTCCTTTCATGTCTAGAAATTTCTTTATTTTACTCTCACACTTAGTGAGACTTATGACTAGGTATGGAATTCTGAGTACAAAATAACACATCCCATTGCCCTGCCAACCTGCAGCATTAAAAAAAAAAAAACTTCATGTTCTCTCTTCTCTTTTTCTAGAAATCTTTTGGGTGAAGGATGATCCTTCTGGGTTGGTCCTTTAAGATTTTACTTTACCTTATATTATTTTTCTTTGTTTCTGTTTTGTGATTTCCTCAGACCATATTAAATTAAAAAAAAACAAAATTCAGCCATCATATTTTAAATTTCCATGAATACTTTCTTGTCTCCTGATCAATTCTTTTATGTCAACTTATGCTTATCTTATTGATGTGATCTTTTCTCAGCTATCTCTGGGAATCCTCATTAGGATCATTTTGAATGTTCTCATATTCTATGGATTATCTCTGTTCTAGTATTCTCTTGTTTATCTTGATTTTTCTATTTTGTGCTCTTTTTTTCCCCTCACGTGGTTGGAAACCCTTAGTTGTTAAAATTAAGTAGCTGAAGGGGGTTTTCTTTATGGTTAAATCTGTTTCTCTGATTCAAGTGTCATACAAGTCTGTGTTTAAGAGAAATATTATTTTAATACTCTGGAAAACTAACTAACACACCAGAAATCCTAAACTTTTCTAGAAACATCTGTCCATTTTCTCAGAAAGCAAAGCTCATCCTATTTAGTCTCTGTGGTTGCAGAATAATGGTCTCCCATTGCTGTGTGCTTACTAATCCCTGGCCCCGGTGAACATGTTATGTTACATTGGGCAAGGGGCATTAAGGTAGCAGATGGAACAAAGGTTGCTGATCTGTTGAGTTTGAGATGGGGAAATTATCTTGGAGTATTCAGGTGGGCCCAATGTAACCACAAAGATTTTTCTAAATGCAAGAGGGAAGCGGGGTATGTGGGTGGTATCTGGCAGCTGGGAAAGGCTAGAAAACTGATTCTCTCCTGTAGTCTCCAGAAGGAACACGTGGTTGCTGACACTCTAACTTTAGCTTAGTTAGACCTCAATGTCTTCACTAATGGCCCTAAATAAGATTCAGGCTTCCAATATTTCCCGAAGTAATGTGTTCAGTAACTTTACAGGGAACTCTCAATTTGCACATATGTATGTGTGCATTTACCTGTTTAATTCAATCTCTCTCTTCCAACTAGACAGTGTGTAAGATTCATGTTTGTTTCATTCACTCTTATATACCAATGCCTAGTGCAGTGTCTGTAAAAATCTTGGATTTTTGATCTCCAAAACTGTATGATAATAAATTTGTGTTGTTTTAAGCCACCAAGGCTGTGGTAATTTGTTACAGCAGCACTAGGAAACTGACAGAGTCTCATATTAATGCTTGACGCAGGTGGCTGTTCTCTCCTTCCTAAAAACACCTCCTCTCTCGGATGCTGTACTCTCACACCCTCATGTTTTCCCATCACCTCTCTGGTCTTTTTTGGAGTTTCCTTCTCATGACCTCTATATATTGAATGACTCCGTGGATAGGAATTGGCAATTTCCTGGATGGTATCATCCATACCATAATGAATTTAAATATAATCTTTAGACTGGTGACTCCAAAAAGTTTATCTTGAGCTGAGAACTCATCCATATATTTATAGTATGGTGTGTTCCCTTGTGTAACTGATAATCCCATGTGGGTATTTCACCACTCTCTCAAGTCTGACATTTCAAAATTAACTCATAATTTTCCCTTGAATTTCATGGTTCCTGCCCCACCCAGCTATGGCCACAAGAATGCTGCAAAGTAAACTACCCCCCAAACTTAGTATCCTTACACATGTATTATGACTTATGACATGCACAGGTCTGGGGTGGCTGGGGTAGTTCTTATTCAGGCTAGAGCTCAATCATCTAATCTACCTGTATTCTGGAGGTTTTCTTGAGACAATGCCTTTGCCACCTCATTTGCTGCTCAAGCCATAAATCACCTTCTCAATGTCTTCGCTAATGGCCCTAAATAAGATTCAGGCTTCCAATATTTCCCGAAGTAATGTGTTCAGTAACTTTACAGGGAACTCTCAATTTGCACGTATGTATGTGTGCATTTACCTGTTTAATTCAATCTCTCTCTTCCAACTAGACAGTGTGTAAGATTCATGTTTGTTTCATTCACTCTTATATACCAATGCCTAGTACAGTGTCTGGCATGAAAAAAATGTCTAGGCATTCAAAAGATGTTTTTTAGATTAAGTATATTTATAAATAGTGGTATTTCAGGCACTGGAGAAAAAGTGTAACGGGGGCTGTGAATATTATAGAGCTGGGCCTCAAGTCCCAGTGGTGTCTTCTTGGCATCCGTCAAACCACAAAATGCAGGCTTACTGGTAAGCTTAGCCTCATTAGAAGAAATTATTTTGTAATTAGGTAAAACTAGGGCAGGGCAGGGTGAATGACTTGTGTAGGGTAATGCAGGAAAATCACTGCGGAGTTGGGACAGAGCCAGGTCCATAGCACAGGCCTACCCACTGGAGGCCAGGTCTTCACATTCAGTTCCCAATATAGGTCCCATGGGGGCAACTCAACGTTCCAGCCACACTGTGACCCACTCACCCAAGAGGGGGCCGGAAAGGGAAAGGCTCCCGCCAAGTTTGAGAGTTTCCAGGCCACTTTGCTTATGGTTTGGCTTGGGGTTCCTGCTTCCCTTCCCCATTGCCCCTTGGGCTCCTGACCTTAAATCAAGCACTCAATCTTTTTTTCCTTCTCAGAATGAACCGGTGACTTTTAATTGTATTTTTCCATTCAGAGTCTTTGAAATCGGCATTGCTTTGCTTTTGTGGGTTTAGCTTGACCTTTAATGTTCTCTTGGCAGATTTCTGTTATTGGAGGGGATGGGATTTTTGATTTGTTAGAGAGAATGGAGTCTAAGCTTGGGACTTCAGACCCTTAAGCTTTCCGTTAAAAACAGAGAGATGACTAATAACTATTTAATGTGTAATGATGGCTTAGCAGTATTTACCACTGATTTAGGCTCTCTGGCTCCATTACCTAGGATATTTTCCTGACTTAAACATTTCTCAGTTCTTTAGCCAACAGCTGTCCACATTTTTTTTAAGTCCCCAAACCTCCAGAAATTATGATTTCACATTTCTAATAGGCTCCTTTCACTGTTCAATCAAAAAGGCCTCTTGTACTTTATAGCATGTGTCCCAAAGTGAATTTAATACAAATCACAAGTGGAGAACACAAGCAAGGGATAAAGTCCAAATCTTCCCTAATGGGGTTCACGTCCAGCCCCTCTATCCCTGACTGGATCAGAAGCAGGTGTGTAAAGAAGCAAGGGGTAAACACAGATGAAAAAAAACACACAAAAAGAAACAACCCTTGAAGGAACAAAAATGTATGATTCAGCCTCCCTCACCTTCATCAGCTTCTGTAGTCTTCTTCCTGATGAGAAGGGAAAGGAGCCCTCGTAAGAATTCAAAGGTAATTATTCCCTTAGGATAATACTTTGAATGTTAAGGCATGGCAATCATTCACTAAATGTGACATTTGAGAAATATGAATTGATTTAGGGATACAAAGGCAGCAGAGACACAGTCTCTAGCCTCAGTGCAATATATATTTCTTAAAATGTATAGTATAAAGAGATAAGGAGTGGAAAAAACACTGGTAGTTCAGAATTGTGGGTTTATAATAATAATAATAATTGCAACAATAAGTAACTTGATATTTATGCCATTCACAGTGCTTCCATGTGATAGGTATTATGCTAATTGCTTTACAATAAATGTCCACTTAATTATTTTTATAAGCAGAAGAGGTAGGCAATCATAGGACCCCTACAATGCAGTAAGACAACTCTAGATCAGCAGGACATTTTTACATGCTTGTAGTCATAATACTCCAAATTGATGCATTTTAACGCTGATCTTTCTTACCTTCCATCCTACACTTTTAACCATAATATTAGTGGAAGTTTTCACAGGTGGAGTTTGAGATTTCCAATGATTTTTCTAGCTTTATTACTCGATGTAGTATAGATAACTCAGGGATTATCAGTGGAGATCCAGAGAGAACTCATGTTCTGGGCATCAGGCCTGTGGGACTGCACAGTGGGAAAGTTAGAGCTCTAAGCTTGGGGTCAAATGCGGGACTTTGGTCCTGAATCTGCTTGTTACTGGCTGCGAGAACTTGGTTTCTTCTTTTATAAAGTGGGGGTTATCAAACCCAATTTCACCACTTCTGAGTGTTAGAGAGTAGGAGGAATGAGCTGGTGGGTAAGAAAATGTTTTGTAAACTATATTGAGCCTTGAAGTTGTAAGGAAGTACCATTTTTACATTCATAGTGGACACCACTTGATGCGGTTTCTGGTTCCATGAACTAATAAAGTAATGATAGCTGTCGTCCATTGCTTGCATATTATGTGGTAGGCAATGTGTTCAGTACTTTGTTTTAATCCTGGAAAGAAATTCTTCAATTCCACATACTATTACTCCCCATTTTCCGGAAACACACAAGCTTATAGAGGCTAAGTAACTAGGTCTTTGGAATGAGACAGTGGGTAAGTTGGGACTCAAATTCAGGTCAGCCTGATTTCACAATTCCTGCTCTTTCTACTATGCTGCTTTTCTCAGACAGATTAGTTTTAAAACAATACCACCAAATGATAGAACTGGAAGCATCTTAGAGATCACTAAATCTGTCAAACCATTTCTTGAAATTTTTTAGTACACAGATACGAGGCCCAGTGCTTGCATTCAATTGTAAGTCATGCAGCTTCTGGTCAAGTGGTAAAAACCCAGCTGGTAAACAGAAAAGGGACTCCACTGGCTTGCAAAAATGAAAAAGTAGTTTCAGGCATGGCTGAATCAAAGGACTCTGTTAGTATCATTACGACTCATTTTCTTTATCTCTGAGTTCTGCCTTCCCTTGTTTTGGCTTTTTATTTTTTCATTTTCTAGTGATAGCTCATGACAGCTCCAGGCTTAAATCATCCTTGCTGTGGGTAGTCTTAGGAGAAGAATTCTCTCTTCAACCTTCGTAAGATTCTTACCAGCCCCAGGTAGGTTATGTACCCATCACTGAACTAGTTACTGAATCCAGGCTTTAGATCATGTGGTTGCTTGAGGCCTGGCTCCCATGTCCACTCCAAAAGCATATGTACTGAGAGTAAGGGAGAAATTGGGCTGCTTTTACTGGAGTGAGGGGTATGAATGGTGGGCTGGCAAAAACAACAAATATCGCCCATGCCTATGAAGACCCAAATCTATTTGGGAAGTCATTCAAATTGTTTTCTTATTTGGCCTTTATCCAAATTTCCCCTTGGCGTCTCACAGGTAGACTCCATGGATTGTATTTTGGCATAGTGCCACCCGATACCTCCTCTTTGACACAGTGTGATACTTGGGAATGATGGTGTGCTAAGCCTAAGAGAGACCTCTAGCAGGTGGGTTAGTGGGAAGGTGCACATGACAGACATGTAGGATTAAGAGAAAGCACTGGCCCACTCCTAGCTGACATTGGTGGACAATGGCAATCACACACACAGGTGACTTAGAGATTGAGGGAGACTGAAGACCCTCTTTCTACTGAGACTACTTCTGTATCTCCACAGATAAGATGCATTGATCCCATTTTCTCTCTTAGAACTCTCATTTATATAAACTCTTGAGTTGTGAAACTGGAAGAGCTCTCTAGAGAAATCTAGCCCAACTCTCTTTTTGGACTTTTGACCAAACTGAGTCTGAGTGAACTAAGTGACTTTCCTGCCATCACACAACTAGTGAGAAGCACAGCTCAGCCCAGAACCACAAACTCTTGACTTTATACCACTCCTCCCCTGTCCCAAAGGACTGTTGGATAATGTAGGTCTTCTGAAGCACATGCTATACGAATAAGTAAGAAATAGGCATCCAGCAAGGAGGGAAATGTCTGCTGAGAACTCACATATTCTTTCTTGGCCTTGAATGTTCCCATAAACATTGCGGTGCTGGAGGAGTGGTTACAGACCCAGACCTCAATGTTTGTGCTCCTGTTCTGCCTTAGATTAAGTTAAATATTGTTTGTAGATGATACAGATAAATCGGCTCAACCATGAGCCTGTCTGGATGGTTAAAAGGATGCTGTTTATTTCTCTAAGAGGTTGCTCAGCTGGGTAAGAGGGCTGTTGGACTATTGCCTCATTTCACACACAGCCTTCCTATTTATTTCAGGACTTGACTTAGGAGAATGCACTTAACTGGTTTGCCTGGTTGTCATCTGTCAAACTTCTATTGGACTTCAGTACTCCAACGGCAGTGAAATTGTCATCTCCCTCCCTCCTGACCCCTGCCCCTCAGTGCCAAGGATGGTGAAGCAATCTGTGGCTGCTGCTTCAGTGGAAACTGAACTCAGTGTGTGAAAGACTGATTGATTAATTAGAAAATTTGAAGAGGTTCTCAAGCTTCAACTGCATAAAAGTATAACAGATGAGTGACAGGAAACAGTTAGTCCCTGAGTCCATCAGGCAAAGAAAACAATGAAAAGAGATTTATGTAAAGCTGTTGGAATGTAGATTAGCCATTCAGAAGGATGAACTGGTAATTACTGTGAAAGTTCTTGAAATCTTTCGTTGTAGGAAGGATACTAGATTCAAGACTCTGCTTAGCCATTTATTAGCTGTGTAACATTAGAAATAATCATTGCTCATCTTAGTTTCTCCTCTGACTCTGAGGTGTCAGCTGAATTCATGAGATTGTTGTCAGGATAAAAATTAGGTGATGTATGAAGACACTGGAACAAGGTTTACATGTAGTAGTTGCTTTACATGCTAACTCCCACTTTACATGCTAGCTTTATGTGCTAGCCCAGCTTTTGTTTTTCTTTTTTTCACCTTAATATTTAATTTTCTCTTCTTATTCAAATAGATAAAACAGGCTTCCAAAATTAGAAATTAAGAGATGATGAAGGTTTGACCTAAGGTGGTATAAATGGAGAGAAGAAAGTGAGAAGGATTGAGAAATATTTTAAAAAAGTTTGATAGACAAGATTTGGTGTGCGAATGGATGCAGAAATTAAGAAAGAAGAGATGGGATTCCTAGAGATGGGACATGTTGGAGGGAGGGTGGTATATCACACTATCCAGACAGACTGACCTGCTGATGATCATATTATCAAAGAAAGGATCTCTCTTCTCATGTATGAGCTCGAATCATCTTAGAGTCACTTTTGCATATTGAAGAGCCTAAACCAGAAGTGAAAAGGTTTTATTGCCCACAACACCCTCCACCCTCCTGCCCCCATCCCGATGCTCTAGTACCATGACCTTCATGCCAGACTTTGCTTCATAATCACCTGAAGTGCTTCTTCAATATATAGCTTCTTGAGCTTTACCTCCAGAAATTCTGATTTGCTGGTCTGGGGTGGGGTCTTGGCATTTACACTTGTAGACAAACTCCAGGAGATGATAATGACACACAGCCAGGACTGAAGATTAAAAGTCAGGAAGATGGTGTTCACTGCCAATGTTCTACCAACCCATGTTTTCAAGGCCTGTCACCTAAGGAACATACTGGGGCACCCTGAGATAGTTAATTCCCCAAATTTTGCACCTGCCCTTGTATGCCTTTTGCTTACCTGGTGGCTGGGTCAAACCACTCTTCGGTTTTCTTCCAGTCCCCAGTATCAGGGCTTGACATTTCTGGTTTGACTAACTAAATAGGAATCTCACATTCCTAGTTATGATGATTCAAAATGCCTCCAGATATTGCCAAATATCTCTTGGCTTTAGAGTGGAGTGGCGGTAGAAAAGGGGGTAATTGCCCTGGGAAAAGAACCATGGCACTAGCCGATAACCTTAGAGAATGTTTAAAACCCTGTGGGATTTGATTCTTTTTAACTGTTAAAAATGTGTATAGAGAACCCAACTTACACAGTTGTGAAAAGATGTAACACATGAACTCATTAAAATACACTTGGTATAAAGTGAGAGAATAATAAATATTAGTTACTAGTATCAGTTATCTATCATTGTTTATTTATCAAAGACATGAAATAGAGTTGGACTGTAGAGGTCACCCTAAAATTGGGGGGAAAAAGTTTAAGTTGTTTTCCCTAAATTTTTATAAAAAGCTTGAATCACAGTTAGATTTAGAAAAATCAGGTCTCTATAGTCTAAGGTGTTAATTTGAATAACAGTGCCCAGGTCTTGCCCTAGTAATCCTTGAGGTAAATTTCTGAGTTTTAATTCTAATACCTAACAATGCATTCATAGGAACCTTGCATAAAGCCTTAATTTGAATGTAAAACAATGACCAAAAATTTGTTTCTCTTAAAAAAGTATTGAATTTCAAATAATTAAATTCTTAATTCTAAATATCCATCAAATATACAGTCCATTCAGGAATTCCCTGATTTGTTCCTTTGGAAAATTATCCATGGCCTAAGAGCACAGTCCAAGGGGATCCAAGACAAACATCATAAGGTATATAAATCTCCTGAAGTTACATGAGAAATCTTGAGTGTATGTGCATTTTGGCAGGTTCCATAACATTAATCCAGTTCTCAAAGGACTTCATCACTCCCCTAGAGAACCACTGTTGAACTTGTTGAATTAGAATGAGAAGTCAGTCTGGTTGTCTGCAGAATCCACCATGGACCATCAGTGTGATGATCTATGCTCTCTGGACTTCAGTTTTCCCATCTGCAAAATGGGTATGGTTTAACTAAATGATCTCTGAAGTCCCATTTCATTCTATCATCCTACAGTTTAAAAAGTTAGTTCTTAAAAATGCTACCCCATTTACAAGACTATATTATTTTAACCTTATGACCTTATATATTATTATTTTAACCTTATGACCTTCCCAAAGTACAGTCAGCCTAAATCTCTAGAAACATTTGCTTCTCAGAATTCTCAGAGTCATCATGGTAATTATGATAACACTCATCTTTTTAGTTTATATTTTGCTACGTACAGAAAGTATACAGTCAAGAGCTAGGTTTAGGAAGTGTTTTATCAGGTGACAGATATCCTAAGTAGCAAGAAAATCAAGACAGCATAAAGAGACCTGTCTGGCTTGGTGCAGAGCCTTATGTGCTCTTAGGATCCCAGTCTTGATTTTCAGCAGGAAAGAAAGCAATGAAGTGGGTGTGCTTTTCACTGCAAAAAGTTTCGTTTGCCCCAAAAGGCACCTCTCTGGAAGTACCCAGTGGGAGTGAAAGGATGATGCTGACCATAACCCTGTTGCTTTGATTTGGGGAAAACTCACAACGCATGAATTTCCTGGTTTTGGTGGTCCCTCAGTATCCAAAAACCAAGTGGTGCACTCATATTTAAAAAAAAAAAAAAAGTCGATTCTCAGAGACACATTAACCTCAATGGTGAAATCTTAGAAGACAATTATTATTTTTTTTCTCAAGAGTATTAAATGGGAAAATAACTAATTTCTGTTTAAGAATCAATTATCATTATTTAATAAATTCTCTTTACCCACAAAAGATTAAAATAAGAGTACTTTTATTTTTATTGTTATTATTTCTATCATAAAACTCAACTTGGGGACACCAGGAAAACAATTTCAAAAAGCTAACCCTTAGGCTTATAG
The DNA here is from genome assembly GCF_003265705.2 of Callorhinus ursinus. Taxonomy (NCBI): domain Eukaryota; kingdom Metazoa; phylum Chordata; class Mammalia; order Carnivora; family Otariidae; genus Callorhinus; species Callorhinus ursinus. The sequence goes on along the minus strand of NW_027397066.1, from coordinate 9,308,801 downwards.
GGAGAATAATGTATTTAGGGGACATGGATTGTTGCTAGTGTCATCAGGCCCCGTCTAACCCAAAGATGAACAGTTTATTTTTTAAATTTTTAAATATTTTATTTATTTATTTGAGAAAGAGAGAGAGAGAGAACACAAGAAGGAGGGGGAGCAGAGGGAGAGGGAGAAGCAGACTCTGCCCTGAGCAGGGAGCCTGATGTGGGACTCAATTCCAGGACCCTGGGATCATGACCTGAGCTGAAGTTAGATGCTTAACTGACTGAGCCATCTAGGCACCCCAGATGAAAAGTTTAGATCTATGATCTATTGATCTCATAGTTTATGGTAGTGTGGTTTTACCTCAGACTTTGGTAGCTATGGAAAACCATAAACAATCCAATATGACCAAGAAACTAATTTTGGTTGAATAATAGAAACTAATTAGAAGTTGTAGCAAGGCAGATATCATTTCAATTAAAATTGGAAATTAATAATTTCTATTGTTCAGCAATAATAAGGTGACTACAGTTTCCAGTTTGGTCAAAACTGAGGGGGTTCCCAGGACGTGGGACTTTGAGTTATAAAGCCAGAAAAGTTCTTGGAAAAGAGGACAAGTTGGCCACCCTAAGAGCAGGTTGAGAAAGCTTTTGAAGTAATGTGTGCTCCATCATTAGAGATGATCAAGTAGAGAGGCTGACCTGTTCTCAGTGATGTGTCAGAGAAGCTTTTGTTTCTTGGGAAGAACGAGTCAGTAACCTCAGTGGGATTCATCCAAGTCTGAGGCACTGAGAGAATCTACAAAGAAAATAGTCTGCGGTAGAGCCAACCTCATTGCCAAATCCTCTGGAATTATAAATCCTTCCATATTTAAATTCCATATTTAGAATTCAAGTGAGTTGAATCTCCTAAAATAATCTCTAATCCCCTGGGAGAATTTCTGCAGTAAAGTTATCCATCAAGAAAATATTTTGTATAGAGGCAGACATTCAGCATATTTACAATGAGAAAAGCAAAGACTTTGAAGTAAAAGGATTTACTCTTGAGTTCTAAATCTAGCACTCAGTAGATTTAGACGTTTTGTTTAATCTCCTTGATCATCGATTTTCTCACCTCTCAGATGAGGGTAACAATATCTACTCTGCCTATTTTATTTTATGGGTTTGTTGGGAGGATCATACAAACTAGTGTATATCAAAACATTATGAACTACACAGCACATCCATTTTCACTGAAAATTTTTATTTTTTTATTTTTTAAAGATTTTATTTATTTATTTGAGAGAGAGAGAATGAGAGACAGAGAGCATGAGAGGGAAGAGGATCAGAGAGAGAAGCAGACCCCCCACTGAGCAGGGAGCCCAATGTGGGACTGGATCCCGGGACTCCAGGATCATGACCTGAGCCGAAGACAGTCGCTTAACCAGCTGAGCCACCCAGGCGCCCTTCACTGAAAATTTTTAAAAATATAGTTCTCCCTTATCATCCTGAGATATTGACAAGGCTGGTATTGTGCTTATAAGCCAAATGGGTTTGGACAAGTTACATTATTTAAAGCAGGCTAAACTATGGTAATGAAAGATGGCATAATATGTAACAGAGAAATCTCAACTGCAGATTATTACTGGCTGGTATTAATTGTTCATCACAGTAAATCACAGACCCAGGTATCTACCAGCTTGTGACTTTGGAGCTCTCTAGAGTTTCATTGCCATCCCTATCCAGCTGGCAGGACAGTGAATAGAGTGTATGAAGACAACATGCTTGCTTCTTAAAAGTTATGCCCAGAAATGAGGCCAGTCAAGTCCACTCACATTCTGTTGGCTTAGTCACATGAACTTGTCACATGGAAAAACCATGCAACAGAGTCTGGAAACTGTAGTCTAGTGTGGCACCGGCACTGTTGGAAAGGTCATAGCAGGTAGGACATGTCAAATTATTGTGAACCATGATGCTCATGCACATAGGTTCTAGATTTATGCATTGTGTCTCTTATTGCCATCCTGGGAAGTTGAACATGTGTTTTAGTTTTAACGAATAATCAGCAGTCTCTGTCTCAGAATTCCCATGAGTATGCCATGTTTGCAGCTCATGCTTAACTAGTTTTGGTGTTTGGATTTAGTCCTTGGTACCAGCCCAGCCTTACCTACTCAGATATGCCATAGGAACTGGAAAATGCCTAGATGAAACTAAGAATAAATATTATTTACTAGATCCCTAGTCTCATTTAATTACTTAATTCTGCATTTATAAAGAATTTGCCATAAGCCAGGCATGTTGCTAAGTATTAGATACCCAACAATAGAGGAAATGTGGTGCCTACCCTCAAGGAGCTCACAGACATTATTGATTTATTTTCCTTGTTTTTTTCCAAAGATTTTTATTTCTTCCACTTGGTCTTGGTCAGTTCAATATATATAAACATTTAAACTGTTCATTTGAACTCTGTGATAAAAGTGTGGGCTCACCTTATGAAACCAGCCCATGTTTCTCTGCAATCATATCTCCTGGGCCTTCTCTACTGAGGGAATATCTGCTGTAAGTTACAATTCAGTGACAGACACTGAACAATGTGTACAAGAAATGCCTAAGGGGATAACAATGGTGAGTTGAGTTATAAAGCTGCTTTCTACCTCCTGGTATTAATCAAGATTCTTAGCTTGCCAGTAACAGAAACCCCTGCCTCAACTAAACTAAGCAATAAGAAAAAAGGTCATATTTCCCATAAAGAGAAAGCACAGGGTAGGCAGTTCCAAGATTCCAGTGACTCAACCATGATATAGTGGACTCAAGCTATCTGTGTCAACATTATCACTCAGTATGTTCTCTCATAGTTGCAAGACGACTGCTATTGTTTCAGTTATCCAGACATAATATCTAGGAAAAGAATAGGGACCATATTACTCCAGTTACACCATTGCAGGAGCAGGAAATTCTTTACAGAATTTGTCTATTAGACCTACCCTTTGCTCACAATGGCATCATATGCCCATTCCTAAATCAGTTATTGGCAAATTGTAAAGAATTACCATGACTGGTCTAGTTAAGCCTGGCTGGGTGGAGGAGAGTACATTATCCAAGCAAAGTTATATTTCTGTTAGCAAGAAAGAAGGATGGTCTATGCACTTGCTTCAGGAAGACAATAATCTTATAATAATAATAATGGTATAGCCATAAACCACAGTACCTAGTTTCATCTCTGACAGTCCTGTTACTGATTCTGGCGTTATTTTTCTAACTCCTCTCCTGTTTTCTAGTTTGGCTATTATCTCTTCTGTTTTCTCAACTTGATATCCCATTCTGTCTCCTAGCTATACTTCCCATCTTGAACCCTTTAGGCTGGGCTGGTATATGAATGCAAGCCACAGACAACGTTCACAGGCAGCCTATCACATGCTCTGTCTGCAGAGATAAATATGATTGTGGTGTTCGTGAGGACTATTTACCCGTGTGGATGTGTGAAGTAATAGGATATTGCCTTAAATAAAACAAGCTCTAAGTTTCATGGGTAGAATTCTTTATGAGAGAATTATGCTTCCTCCCTTTTGATGAGTCCCACCACAGAATACTCAGAATAATTGATTAATAACTCTATGGTTGCAAATTCATGTTTTAAATCAATTCCAGCGGTACCACAGAAGTACAGCAAGGTCCTCCACTGGAAAAGGTAGGTTTAGGCATGATGGCTCCAGCATTCCCTGCTTATCCAATCTCGAGTCATGTTTCACTGAGAAAGGCTGGTGTTTCTATGTTGTATATATGCTATGCATATCGAGCTGCCACTTAACACTTCTTTTGAACAAAAGCTTTCACTATTTAAAAATAATTTTAAAATGACTCAAACATAATCACTTGGGAGACCGCCTCATTCTTTCTGATCCCAAACTGTTTGTATTAGATCTTAACTCCCTACTTCCAAACTCTTGACTCCACAGGCTGTATCTTTGATCCCACCTTTAGATCTTTGAAAATTGGACATATGTTCTGACTCTACCTCTTGGCTTTTCACATAGGACTTCTCTTAATATGCAATCGTCCTCCTTTCTCCCACTGTCTCCTAAAGAAGACCAGGTGTCCTCCATTATCTCCGGTGAGAACCTGTAACTCTGATTTTGTCTTTTTCCAGCACCTTAGCTGGTTCCTGGTCACAACTGTGCCAGTATTTTCTGTATCATGGAAGAGGGGACTAAACACAGAATTTCTTTGGATTGATTCTAGGAGATCGCTTGACATGGTTCTGAGCCTTCCTTAAATCCTTGACCGCTTGCAGCAATTCTTATTTCTCTCCCCATCATGATTCTCCAGGCACCAAGCTCTTTGTCTTCTATGCAGAATATATCCACTTAAATAAAACAATGCCTTACGTTTCAAAGGTTGACGGCAATTATTTTACTGACTGAAATCTCTACTATGACCACATTTACCTCTTTAAATATGGTAAATATCTTGCCTACGGAATCTGTGGAATTCTTGTCTCTTGAGACAAATGAAATTGAACTGGACCTGGACCTCAAAAAGATGATTGTTGTGTTGGCAAGGTGTTCCAGGGATGACCTGGAAGGTCTACTCCAGCTCTAATTTTGATGATGTGATTCTAACCAGATGGGGCCAATGGCGTAGTAGACGTCTATTGATGCTACCTCTGTGCTTTTCATCCTGGGTTTATTCTTCTTGTAACTGTATATTTTCTTTGGCCAGGGCTCTCCATTTGTGATGCACAGCATATGCGTCACAAAAGCCCTTTGTGTCTCACATGGAGCAGGCTGCAAAGGGTTCATGAAGGAACTGAACAAATCAGATGTCTGCATCTACATTTTCATGTTCTTATGGAAACCCTGTGATCTTTCACAGATTGCGGCTTTTAGTGTATTTTATTTATTTGAATATGGCCAAAGACATGACTTCTTAATGTTATGGTGTCATGTCTGTGTCTGAAGAAAAATAATAAACGATAGCACAATATCACACCATTTATGGGTTTTCCTTAATAAGAGAGCAGGATAGTTATTAAACAGTAATTTAAAGATAGTTGGACAGTCATTAGATAAATATAACTTGCCTAGAGACCAGATCTTTTATGACTTTAGCAATTATATGTTATACATTACATATTACTTGGAAATATGCACTATCTATACTTCCGTAGGCTTCTTTTTCATCTACTTGTGCTACACTGGGAAAAGAGGTGAAAAACAAGATGTAATCTATTGAGCTGAGGGATTTCTTTGTAGCTCATTTTGGGGTTCGTCAATACTTGACACTGTATCTCATCACGGACCCTGCTGTGAACTGAATGGGGAGGTTGGCTATAGGAGTAAAAGCATTTCTACTTAAAACTGTGCTAGTTGAACACTGAACATCTGTTATGGTAGGACACATTTGATCTCTCCTATTTCTTTTCCACACTGAGAAGTCACCTATGGTACTTACTGATATGGCCATCTTCTAGTGCTGGGGCTTGATGATTCCCCATTACATAGAAAATAAAATCACAATTTCTTAACCTAACATAGAAAGCCTTTTTTTTTAAAAGATTTTATTTATTTATTTATTTATTTATTTATTTATTTGAGAGAGAGAGAGAGAGAGAGAGAGAGAGAGAGAGGCAGAGGGAGAGGGAGAAGCAGGCTTCCACTGAGCAGGGAGCCTGACATGGGGCTCAATCCCAGGACCCTAGGATCATGACCCAAGCCAAAGGCAGACGCTTAATGGCCTGAGCTACCCAGGCACACCTAAAATGCTTTCTTAATTAGACCTCAAGTTATCTTTTCTATCCTCATTGCACCTTGATACTTCTCCTTGAATGTTAACCTAAAAAACCTAACACCATTTGTCATTCTCAAATAAACACTTCCTGGTGTATCTTGAAGTTTTTGTCTACTCTTTCCTTGCCTAACTTTTCCACCCAACTCACTTGCTCCTAGAGATCTCCTATTTATCCTTCAAAACACAACTGAAATGCCATTACCTTTCATTCAAACCATGCATCAGACATCTCCTAAATCTTGTATGGTAGGGTTGTTATTGCCCTCACAGAGCCAGACTAATCAAACGGGAAAGATAAACTCAATAAGCAATTACAACACTGTATGCACTTAATGACTGGAGTTGTCCAGGGTGTCTGAGATGACGCAGAGTGTAATAGTTTTTAAAAAGGTTGTTTTGACCCAGTTTTGGGACCCTGGTTATAGGCCACTTAGTTCCCGTCTTAAAATTTTTTTTAAAAGGTTTTATTTATTTGTCAGAGAGAGAAAGAGAAAGCACAAGCAGGGGGAGGGGCAGAGGGAGAAGCAGGCTCCCTGCTGAGCAAGGAGCCCAATGTGGGACTGAATCCCAGGACCCTGGGATCATGAGGTGAGCCGAAGGCAGATGCTTAACTGACTGAGCCACCCAGGCATCCCCAGTTAGTTCCCTTCTTGATCAACTGATGAAGTCCAGTGTTCAACTGCCTCCATTCTGGGCTCTCACCCTCTAGACCACTAGTATACCTGCCCTAAGACCCCCAGGGTCAGGTGCCAGACAACCAGGGACAACCCCTGACCCAGATCCTGCTGGAGTTGTTCAAACTATCCAATCCTAAATTTGTTCACCTTGCCTTGCCCATCTTTCTCATGGAAACCACATAAAGGGGCCATACACAGTTCCCCCTTCTTCATGGCTGACCTCGGTGCTTCCCCATGTGGCCCTGCACTGCATGCTGAAGGGAACTGTGAGTATCAAACCTGAAAAACCCTTTCCAGTTTCTCTCCTTTGATCTGCATCTGATCTCACCATAGCTCACCCAAGGTAATATGGTTAAAATAAGCAGGGGCACCTACGGCAAACTGGAGAGATCACAGACTGAGACTTGAAAGACAAGTGAGAGTTAAGCAGGTGAGCATGTCAGTGGGAATGGGAAGAGTGATGTGGAGGGGAGGGAGTGGAGACTTGCAGAGGAAGTGGAGGTGGAGGGGAGTGGAGACTTGCAGGGGAGTGGAGACTTGCAGAGGAAATAAGGTGTGTGAAGCCTGGAAAAAAGCCTGCATGAGAGGTTCAGGAGCTGAGAAAATGTCATTATGGCTGAGTTTGGAGCTTGTAGGAGAGGGAAAGGGCAGAGGATAGAGAGGTAGGCAGAGTCCCATCATGGAGGGAGTTGGTTGTGGCACGGCCAACAACAGCGCCTGGTTTAATGTCTACAACCACATCCTGCACAATTCTCTTTCTGTGTTAGCATTTTGTCTCTCTTGCTAGCCTCAAATTCTTTGAAGAAAGAAACCATATCTCATTCATCTTTGTATCTCCAAAATTTGGCCGATACATTTTTGGAATGTGAGTTGAAGGCATTGTTGAATTAAGTTCAATCAAACAGACTCAGTGTCCCGTGGATGATATCAGATAAGGGATGCAGAAAAAGCAAATCTTGGAAGGCAGTTTTCAAAGCCTTGGAAAATGGACAGGCCTGAGCCTGACAATGGGAAGTTTTGTTTGGAATTTAGAAGGGTCTAATAACTTTCTCAGGTACTTTCTAGTGTGTGATGTCAGGCATGTGGTAGAATCCCCTCGGCTTTAGCTCCCTGAGCCATAAAATTGATATAAGAACACTTAAGTCTGTGTAATTTTTTTTTTTTGCTTAAGTTAGATATTGAAGGTAAAACACCCCGTGTAATGACTAATGATATTAGGCACTTACAAGTGTTAGTTTCCTTACCTTTCTCCTTCTCACCCTACCTTGTTCCTAGGATGTTCATTAGAGGTGTTTTTAAAGCTGTTTGTATTGACTTGAGATGAAGACAGGAACAAATCCTCCCACTAATTATCTAGCTCACAACTGTAAGGGGGCTCAAAGAGCTCCTTGTCCAAATCCTGTAATGTATACAGGAGAAGAATAAAGTCAAGAGAACACAACTTTTTCTCTTAAAGTTATGATCACAGGCCTGATTCCTGGATTTATTTGTTTTGTTTGCTAGATTGCCAACTCCTCAGTCAGATATTCAACTTTATTCCCTTTATGCCTCACAGAGCAAGGCACACAGTAGATGCTCAATAAATGCCAAATAGTAGAAAAGTAATAGGGTAAGTGAATGGACATCATAAGATTACACGGGTTTTTATTTTTGGCCTTTTGATGATAGTTGCTTCAAGTCCAATTTTGTACCAAGTTGATTTTCTCAATTATATGAAGTTTAATATAATGTACTAATCCTTTTTTTTCAAGTTTAAATCATTTCCATATAACTGGTAATTACTTCTTATGAATAAGGTCCACACCGTATTTCTTTTTCTCTATATCCTGAAAATGGAAATAATCACTGGTAAGTTAAGAACTTATTGCATGTTTTTCTTTTAACTGAATGATATTTCTAGCAGATGTTTGAACTATTAACTGTTTTCATCATAATCATATCAAGCCTGGCTATAAGAATACAAGAAATTTATCACCTATTTCTTTTCTCTGTCTGGGGGCTGTAGTATGGGCTTACAGTTATTTCTTTTCATTTTGGTTGTATCTACCAATATAATTTTGTGTTCAACAATGGAATGACATTCCTTGAGGAGTAATGGTACACACTACTGGACATTTGGAGCAATGTTTGGTTCAGTTCTGTCAGGGTATCTTTCGTTAGTGGGAAGGTTGAGATAAAACTCCTTTAATGTCCTTTGAATTATTTGTTTAAGATTTATTTATTTATTATTTGAGAGAGCGAGAGGAGGCAGAGGGAGAGGGAGAAAGAAAATCTCAAGCAGACACTCCCAATGAGTACAAAGCCCAACACGAAGTTCAATTTCACGACCCTCAGGTCATGAGCTGAGTTGAAATCGAGAGTAGGACGCTTAACTGACTGAACCAGCCACCCAGGTGTCCTTAATGTCCTTTTTATATATAAAACTTTAAGTGATTTTTGACACTTCGAGGGAGGATGAACTTTTTGCAAATTTCTATGAGTCAAAAGCTGAGTAAGCCTGAATATTGGCATTCTGGGAAATATTTAAATGATTTCCTTCTAGTTATTTTGACAATAATGGAATTCAACTCAGGAAGTTTATGTTAAATCTAATCTCACTGGAGTTTCAGAGAGCTTTTCACCTTGACTGATGGATGATAAGGAGTCAAGGCTTTTGAGCTGAATTTTGCCTCTTTTTATACCACCACCTTTCTGTTAAAGAGCACATTTCATGTAAATGCAGAGTTTTATTTAGCACAGACCCCAATCCAATTTGGATTGCTTGTTATCAGATTGGACTACTCAGAAGAAAAAAATACAGTAGGTAATATTTACAAATATTGACTTCAGTCTAGCCCTTTGGAACTTAAAAAAATAGTCTCTTGATTTTTCAGCAATAAATCAGAAGGAGATATTTCAGTCAGGCAGTGCACAATTCCATATTTATAATCTAAAAGCTGGTTTGTGGGGAGGTGCGTAAATATGAGTCAAATTATCATTAGCATTTTCGCAAAAAGCATGAGGTTTTTTAATGACCCCAGATTCAGAAGGGTGGAAAGACTGAGCTATAATTCTGAGTTTTGCACTCACAATCTTGTTAAATAGGAATAATAAATTCAGTATGGCCATGATTGACTAAATGTGTCTTGTGCTTATGAAAATCTCTAAGGCATTGCTGGGAATGAAAGAAGTATTGGTTGAAGAGAGAGTAGACTATCTATGTAATTCTGGGCAAGTCTTGTAATCTTGCTGCTCCTTAATTGCACCTTCTGCTTTGTGAATTTCTATAAAATTAATACAAAGATTGAATGTGATGGAGTATGGGGAAGCAACATGTAATCTGGAACATAATTTAGGCATGATTACTTATTCTGGGGTCGAGGAAGAGAGGACTTGGAAAGCAGGTCTGACCCCAAGGAATACCTCTACTACAACTGACTGGTCAATAGATTATCTTTTACTTAACCCTCAACATCAGGGTGTGTCTAAACTCCTACCACTGCTTGTGTCTTGTCTTTCCCACTTTCTATTTAAGGAATTACCATCTTGGGTCGCAATGTCTTGGGAAAGTTAACTCATCTAGTAAACTTATTTAAGCTGAGGTGTTAATGCATGGTGGTGGATAAATACCATGTGTCTTCATCTGTGAACGGGGATGGCAAACCTTTAGATGAGACAAATATTAAAAAATATATATATATTTATATGTATTACATATAATATGCATGGAGATTCAATTTTATTCATATTGAGAAAATATAGTTTTTAATGAAAGCAAATGGCAATATATCTTGAATATGGAAAGCCATATTTAAATCTAAATATTTAAATTTTATTTTATTTCATTAATTTAATTGTTATTAAATAATTGTATTATTTAAATAAAGTAATCAAATTTTTATTAAATTTATTTAATTTTTAATTAAGATATTTAACATTTAAATATCTTAAATATTAGAAAGCCCAGTCCATATGAAATTTTAAGAAAAATGGAAACTTTAAATGAGTTTCACATTTATTGTAGGATGCGGTGGTTTTGTTTACATATCTTCCAGGGCTCCAAGTAACTTTTCTTTTGTCATTTGGGTCACATCAAGGGAAATGTTTCGAAAACACCACCTTAAGTGTTTATTCTTTCAAAATAATTTTGTAGAGAGGGTTCTAGAAACCTAGCCTTAATAAATGAGAACTCATAATCACTTCCAAGCTTAGTGGCAAGAGGTAGGCATTCACAGATAATCCATACACGTTTTGGAGACATCAAAATCCAGAAACAGATGCAGAGACAGAAAAACAGAGATGGGAAAGAGAGTTAAGAAAGAGAACTTTCATATACCTTTAAACTACGTTAATGTGGACAATCATTTGACTTGCTCTTTTTTGCCTAGACTTTCTAGAATGACATTGTCCCACCTAAGTGCTCTCCATTAGTGGGCTTCCAAATTTTTGTATAGGAGAGTCTTGGCAGGGTCCATCTGTGGAAAGAAATGAGATGATTTAAGCTGAATTGACATGACATGAATATATTTTTCTTGTTCATTAAATGAAATGGATAGACAAAGACTGGAAGGGAGTGGGGGATGATGGAGATACGTAAAGCCCTTTAGTTTCTTACCCATTTTGGACTATTCTGACACTCTGGGATATTTTGATACTTTGGATATCTCTGGGAAGGTTTTGTGGTGCAGCAGGGGATGTAAGCCTTGCTAGGTCATATAAGCCCCTTGGTGTAATTGATATATTTCACATGCTTACCCCCATTCCACACTTACCAAGGCAAGATGTCCAGATGCAGGCCTGGAAACATATATTGTATCAAGTGCTCCAGGTGATTCCTTTACTCAGAAATACGTAGAAAATAGTGATTTGGTAGAAATAGATAGAAGCTTTGAGCCAGAAAGACCTACTTAAGCATCCCAGCCACTTACTAGTTATGTAACTGTGAGTGCATCAGTTTCCATATCTTTAGAACGGCAACCATACTGATGTCTTTCCTATGTGATTGTACCAAACCAAAGAAAACCATTGTACCCATAACACCTGGTGCAAAGTAGACACACAATACCCATTCAACTTATTTTTCTCCCACTCATCCCCATCCAGGAACCCAATATTTGTTTTCTATTTTCCTTCATTTGGTAGCTGCCTAGGGCCACTCCATAATTCATGGGAAGACATGCTCTTTTCCTTCAGCAGCCATGGGGGTTCAGGCAGCATCAGCATGCACAATGAAAGAAGTGAAGTTTCTCTGAGCCCGTTAAAATTCCATAGCAGCAAAACATTTTCGCTTATTTTGTTCTTTCCTTTCCATCTTTGGAGGGGTTGTTTTGATAAGTATCAAACATTCCAGTATTCAAATCTTGAGCAGTCCTGTCAAAATGAAACCAAAAATCTCAAACCCCAAAGAAAAACTTCCACCCCACCCAACCTCCAATTCTTATTTCTTTATTCTTTTACAAAAGCTCTAAACTGAAAGAGGAGAAATATTAGCCCCTGGAAAGAAATGTAGCAAGAGGGTTGAATGTTTACACAGTATTACAATAAAGTGCATATGGTCATTTCATGGACAAGGTAATTTCTTAAGTGGAAAGATCGGTTGAGGATTCAATGTACATTCTGTTAACATCTATTAGGTACTATTGTGTAGTAGGCACTGCTAGGGAATAGATTAATTAGACACAGACCTTGCCTTCAAGGATTTCATAAACTAGTAGAGAAAACAGATGTATAAAGACAAGCATGCCAGAAACATGTTATATTAGTGGCATGAGCATTTTTAACAATTTTTTAATTTTATGGTTCTATACTAACTGGTGTTAACTTCCAGACAACTTTAGAATCAAAACTCTTTTGCCCAGATATATTGCAATGGTAATCAATAATCTTCTCATTCATTCTCAACAATACTATTGGAATCACATTGCAATCCACTTTACTAGTCTCCTACCTGAAAGACATAACTGTTGTTACTGACTTTGCCAATATATTTTTCATGGCAGCCTCTGTCATTAACTCACTACTCCCAGCTCTTATGAAGTACTTGTTCATTAATAGATTGTGATGATCTTTTATCCCCCACAGGGAAAAAAAGGAGATTGATATGTATTGAACATATCAACATAATCAACATAAGTGCCAAGTTCATAAAACTAGTTTTCCATACTCAGGGCTACAGTTCCTTGTTTGCTAAGGACTTGGGAACAAGAACAGTAAAATTACTTTCCAAAATCTAAATTGCAAAGTCAGCACATGGTGGGGGAAATTAACCAACCCTAAAAGAAGCAGCCTAAAATAACAGTGGGAATGACTCAGGAGATTATTCCAATCTGGAGTAGCTAGAAATGTTTGGGCTATAAGAGTATGATAAAGTTGAGTCATAAACAATGGTATTAATAAAATGAAGAGAGAGAAAAAGTGCCAACTGAAGTTAATCAGAATAGTACATCCAAGAGACAGAATTGGATAAAGACGTGGTCAATGTGTTCCAGCATTGCCTCGTTGAGAGGGCATCTTGGTCAATGGAAGATGGGTAGGCCATTCTTAATTTGCAAAGATCATTGCCCATTTTGTAAAAATCCAGAAGCTATCTTACAAAAGAATGTTCCTTAACATCATTATATTCTTGGGGTGCCTGGGTGGCTCAACAGGTTGAGCATTTGACTCTTGATCTCAGTTCAGGTTTTGGTATCAGGGTTTTAGTTCAAGCCTGGCATTGGGTTCCACGCTGGGTGTGGTGCCTCCTTAAAAAAAAAAAAAAAGAAAGAAAGAAAAGATCATTATATTCTTATAGTTTGACTTTCCACTCATCTAAGCAAACTTCTGATTAGGACAGATTCCCGAGGAGAGTAATGGCAGAGAGAGCAGGCACTCATAAAGATTTCAAATAATCTCATTCTTTGGATACACTAGTTTCCCTCTTTGAAAACATTGCATGTTTGTATACCCCTTAAGTTTTAGATAAGATCATCTCAATCCCCCATTCTATGTCTTTGTGGAAAAGTTCAATATTCTTCCTAATATTTCTGAGAGTTTTCCATGGTGGGACAGAAGGGGCATGTTCATATTCTTGGGGTCACTTTTGGCCCCAATTTGCTATCAATGCTCATTTGAGGTTTTGTGGCTGTTCCTTTATCTCTCCTCTGCCATTGATCCAGGAAACTCAATCTCTCCTTCATAACGACAAAAAATGTACAATATATACAAGGCCAGAGTAGGCATGGAAACATTCCCTGCAGTTTTGAGATAACAGCACTTTAGATCAGTGCAAATAACTTTAAGGTAAACGTTAGATATCCTTGCCGCCTTCTAGCATCCCGGTCATTTCTCTCTTTGCCATCCTTCTTCTCCATTCCCCACCCTGTCCTTCTGAGAACTACCCACCAATCTACCTGGATGGACACACACACACTTTTAGGTAAATAACTATGCAACTTCCCAAAGTAGTTTCAAGATAGGGTTCAACATCAGATTTCCCGTTATAAAAGCATTCTGTGATCTACTTCCATCTGCTGTACATTTCGGTTGGTTTCTCTGAAACTGATCACCTCTGGGGCTGCCATGAGTAGGTTGCTGGGCTTTCAGAGCAGGAATTTAGACCCAGGAGTGGAGGTTACTCAGCTTTAGCTGGACTGTCAGTCATAGCACAGGCTTTCTTCTCTCTGTGACAAGTCCTTATATTTACATCTGCAGTCATCTCTAAGGCTCTAGTTTCCAAGACAAGCAGTAGCATAGATAATGTCTTTGAATGATTAAGGCTCCTCCAGGCACTAGAAGTTATTAGTATTCTAATTTTACAGCTGAGATAACTGAGGCTTAGCGGAGTTTAAGGTTATTGCTCAAAGTTACACAGCATATGACAGAGCTGGAATTTATCTTGAGCTCCAACTCCATCCTTGTGCTCTTTCTGCAACACCAACAAAGCTTATATTTTACTTACAGCCCATTTATATGTCTAACTTGTAAGATATTCCTTCAACTAAAATACAAACCCTTTTACACAAAGTTCTTTCTACAACTCTGACTAGATATTACTCTAGTGTGGGATCTTTAAAATTACTGTTCCTCAGGAGTTTGTAGAGTCATCCTTTGTAAAAGGACTAACAAAATTGTCTTCTGTCTATTTCACTTCCAGGGCATATAATGCAAATGCACTGACTGCCATTGTCCCATTTTCCCAGAGTGGGCATGAGGTCAGGCATGTCTGATTATTTGAAGTACATGTCATAAACTAGAACATAATAATTGTGTGCACATGTATACAGTTCAGCCCCAAGAGAAGTGATGAAGCTGAACTTATGCTTTCAAGAGCAGTTGGAGAAAACTGAGCTCAAACTAGGAATTAGGATGCACAGAACATCTCTGGCTGTGTTTATTTAGTATGCTTCAGATTGCTCTATCCAGTCATATCTATGGCTCTGATTCAAATTGCAAATTATCTTGATAAATAGCTGGCTACATTTGGGCAGCAGGAATAATTGCATGCATTTAGGGATGTGGTCGGTGTACGCTGAACCTTCAGAGGGTCAGCTCTCTCTAAGTAAGTTTGTCACAGAGTCTGAGGTCAATAAATGTCTAAAGAATGAGACTTCAGTTGGAAATTTAGGGGAAAGCTTACATCTTGTAGGAAATGAAGGAAGTGCATATCTTATCCCTAGTCTACAGAAGTAGAGAGATGTTATAAATAAAGATCCAGTTGCAATGGATTTCAGTGAAGACTTCACTCACTATACCTTCCCTCTATAAGTTGTGATGTGACTTTTTTTAAAGATTTTTTAATTTGTTTTTTAGAGAGAGAGAAAGAGGGAGAGAGAGAGAGGAGGGGCAGAGGGAAAGTGAGAGAGAGAAGGAATCCCAACCAGACTCCCTGCTGAGCACAGAGACCGATGCGGGGCTCGATCTTATGACCCATAAGATCATGACCTGAGCTGAAATCATGAGTTGGATGCTTAACCGACTGAGTCACCTAGGCGTCCCTGAGTTGAATTTTAAAGAAGAAGCCTGAGTTATCACATAGCATAAGCATAGGAAAGAGGAGCATGGAAAATAGAATATGTGGCAAGATCAAAGACATGTGGTTATTGGAGGGGAAGCTTTCTCTGAAGAGCAGTGGAAAGTTCAGTAAGAGGAAGGAAGTGTACCAATGACAGAGCAGTGGAGGGGAATGAAAAGAGATAAGATTTGGGAAGTAGGTAAGGATCAGACCATGGAGGCCTTGAGTGTTATACTAAACAGCATGGGCCTTATGCTGTAAGTAACATCTAGGGGTGAACTAAGCAGAGCTCCTTTTCCTTCTAATCAGAGAGGTGGAATAAACAAATAATTGGAAAATATCAGGGAGGGATATAAAAATAAAATAAGTTGAGGTTGAAAAAACACAGTTGTTGGAGCCAGAAAGACCTCATTCAGATCCCAGTTCTACTACTCATCAGCAGCGTGAGCTTAGACAAAGCATGAGTTTTTTTCTGATAACAACAGGAACAATTCCAGGGCTGCTTATTAGAAATGACAGTGGATCTCCATGTCCTTGTCATTTGCTGGTTCTGAAGAAGTTGCCCAAAATGGCATCCATTGAAGGATCTGGATAGTGAAGCCAACGATAAGAAGTACATGTGAACGGACTGAGCAGTTGCTTTTGTTGGAACAACAACAACATAAATAAAAATACTAGCTAATATATATTGAACATTTGTTATATGCAGACTATCTTAGAAGCACTTTACATGCATCTGCAGTCCTATGAAGAACACATTGCTATCATCTTCCTTTTGCAAATGAGAAAACTTCATCACAGAGAGGATAAGTGCCTTTGCCAGAATCATGCACCCAGCAAGAAACAGAGCCAGGATTCTCGGTGGTATGCCTCCCATTCTTATACTCCTAATCACAGCCTAATACTGCTTTACATTAGTGCATTATAGCTGATCAGCTTCTAGCAAAGCTTGTGACACAGAAAAAATTATTATGTTAATATTTGCTTAATATGTGGATCCAGGATCTATATGGAACTTCATCTCTTGGATAAACACAAATCATTTCACATATAACTTCATTTTGTGGGTATGCTGAGGATCAGTTTGTTTAAATGAACTCCAAAGGCTCCAAAACTAGTAAATAGTGGAACCAGGTCAGGAAACCAGGTCTCCTAAACTCCAATCTAGAGTCATCTCTTGCTTAGGATTGGGGGGCAGCTGAGAATTGTATCCTCAGCCAAAGGGTAAGTTTCTTTGGTCCCTGGTCTGTAGTGGCTCTAAATCCCATTTTTGGAACCATTCATTTTGGACACTGGAGATTTAAGGTAGTTTAAAATCACAAAAATATGATAAGATATTATTAGTTATTCATAATACTACTAGCATTTATTACATTCGGGTGACACTATATAGTTCACACAACTCTCTTGCAAATATTCTTATGTAACCCTAGACTTTAAAACTGGGTGATTCTTCTAGAAACACACCTCTATAAACATCTAATATATAATTAAAAAATATCCAATGCTTCTAAATAGCTGTAGTTCTGAGTAATCACATAGGCCTTTCTCCTTCCCACTTCATCACATTATCTTTGATTTGATTTCACCTCCTTAGTGCTAACTTTTGTTTCCATCTCCATCCTGTCCAAAAATGCCTCTTTTTCTGTGTTTGGCACTGAGACCTCCAGTCTCCTGCTGGGTTTTTGTTTAATACACACTGGTGTCTTGGAAGTTCACATATCACAGGAATAAAGTCCCTGATTCAGACATCATCTGCCTCAAAGCTGGTGATCTGTGACCAGGAAGATGCTGCAGCTCTTCTTAAGGACGAGCCTGTGAAGTGAGGGTTCCTATGTTTCTCAGATGAAGAAATAGGCTCAGAGAGTCCATGTAACTTGCTTAAGGTTTTAGCAGAGCCTGCTGGTTGTCCCCCAAAATTCATGTTCTCATTATTTTTTGCCAGTGTGACTTGAGATTCTTAGGGGGCCACATGGTCTGAAATAAGACTACATTTCCCAGTCTTCCTTGCAGGTCCCTGTGTCACATGACCAAGTTCTAAACAATGGGAGATAAGTGGAAGACAGATATGGCAGCATGGAGGACAGCTGTTATGTACCCTCTGCTCTCTTTCTTCTTCATCTTCTCTTCCTTTGTGATGACTAGAATGTGAACCGGATGGATGAAGTCCAAACAGCTGTCCTAAAGCATGAAGTGGAAGCCACATGTTAAGGAGGGTGGAATAATAAAAGATTAGGCTTCACCCTACCAGCTTGGGACTGTAAATTTCTGGATTCTGTTATGTGACGGATCAATAGACCTGAACCACTATTATTTTAGTTTTAGTTTTAGTTTTTGTCTCTCAGAATTTGAACCTCAACTGTTGTAAGATCACATGGTTAGTTACTAGCACCACTGAATTTTACCCTCAATTGTCTTGACTCTAAATGCAGTTGTTTTTATTTTACCCCACAACAACTGGTACCTCCAACTGCCTCACTTTCAGGGCTACTGTGAGGACAAAATGAGGAAACAGGTAAGAGCACTTTGTAAACTGTAAGGCTTCATTTATATGTGAGCAGAAGCAGCATTTGCATTTGTGGAGAGCCGTGGAAAAATACTTAATGTTTTAGCTTGCTTGTTGGTTGAACAGGTAGGCAAAGAAAAAAAAAGCCAAAAGCCATGTTGTGCTAGAGTCCTGGATTCCAAGTGAACCAGAAACTCCTTTGGCTAATTCCAGGGCCAAAAGATGCCTTTCAAGTGGGGAAGGATGAGTTAGTCCGAGCGTCCAGGACCTCTCTGACTAGCTGCGGTTTAATGCTACCCAAACTTTTGTGTAAATACACCTACAGCTTAAGTAAAATAGGAAGGATTGGGGGTCAGAATTGCCCTAGTTGGGATATTCTCTGTGTCCAACATCTCCTCATGAAGGAAATTGTATTAGTAATAAGTCAGATTCCCAGTGTTGGAATTTGAGTTGCTTCAGGAGTGAGTGGCCAGGTTTGCAGAGGCTTGTTTGCTTTATGAAGAGTATTGGAGTCAGTCTTTGCTGGCCAGAGGTCTCTAACCAGAGACAGGTTTTCACACAGGGCTTTTCATATTTTCTGCCTTAAGCCAGGCTCAAATACCAAGAAGTCTCTCAGGGGTAGTTTTGCAAGTTCGCTCTTTTTCCTTTAGCAACTGTCAAAGGGCAGCTAAAGCCAATGCTTAGAAGGTATGCATATGCCCTGAACACTTTGTTCAGGCTCCTTTGAAAGGTGTTGGGTTGTGTCCCAAAGCAAACATTGTTTTGGAATATTCTGGAGATGCATTCAGTCCTTCTTGCATAATTCAAGACTGATGATGCCCTATTGTGAAAAGATAGTCGTAGCTCAAGAGACAAGTCAAGGAACAAGCAGTGTAGGAGTAGAGTGAGGAAATTATAATTATAACAACATCTAATACTCACTGAGCATGTTTATGCCCCAGGCACTGTGCTAGCCCTTTACATATGTTGTATTACTTAATCCTCTTAACAATTTTATGTGTCAGAATGATTAAAAATATTTAACAGCAAGTAGAACACAGCATCAATAGGTGAGAACAGATGTTGCTTTAGTGCTTGGTCTGGGTCCTGGAAACTCCTTGCTACCCCAGGTATTAACACCTTAGTTTTTGGATTGTGTTACAGGGGGAGGATGAGACAGGGAGCTCACCTCTCCAACCGTGCCCCTTCCCTCTCCTCTTCCTTCTGTTTCCTTTGTTCTTTTCCCCTTTCCTTCTAATCTAGTGTCCTAGAGAGTGAGAGAGTGATTCTCCCTCATAGGACTATACTAACAGGGTACTTAGAGACATGATTTTGAAATAAAGAATACAAAACTGAATTAAAGCAAATTGGATTCAAAGAACAAGGGGACAGATAAAGAAAGATTATCAGTGATTGTTATTTTTCTTAAGATGTATTTATTTATTTGAGAGAGAGAGAAAGCACATGCTGGGGGAAAGGTAGAGGGAGAGGGAGAGAGAGAATCTCAAGCAGACTCCCTGCTGAGCGGGAGCTGATGCAGGGCTCCATTTCACGACCCTGAGATCATGACCCGAGCCAAAATCAAGAGTCAATGCTCAACCGACTGAGCTATCGAAGTGCCGCTCAGTGATTGTTTAGATAAGCAGTTCTCAAATTTTATGATCTCAAGATCTCTTTTAGTTTTAACAATATTGAGAACCCCCAAGAGATGTTAATTATGTATTTATAGTTATTTAATATATGTATATACACTAAAATGTTTATTAATTCATTTAAAAGTAATAATAAATTATGAAATGCTAACATACATACTTTTGTGATAAACCACTATATTTGAAAACAAAACCTCCTTAGTGAGAAGAATGTCATTGTTTTAATTTTTTGCAAACCTTTTAAATATTTGGTTTAATAGAGAACAGGTCCACTCCTATCTGCTTCTTCATTCAGTCCTTATAATACATTGTTTCAGTTGAAATATATGTAGATAATCCAGCTTCACACAAGTGTATAATCAAAGAAAGAGCACTCTAATCAGCTTTTCAAATAATTGTGGATTTCTTCCTGGATATTATAATAAAACTGCCAAGTGGTAGTTTCTAAGAGGACAGTTGCAATGTATAATCTGAAGCCGTATTGATAACTGGGTTTTCCATTGGTCCATCTTGACCTATTTTGTAACATTGTGTAATGGTCATTTGAAAAAATATTAGGTCATTGAATTATCTAGATCTAAAGTAATACTGAGATTAGCATTTGTTAATATCACCATCAATTTTATCAGAAAAGTAAATAAATCAAGAAGCTGTCAATCTCATGGTGAAGGATACAAGATATCCAAAATCCTAATTTTCACTTTTAAGCTTGAATTTTATCCTTGGCAGCAAAAACTGCACTATGTTGTTTTTCTTGACTGGACAGCCTCACTTCATTAATGTTCAAGGGAATGTTTGTCTAATAATCAAGTTTGAATAAACATAGTTCGTCAGTCATTCTTTCAAATAAAAATGGTATTTCGTGAAAAAGAAAAAAAAAAAAAAAAACACCCCACCAAATAATAAGTTAACTTTCAATTCAATCAATTGCATCAGTGTTTGTCCTGGAGATAACCATCAGATTTAGCTCTGAAGCAGAGGCACTATATAGATACATCTCATTCCACCACATGAAATAGTAAAACATGGCTTGTCATCAAGAGCTGAGATTTAATAACATTAGTAACTTTTAGGGTTTTACTACAGTTGTTCTTAAGTAATACTGACTTTTCCTGTCCGCTTTAAAAAATTTCCAGCAAGTCCATAATGGTGAACAACAGCTTAAATTCAAGTCTTTAGTGGAGATAGTAACTCAGTCTTCATATTTGCAGCTATGCCTTTCATTTGACAAGTTACTGTGTCATTGAAAAGTGTCAGTGTTATTTCTTTTACTGACTTCATTCGGCAGACATTTGGCAATGTCAACTCAGCAAGGTTTTATTTTTATTATTTATTTATTTATTTATTTATAATTTTTTAAAGATTTTATTTGAGAGAGAGCAAGCAAGCAAGCATGAGAAGGGGGAGGGGCCAAGGCAGAGGAAGAGGGACAAGCCGACTCCCTGCTCATCAGGGCTCAATCCCAGGACCCTGAGATTATGACTTGAGCCAAAACCAAGACTTGGATGCTTAACTCACTGAGCCACCCAGGTGCCTCTCGGCAAGGTTTTATTAAGCTCTTAGCTATTGACTGCCCTTCTTTAGCCAAGGCAGTATGTAAGATGCTTTGATGGCTTTTTCATTTTAGTTGGAAAAATTGTACCAAACAATTGTTGGCTCAAAAGGCTCATTGTGCCTTTATTTGAAATATTCAATTTCTTCTTCTCAAACTCTGGATATTTAATTTCAGAATAACATCTCAATTTAACTGGAAGCATAACACTATTAAAAAACGTTGTATTGCATAAGATGTGATCAAGTAAAATATTTTTTTCACATTCTCTTTTTTTACTTAGAGCTTTCTATATAATTTCCTCTTATTACAGTTTTCAACATATTTTTTCAGCAAATTGTTTAGAATATTTAGATGTTAATGGTGCAGATATAGGGTGAGAGGAAGTGTTCCAATCTCCCTTTTTTAGCTAATGATCTATCCTAAGATACAAGTGTAAAACTAAGTACAACAAAGTATACTTATTCCTTTTTGTTTTTATGTTGGTATAAGAGAAATTTTGGAATTTCGAACAAATGATTTTTGAACAAAATGGATTACAGACATTAAAGCAGATATTTCCAAAGAAGGCTAAAAGCATAGTAGAAGTACTAAGAATAAGCCTGAGTTAGTCTCAGAAAATGCACACATTTATTCTCTAACACTAGAACATTAGAGAATTCTAGAAAAACATGACAATACTCACTCATTCTATCACCAGATGGCTGATGTCATCACAAATTGTAAAGAACCTGGGAAAGTCCACTGTATAGTCATGAAAAAATAAGAGTGAAAAAAGCAAATAACTCTTAATATTATTAGGAAAATAGTTTTCACCTTACAGGTTCCTTAAGAAGGGCTTGCAGGTTCCTTGAGAAGGTCTTGCAGACTGTAGGACCACACTTTGAGAACAGATAGTTATGAACATTTAAGGCCGAAATAGTTTTATAGACTGGAAGAAGTATGATATATGAACAGATTGGTGTTTGAGTTGAATTGTTTCCCCCCTCCCTGAAACACATTTTGAAGTCCTAACCCCTAGTATCACAGAATGGAACTTTATTTGGAAACAAGGTTATTGCAGATGTAATTAGTGGAGAGGAGATCATCAAGGAATAGGGTGGTGTCCTTATTAGAAGAGGGGAGAGACAAACAGGGAGAAGCGTGTGACAGCAGAAGTAGAGATTGAAGTGCTTTACTGTGCAAAAATTGCCTGTCATCACCAGAGATAGAAGAGAGGCATGGAAGAGTTGTGTTGTTTGAGCCACCCACTTTGTGGTACTTTGCTCTGGCAGACCTAGGAAACTAGTACACCAAGCTTGTTCTAAAGACACAGAAGTGGGATAGACATTAATTACTATTGTAAATCCAGGAAAGGTGGTTCTCCTATAATAATTAAAGAACTTTTGCCAAAGAAAAACAAATAAAGGCTCTCCTGGCCCATTGCAATGCATGGCATTTAGAGATCTGGAAGTTGATTCCCATCAATCAGGAGTTCTTCGAATCTTCCACTACCAGATGTTACTGTTGCTGGAGCCCCAGCAAATAGTTTCACCCTATGGAGTGCTGGGGCTGTTTAAGAGAAGATAAAGTCTTGCCTCACTCATAGGAACTTAGACTACTGCACTGATGTCTGGGAGTTGACCTGGATAATATGGAACGAAGGCATTGGGAATAGGGCATGTTTTGTCTCCAGCTTAACTCCAAAGTAGGCATTCTTAGGATAGAGCAGAAAACAAGCAAACAAACAAACAAACAAAAACAAACATTAATTTTCATTCGCACCCTGAGATTTGCATCCTAAACTCAAATGTGTTTGTTTTAGGAGGTCTCCTTTCATATTCCCCTTGGAAACCTTTCATATCCTATGACATCCAGTTTGACATTTTCGGGTTTGCTTTACTCCTCTGTGTCCAACTTCCGTTGATTACATCAAAATTTCGTAGATACTACCTATCACTAAAGGGAAAAGGGAAGGCAAATTACTCTTAGAAAAGTGGGCTGCAGATTATCACAAGTTGGCTCTGTTTAATAGATAAGGAAATTCAGATGACAGAGAAAGACAATTACATTGATTAATACTGGAGCAGAGAGAGAAAGAAATATTAACCAGAAAGGCTTCTGACTTTCAATTGACTTCCAATTCCTACTATTTCCATAGGCAGCTCCCCAACCTTGCTCCCACGACCAAAAAAAAAAAAAAAAAAAAAAAAGTCCCTCATTTCTATTGAAGCTGTTTTCAACAGCAGACCTCTCAATGACTTTAACTTCAGAGGTTTGGAGCTTTTTTCCCCCTTGTTTAAACTAATTCATGGTCGTACATGTGGGTTACTCTGGTTTTACTGTCAGTACCGACACAAACTATTTTGCCACAATTAATGTTTTGGTCAACAATGTGCAGACTTAAAGCCCTGAGTTATATGACCAGGCAAATAAAAGCAGACCACAAAATTTTGTCTCCTCTGGTTGGCTATGATTCAGCCATAGGGACAAGCCAGCAGTCTTGCTGCTTTCCCCAAAACCCCAGGAAAATCAGACTGTCATGTTATACTTCTTTGTCCCTTTATACAGATGTAGAGTCAGTCTGCCGAAATTGTGGGGCTCAAATATTTAATTTGTGTAATGCAGTGGAACAATTTCAACAGGTAGTGATTAGTCAAGTATGCAAACTGAAAAACATTCACACATCGCTCAGAGACGCATGAAATTCTGGCCATTATGCAGGAAAGCAGCCACCTGGGAGTCCATGAGATTTACAGATTCCAAAATATTTGATATAATAGGTCTTTTTTTTAATGAAGGAGTTCAAGCTAAAAAATAAAAATTATTGATTTTATGAATAAATATATTTTCTTAAATGATTTAGAAACCTCTGTTTATTCATTTACTGACAGTGTTTAGAATATATAGTAGCCAGTGTGTCTGCAGATATATTTATGTTGGACTGTTTGGCTTGGCTTCACCTCTGTAATAATTTATAACAGTTTCAATGTAAACCCACCACTGAGCAGGTCATAAAGGTCCTGGATTTTAACCATCGTTGTTGCCGATAAACCCACAGCGCTGGTTCCTACCACAGAGCTTGAGCTCATCCCTATCAGGCCTGTGGAAATTCTTCACTTAGGCAAGTTTAAATGCTAAGGAGTTTTAATTCAGTTTCTTGTCTATTAGCTTTGGGTTCCTTTTCAAAAGAGGGACTTATTTATTTATTTATTTTAGTGTCTTTCTATTTTTATTTATTTTATGGGGGTTAAAGTTGTCATTACTGAATTATAGTGTGGATTTTATTTATTTGTGTATCTTTATATTATGCACTTTTATGTATTATACAATATTTTATATTACTTTACAAAATTTATATTTATATATAATAAATTATATGTTTATATGTGTATATATTATACAGTTATATACATTATACAATATTATACATCACATAATAGAATTTAAGAAACAGAACAAATGATCAAAAATAGAAAAATAAAAGAGACAAACAAAAAAGCCAGACTCTTAAATACAGAGAACAAACTGGATTTTATTTCTTTTTAAGAAATATATCTTAAGAAGCAATTGTCAAATAAAAATTACATTCTCTCATATTTTTAAAAAAACTGATGAAGATCAGCCTTCATATGTGTATTCATGCTGCCATCATGTAATTGACAGACACTGGCAAAAAAATGGGGAAAACAATCCTGATGCTGAGATATTTCTTAATAGTTATCAATTTCAATCAGCTGATGAGAGGCATCAATGTTTGGACTATAGCTTCACTTTCAAGTTTTTCTAAATTTTCTAGATTTTATAGAAATTTTCCAGATATTTCATAATATCTTTCTAGATAATATATTGACAGATTCTTAATGTCAAAACATCCTTATTCATGCATTATATTCCAGTTATGAAATTAACAAAATGCTTTTAATACAATTTAATATATTAGTTTTAACTACCTATGTAATTAATATATCTATTATTTGGGCAAGTAAAGTAGTATTTTTTTCCATATTTAAAATAAACACCTTTTAAAAGAGTTTATAGTATGCATTTGAGAAAGAATGAACATTTCCGAGGGAGATCAAAGTGATAAAAAACCACTTAGTGGTGAGTAAAATGTATACAGTTCTATATCTTATGATGAATCATCCTTGTAAAGGATGTTTTATAATTAGAACCTCTTACTCTACTAGTACATTGACAAAAATGGTCATCATACTCTGTTTAGCTAATGTTTATTGTCCTGACATTCATTCATCTATTCATCCAAGAAATATTTATTAAGCACCTACTTTGGCAGGATCATCCTTTTCTGCCATAATTTTGCAAACTGGGTGTAGTTACCTCAGCTTTACAGATGATAAATGAAACTATCTGAGAAATTATTTAAATGGCTCGATATTGACACAGCTAAGACATAGCAGAGTCAAGATGTGAACAATTTCTGTCTTTTTCCACAACAATGTTGGTTGTTGCAAAACTAGTTCTGGAATGAAACAGATCAGTATATGCATACTGCTGAGGCTTCTCGCTAATAGCATGACCTTGGTTAAGTTGTTGAACCACTTAAGACTTCAGTTTCCTTTTGTTCACATTGCCAGCCCTCCCCCCCCCCCCCCCCCCCAGCTGGTTAAGATCCAAAAAGCTACACTTAGAAAGTGGGGTTAGGTGTTGAGAACCTCTTTCCCTGGGCATCAACTTGGGGGGAAAAGGGGCTTATGGTTACTGACTCATTCACCAAGGTAAGATATTCCTTAGGTGTCTAAAAATTAAAAACAAATATCATATGACTTTAGCACATAGAATAGATTTATAATACTTTATAAACATCAATAAGAAACATAAAGATATAAAGATGATAATAGCTCTACAGACATTCTCCATTAACTGCTGCTAATTTTTTTTAAAGATTTTATTTATTTATTTGACAGAGAGAGACACAGCGAGAGAGGGAATACAAGCAGGGGGAGTGGGAGAGGGAGAAGCAGGCTTCCTGCTGAGCAGGGAGCCCGATGTAGGGCTTGATCCCAGGACCCTGAGACCATGACCTGAGCCGAAGGCAGACGCTTAACGACTGAGCCACCCAGGCACCCACTGCTGCTAATATTTTAACATCTATATACATATATAGGTGTGTGTGTGTGTGTGTGTGTGTGTGTGTGTGGATTGTACTACACTTACAAAAGTAGGCCCATACTGCAAATTTTTAATCAAAACTGTGATATGAGCATAATGCTCCCAAGGGCATAATTTTAGCGGCTGGATAATATTGAATGTATAGATGCAGCACTATTTACTTAACTAGTTTCATATTGATAAGCACTTGGCTTCAATAAGCATCCTCGTACAATTGCTCACTTACGCAGAAAGTAAGCATCATAGGAATGCATTTTAGAAATGAGATTGCTAAATCAAAGTGTTTTCCACTTTTAACTGTTTCATAGCACAAAATTGTTTTCTAGAAATTTGTATGAATTTATACTTCTGGAGTGTGAGTACCTGTTTTCTTGTCGATCCTGAATTTCTCTACTTTAAAAATAAACCTTGCCAGTAAAATATGTGAAAAATTGTAACTTTCTAAAGTTATTCATTTCTTTAAAATGAGAATGAGCATCTCTTTAGAACATGTTGTTTTTTTAAAGAACAGTTTTAGATTTACAGAAAAATTGGGAAGGTAGTAGAGAGTTCCTATATACCTTTTCCCCTATTATTAATATATGACATTCGTCTGATACATTTGTTATAATCAATGAACTACTCTTGATACATTATTATTACTGAAGTACATGCTTTATTCAGATTTCCTTAGTTTTGATCTAATGTTCTTTTTCTTTCCAGAATCCTACCATGATACTATATTACATAGCCTCCATAGCCTCCTCTTGGCTGCGACAGTTTCTCATACTTTCTTAGTTTTTGATGACCTTGACAGTTTTGAGGAGTACCGGTCAGGTATTTGTAGAATATTCATCTATTGGGGTTTGCTTGAGATTTCTTTCATGATTATGCTTCAGGTTATGTGGAAGTTAACAGAAGTGAAATGCCATTTCTGTCACATTATATCCAGGGTACATTCTAGCGAATGACTTACAAGTGCTGATGTTGACGTTGACTACCCGAAGTAGCATTTGTCAGGTTTCTGCACTAGAAAGTTCTCTTTTGTTCTCCATTTCCATACTGCATTCATTGGAAAAAAAATCACTGTGTGTAGCCTGCACTTAATAAGAAAAGTTATCCTTCACCTTCTTTTGGGCAGTTAACTACATAAATTATTTGGAATTTTTCTACATGAGAGATTGTTCTATTCTACATTTATCTATCATCTATCTATCATCTATCTATATATCATCTATCATCTATCTATCTATCTATCTATCTATCTATCTATCTATCTATCTACCTACCTACCAATCATCTATCTATCATCCATTCATTTTCTTATATCAGTATGACCTCATGGATATTTATTTAATATGTTGGGATATAGTCCATTACTATTTTATTTATTTTGTTGCTCAGATTGTTTCAGCTTTGGCCTCTAGGAGCACTTTTGGTGGTTCCTGTATCACTTTGACACATCCTCATCGTTGCAACTCTCTTTTTCCTTTTCTTGTTCGAACATTTCCTTACTTGGGCACTGCAAGGTGCTCCAGGCTCATCTTGTATATTTCCTGCTCAGAATGAATATATTTTAATATGTGATTCTGTCATTACTGTTCATTCTTCTGACAAGTTTTCACTAATGCTCCTTGTTCATTTTTCTACTTAGATATTTGTTTATTAATTGATTAAAACATTTTTTTTAGTATCTTTAAGTCAGTTAAGTGGCACTGGAAAAGATGCAATTTACTTGTTAAATCCCCACACTGGGATGGCAATGAGATAGTGGTGGGTGGGAGAGAGAGAGAAGGGAACATTTCTGTCTTAAATTATCAAACATCAGACAATTATTTTTATTATCTAATACAATTCATTGGCAGTTTCCTACAATTATGATATGTGGCTCCTGTTACAACACTAAAAAAATATTTTTATTTATTCTCCATTGGTGTAATGGAAACTCTGCATTAACAGCCATCATTGATTGAAACATTTGCTCTTTATTAAATACTGTGCTGGGCTTTTTACATATATTATTCATAAACCTAACAAAAATCCTGAAAGATAGGTGTACAATTAGCTTTGTCCTACAAATAAGAAAACCAGGTCTTCAAGAGGTTACATTGCCCAAGGTCAAACCCCCAGAAAATTGCATATTTGGGATATAATACAATGACTCTGACTTTGGTACCCATGGCACTTTGTTCTTCTCCATGTTGATCAGTTATCAGATGATGTTTTCTACTATGAGTAGGAAGCTTTCCACCTGCTTCAATGTTGGAAGTCATCAGATAATTATCAGTTTCTTCATCTACTAAATGGAGGATTATTTTTTAATCAGCCATTATTGGATTAGAGAAATTGAACCTTTAAGAATGATACAGAATATGACCTTTATCACAAGGACTTGACCTAATGTAATTCTGTAAGCTGGTCAAACATTGATGTATGCCTTTCCTTCTGTGTTTGGTGCTGGGGACAAACTCCGCAGGAAGCTAGGGAAGAGGAGCTGTGCACCCAGTTGCTGCCTCATAGTCATGAGACAAGCTAGCAGATCAGCAACATGCATGACCATGATGGCTCCTGATGCCTTGTACAGACCACCTGGGCATAAAAAGAATATGGTTGCTGCATCACTTTTACTTGTAATCAGATTCAGAATGTCCTTTATAGCCCAGACCCTTACAGGAAAGGAGATTCTGGGATACTCGGTTGCTGCTTAGGTAAATTGACATGATACGAGTTTCCATGATGCCTGTCTTGCTCTTCATTCTTTGAAGTGGAAACTGTGGGGGCAATTCCTTAATATCCATTTTTCTCTTTCATCTGTATCAAATGAACCTTGATTTTGTTCAGAGAGGTAATGTTCCCAGCTCAAAAAAATTTATGTCCTAATCTCCTTTGTAGGTGGCTGGGACTGGTAATCAGTAGAGATGTCAAGGAGTTCTCGTCCATGAAATGTAACTAAGGTCATTAAGTGAAGTTTCCAAGATAACTCTTTAAAGAGTTCTTTAAAGATGCCCCATACCTTTCACATGTTGCCTTTCTTATTCCTGCCTGGGACACTGATGCGATGTTGGAATTGAAAGTCAGTTACAATCTTTTGCAATCACAGGCATGAGGATAAAAGCTGCACTCAAGGATGGTCAAGCAGAAAATTTTTGTGCAAAAATTAAAACCTGTATCTGGCTAAGTCACTATGGCATGGTTTTTCTGTAACATGTCCCTCACCCTGTGTTGCATGAACACATCATTTTAAATAATTCAGGAACAAAACTAATAAGGTATGATTTCCACCTCTGAAGTGGCCCTGATGATGATAACTTCTTGATACTTGCACCCTAGTGTTGTCCTCCATCCACATTACAACAAGGTTGATCTGTGTGGCCAATAGCATGTGGGAAAACTGATGGTATGTGACCTTCATGGTTAGTTTATGAAAGATTGGCTTCCGTCTTAGGCATACTCTTTTCCTCTCTGGTCACTTGTTTTGGGGAAAACCAACTACCATGTCCTGAGAACATGTCAGGAAACCGAGAGGCCCATGCAATGAAAAATAGAGGCCTCTGGCCCAATGAAGAACTGAGACTTGCTAACCACTGTGTAAGAGCTTGGAAGTAGGTCCTCCCCACTTCAAAACTTCACCCAACTATAGTCCCTGTTGACAACTTGAGTGCAAAACTGTGATAGATCCTGAGCCAGTACCACCTAGCTAAGATGTTCCTGAATTCCAACCCCTCTGCAACTCTATGGGATAATACATGTTGTTTTAAGTGACTAAGTTATGGGATACTACATTGCACAGCAATAGTTAGATAATACAGGAGGGTATGGACAAGTATAAATAGAGACTTCAGAGTAATGTTGATTCATTAATGTCTCTTGACCCCAAATTTGCTGCAAATAAGAGGATGGTAGTTTTAGTAGAGGATTTGAATTCATGATGAGTCTGTAGTTAGCATAATGGAAAAGAGAAGAGCTGAAAATAGAATGGAAATAATGGAAGCAGAAGAGTTGGAAAAGATCCCTGGGTCCAAATTATGTTGAGGACCTTATATTTAAGGTATACAGCCACCTGGATGGTGGGGTTTTGCTCTGCAGGTGCGGTAAAAGGCTGAAGATGCAAGGGGATTAAGGAGGTGAGCATGAGTGGTTCAGATAATTCACCATGGATGTTTGCTTAATTTTGCTGAAGAGTTATCTGTAGTGAGCCGTGTGTTCATCTTGTTCATGCCTGTTTTACTCTGACCCATTGATCTGGGATCATCTAGACACTTGTTCCACCCTGAGGACACCATCTGACTTTTTTGCCTGGTCCCTACAATTCGGGGCTTAACACATTCTTAAACTGCCATTCTAACAGCTTCTAACAACACTGTGAGGTCTGCAAGGCATGGACTATTTTCTTGAGCTGAGGTCCAGGAAGGCTAAGTGATTAATCTGTAGTCCCACAGCTAGCCAGTGGCAGGGCCAGGTCTAGACTTGGAACTCTTGGTTTCCTGTCTTATGCCAATATGTTTTTTTTTTTTCTTTTTTAGGTTTTCCTCATTATGACTATGGCAGACCAGACTCAACAGGTACATTGGGAGCAGGCCACTGAAGGATGAGCAAATTGAGCTGCATTTAGGATTTGTGCATCCTAACATATTAAAATGTTTTTCTAACATTTTGGGTTTGGCATAGCAAAGTGTGCCAAGATTCCTTTCCTTTCATTTTTAAACCCACATGTATTTTCAGGGAAATTAAGCTCATATGTTTCTGATTCATTTACTGTATAACTCATCAAAATATTGTTTTATAACAGTTCTTGGCAGTCCATGAAACCTTTTAAAATATAGACTTTTCCCCTCTTGCTACCAAGGAAGCTATGTTTTACCAAGAGCACAGCACCAATTAACCCCAAAGGGTTTTCCAAATAAACTTCACATGGATGCTAAAGACCTAATTGGGTTCTCTGTGATCAACAAGAATGCAAGTCAAGAAATACCCTTTGAATATACTCTATGTATTGGATTTAGGGGGATGTTGAGTCATAAAGATAAATGGGAAGTGACCCTCAGGATTTAAATAGATGCCATGAAAGAGACAGAGAAATGACAGTCAAAACATTTATTGAGCACTTCGAATGTGCCTGCTACTGGGTGAAGCCTTTTATAAACATACTTCATGTAATCTTCTTGACCATTTTATGTATAGTATCCTTATTTTATATATAAGAAAACTGAGACCTAGAGAGTTTACTGAGTCAAGTCAGATAGTTGGTCAGCGATGGATTCAAGACCAAATCTCTAGTAGTTTGATTGCAGAGACCAGTCTTTTAAGCTGTTACTGTAGACTTGGAAATTAAGATACAGTGAGACTAAGCTAATGCCCAGCTTTTTGGAGGTAGAGATTGAACTTCATTAATGTCACATAATTTATTTCTGTTTAAACTTTATTTCTGACCACAGGACTATTTCCTTCTGGCTACTCTGCTTGCATTTTGGACATTCTTTGGCAAAGGTCATGATCGTGCAATAAAAAGTCTTGTTAACGTCTTTTGGGTAGCTTATCTGAGATGTTGACCACATGAATGAGTGTTCCTTCTCATACAGTAGGGCCATCTCAGAAAGACTCTGTCATGTCCACACTATACATAGCAGTCTCTGCACCATGCTTTCTATAACTTAATTTTTGTGTGAGAATATCATTATTTATATGATAATATAGTAAGAGGAGATACTATTTTTTGAACGTTTCTTTGTGCCAGACACCATTAAATACTTTTCTTAAATTGCTTGATTTTATCTTCACAAAGTCCTCATGAGATATGAAGGGTCAGCTCCTCATTCTTCCAGTGAAGATACTGAGGCATAGAATAGTTAAATAATAACCACTAAGGGCGTGCTCAGGTGGCTCAGTCAGTTAAGCATTAGACTCTTGCTTTTGGCCCAGGTAATGATCTCAGGGTCATAAGATTGAGCCCTGGGTCACACTCCTTGCTGGGTGTGAAGCATGCTTAAGATTCTCTCTCTCCCTCTTCCTCTGCCCCTCCTGCCTGTTCACTCTCAGCATGTGCATGTGCATATGTGCACTCTCCAAAAATAAATAAATAAATACACACATAATACATACATACATAATAACCACTAAAGCTCTCTAAGGTAGGTTTTTCCATTATATATATGTTTCATAATTTATCATATATATTTATATTTCATAATTTATAATCCATAACATTGCTAATGGTCATTTGGGGTTCTTTCTTTCTTTCTGATTATTCCTAACATTTAAAAAATATGTTAAGTTTGTACAAGACTTTGCAGAAGAGTATAAAGGGCAAGAGTTTCTCTAATTATTAGGAATTACAAGTGCTAGATGTATAAATGTCCACTAATGTAAGGTAATATAAGTTGTTTTCAATTGCAATTTGTTATTTTAATTTACATTCCCAGTAGAAATGTATAAGTGTTTCTTAACCCTATAACCATGTCAACCACTTTTTTTCTTTAAGATATAGGTGTTTTTCTCTTTTTTTTAGTTTTTATTTAAATTCTAGCTAGTTAACATACAGTTTATTATTAGTTTCAGATGTACAATATAGTGTTTCAACACTCCATACAATAAGCTGGTGCTCATCACAACAAGTGCACTGCTTAATCCCCATCACCTATTTCTTCCATCCTCCACCAACCTCCCCCCTGGTAACCATCAGTTTGTTTTCTAGAGTTAAGAGTCTCTTTCATGGTTTCTTTCTCTCTCTCTTTTCTTTGTTTGTTTTGTTTCTTGAATTCCACATATGAATGAAGTCATATGGCATTTGTCTTTCTCTACCTGACTTATTTTGCTTAGCATAATACTCTCTAGCTCCATCCATGTTGTTTCAAGTGGCAAGATTTCATTCTTTTTTATGGCTGAGTAATATTCCATTGTATGTAAAGATATACCACCTCTTCTTTATCTGTTCATCAGTTGATGGACACTTGGGCTGTTTGCATAATTTGGTAGATAATGATGCTATAAACATTGGAGTGTCTGTATCCTTTTGGATTAGTATTTTATATTCTTTGGGGAAATACCTAGTAATGCAATTGCTAGATCGTAGGATAGTTCTATTTTAAACTTTTTGAGAAACCTCCATACTGTTTTCCAGAGTCACTGCAATAATGCAAGAGTGTTCCACTTTCTCCACAGCCTCACCAACATCTGTTGTTTCTTGTGTTGTTGATTTTAGCCATTCTGACTGGTGTGAGGTGATATCGCATTGTAGTTTTGATTTGCATTTCCCTGATGATGAGTAATGCTGAGCATCTTTTCATGTGTTTGTTGTCCATCTGTGTGTCTTCTTTGAAAAAATATCTATTCATATCTTCTGCCCATTTTTAATTGGATTATTTATTTTTTAAGTGTAGAGTTTTATAAGTTCCTTATATATTTTGGATACCAATCCTTTATCAGATATGTCATTTGCAAATATCTGCTCCCATTCCATAGATTGCTTTTTAATTTTGTTGATTGTTTCCTTTGCTGTACAGAAACTTTTTATTTATTGTCAATTTGGCTGATATGTTGTCTTAATTTTGATTTCCCCTTGATATTATTGAGTTAGACATCTTTTCAATGTTACTGGCCTTTTGTGTTTTAGTTGGGGTCCAAAGAAGAGTACAAAAACAACTTTAAGAATTTAAACAGAGGAATATTATTGCCAGGCTTTGGTTCTGTAGGGATGGAGTAAAGCAATACTGTTTTTGGACTGGTGGACAAAAAGAAGATGTTGTGTTTTCAGCCCCGGTAAGCTGGGACCACTCAGGTTTCCTTGAGAATCTCTGGTTTAATGTGCAGTCTCAGTTCAGCTCTCCCATTTGTCCTAAAGATAGGGAAAAAAAAAACCCCTCAGGAATAGTGAGAAAAAAGTGGTACCAATAGCCTGGAGGTCTAGTGAGGCTAAACAACTTGTAAGAGTGTCACCAAGGAAAGTGAGCCCTGGAAGGGAAGATGAAGATCAGAAAATTCTATATTTCAATTTGAGATTTTGTAGGCAATGCAGGTTCTAGTGATGATAATGTGAGTGTGACACATGGGAGTGAGTAAGTAAAGTCAGTTTGAAAGAGCAGTCTTTAGAGATAAGGAAAATGAGGAATAAAGGGCTAACAGGGCTATTCTCTTGCACAATTCCTGGGACCCCATTCAATAGTCATCTGTGACACTGGTTAGGCTAAGGTTTAAATGATTAATTCACTTAGATTTCCTCCTTTGTCCCCACATATTAGTATTTGAGAGTAGGGGCTTCTTCTGTCTTATTCAACACTGTATCTTTAGTAACTACAAGATTAATAGGTACTCCAAAAATATCTGTTGGATGAATGAATAAATGCTGATGTCACTATAAGACAAGAGTAATGGTGGAAGGATGAATTAACAGCTAAAGACTTAAATGAATGAGGAGAAGTGGTTTGGAGGTCAGTGGATGACAGCAACAAATCAGTAAAGATGAAGATAAAACAGGATGGCATGACCATTTTAAACTATAAGGGTTCCTTTGCTTTTGGTGTGTGTGTAATGGATAATGGCCAGAAAACTATAATGATGAGTCAGTGCTGCTCCCAAGCCACAAGTGTTGTGAGATAACAAATCCTCCACTTGCAAAGCTATAGGGAAAGTGAACTTGGAAAGAGTCTCAGCTAGGTTTCTAGGTAAGATGGGAGAGTGAACGTTTTGTGAAGAGGCCAAGGATCAAGAGGAGCTTGCTGATTACAGGTGGGGAGTTCCAAGGTATGATGGATAGCAATGGAGGGAGGACACATTGGTTAGAGTCCCAACAAAACCACTCCAATGGTTCAATTTTGGAGACTTCAATAAAGGGGAACAATTTATCAAGCTGTAGGCAGGGCTCAGGGGAATCAACAAGGAAAAATAAGGCACCCAGCGACTGGTAATTGTGGGCAGTCATTACTACCCCTTGGTCTGAAGATCCAAGCCGAGGAAACAGTGTTAAAAAGCCCACTAAGCACCAGACCATAAAGGAAAAAATGTCTATGGGAACTGTGGTCCAGGAGGAATACAGCCAATGCCAGAACCACATCAGCAAGTCAGGGAGGCAGCAGGGAGGGGGGTGGGAGATAAATGCTCCAGCACTATCTCCACTAATCCTGTTTTTCTGCATTTGGGACCTTTCCTCTCAATTGCTGTACCCAGTTGGAAGTCAAAGAGAAGATGACACTGGAATCTGCTTTTCCATCATGGAAGTTTGATTTCAGGGGAAAAGTGGGGCAGAGAACTGAAAAGCACGTGTTTAGTGGTAACAGGTGGATATAGGCTCGCTAGTTGAGAGAAAAAAGGAGGACTTTATCAATGAAAGGATGCATAGAGAAGTCTGGGAATCAGGGCCTGGGTGTTAATAGAGGACTGAGTTAAAGTTGGGTGGCATATTATATGCTTGTAGTTTGTACTAAATGTCATAGAGAGGCTGTAAGCATTCCTTTCCTTGCATTAATGAAACCTGGCTCACTCTGAGAGGTCTGCGTTTTGATTTAGTGTTTTTGTGCTGTGTTCACTGGGAGTTCATGCTTTTTTTAAAAATTTTTTTGTTGTTATGTTAATCACCATACATTACATCATTAGTTTTTGATATAGTGGTCCATGATTCATTGTGTGTGCATAACACCCTGTGCTCCATGCAAAACGTGCCCTCTTTAATACCCATCACCAGGCTAACCCATCCCCCCACCCCTCCCCTCTAGAACCCTCAGTTTGATTTTCAGAGTCCATTGTCTGTCATGATTCTTCTCCCCCTCCGATTTTCCCCCTTCATTCTTCCACTCCTGCTATCTTCTTCTTTTTTTTTCTTAACATATATTGCATTTTTTTGTTTCAGAAGTACAGATCTGTGATTCAACAGCCTTGCACAATTCACAGTGCTCACCATAGCACATACCCTCCCCAATGT
>NW_027397066.1:9267855-9272625 GCF_003265705.2 Callorhinus ursinus | reverse complement strand
ACACACACACACACACACACACACACCCCCACTCCAGCAACCCTCAGTTTGTTTCCTGAGATTAAGAATTCCTCATATCAGTGAGGTCATATGGTACATGTCTTTCTCTGATTGACTTATTTCACTCAGCATGACATCCTCCAGTTCCATCCACGTCATTGCAAATGGCAAGATCTCATTCCTTTTTGATGGCTGCATAATATTCCATTGTGTGTGTGTGTGTGTGTGTGTGTGTGTGTGTGTGTGTGTGTGTGTGTGTGTATACACCACATCTTCTTTATCCATTTGACTGTCAATGGACATCTTGGCTCTTTCCACAGTTTGGCTATTGTGGACATTGCTGCTATAAACATCAGGGTGCACATACCCCTTTGGATCCCTACATTTGTATCTTTGGGGTAAATACTCAGTAGTGCAATTGCTGGATCGTATGGTAGCTCTATTTTCAACTGTTTGAGGAACCTCCATACTGTTTTCCAGAGTGGTTGCACCAGCTTGCATTCCCACCAACAGTGTAGGAGGGTTCCCCTTTCTCTGCATCCCCGCCAACATCTGTCCTTTCCTGATTTGTTAATTTTAGCCATTCTGACTGGTGTGAGGTGGTATCTCATTGAGGTTTTGATTTGGATTTCCCTGATGCGGAGCGATGTTGAGCACTTTATCATGTGCCTGTTGGCCATTTGGATGTCTTCTTTGGAAAAATGTCTGTTCATGTCTTCTGCCCATTTCTTGATTGGATTATTTGTTCTTTGGCTGTTGAGTTTTATAATTTCTTTATAGATTTTGGATACTAGCCCTTTATCTGATATGTCATTTGCAAATATCTTCTCCCATTCTGTCGGTTGTCTTTTGGTTTTGTGGACTGTTTCCTTTGCTGTGCAAAAGCTTTTTATCTTGATGAAGTCCCAATAGTTCATTTTTGCCCTGGCTTCCCTTGCCTTTGGCAATGTTTCTAGGGAGAAGTTGCTGCGGCTGAGGTCAAAGAGGTTGCTGCCTGTGTTCTGCTTTAGGATTTTGATGGACTCCTGTCTCACATTTAGGTCTTTCAACCATTTGGAGTCTATTTTTGTGTGTGGTGTAAGGAAATGGTCCAGTTTCATTCTTCTGCATGTGGCTGTCCAATTTTCCCAACACCATTTGTTGAAGAGACTGTCTTTTTTCCATTGGACATTCTTTCCTGCTTTGTCAGGGATTAGTTGACCATAGAGTTGAGGGTCCATTTCTGGGCTCTCTATTCGGTTCCATTGATCTATGTGTCTGTTTTTGTGCCAGTACCATACTGTCTTGATGATGACAGCTTTGTAATAGAGCTGGAAGTCCGGAATTGTGATGCTGCCAGCTTTGCCTTTCTTTTTGACCATTCTTTTCATTTCTTTTGACCATTCCTCTGGCTATTCGGGGTCTCTTCTGGTTCCATACAAATTTTAGGATTACTTGTTCCATTTCTTTGAAAAAAGTGGATGGTATTTTGATGGGGATTGCATTGAATGTGTAGATTGCTCTAGGTAGCATTGACATCTTCACAATGTTGATTCTCCCAATCCATGAGCATGGAACGTTTTTCCATTTCTTTGTGTCTTCTTCAATTTCTTTCATGAGTATTTTATAGTTTTCTGAGTACAGATCCTTTGCCTCTTTGGTTAAATTTATTCCTAGGTATCTTATGGTTTTGGGTGCAATTGTAAATGGGATCGACTCCTTAATTTCTCTCTCTTCTCTCTTGTTGGTGTATAGGAATGCCACTAATCTCTGTGCATTGATTTTATATCCTGCCACTTTACTGAATTCCTGTATGAGTTCTAGCAGTTTTAGGGTGGAGTCTTTTGGGTTTTCCACATAAAGTATCATATCATCTGCAAAGAGTGAGAGTTTGACTTCTTCTTTGCCAATTTGGATGCCTTTGATTTCTTTTTGTTGTCTGATTGCTGTGGCTAAGACTTCTAATACTATGTTGAATAACAGTGGTGATAGTGGACATCCCTGCCGCGTTCCTGACCTTAGGGGGAAAGCTCTCAGTTTTTCCCCATTGAGAATGATATTCGCTGTAGGTTTTTCATAGATGGCTTTTATGATATTGAGGTATGTACCCTCTATCCCTATACTCTGAAGAGTTTTGATCAAGAAAGGATGCTGTACTTTGTCAAATGCTTTTTCTGCATCTATTGAGAGGATCATATGATTCTTGTTCTTTCTTTTGTTAATGTATTGTATCACGTTGATTGATTTGTGGATGTTGAACCAACTTTTCAGCCCTGGGATAATCCCACTTGGTTGTGGTGAATAATCCTTTTAATATACTGTTGGATCCTATTGGCTAGTATTTTGGTGAGCATTTTTGCATCCATGTTCATCAAGGATATTGGTCTGTAATTCTCCTTTTTGATAGGGTCTTTGTCTGTTTTGGGGATTGAGGGAATGGGTGGCCTCATAAAATGAGTTTGGAAGTTTTCCTTCCATTTCTATTTATTGGAACAGTCTCAGGAGAATAGGTATTAATTCTTCTTGAAATGTTTGGTAGAATTCCCCTGGGAAGCCATCTGGCCCTGGGCTTTTGTTTGCTGGGAGATTTTTGATGAGCGCTTCAATTTCCTTAGTGGTTATAGGTCTGTTCAGGTTTTCTATTTCTTCCTAGTTCCGTTTTGGTAGTTGATACATCTCTAGGAATGCATCCATATTTTCCAGGTTATCTAATTACTGGCATAGAGTTGCTCATAATATGTTCTTATAATT
Source organism: Callorhinus ursinus (assembly GCF_003265705.2). NCBI lineage: Eukaryota > Metazoa > Chordata > Mammalia > Carnivora > Otariidae > Callorhinus > Callorhinus ursinus. The sequence continues at coordinate 9,269,895 of NW_027397066.1, read as the reverse complement.
CTTTGTATTTCTTTGGTGTTGGTTGTGATCTCTCCTCTTTCATTCATGATTTTGTTGATTTGGGTAATTTCTCTTTTGTTTTTGAAAAGTCTGGCCAGGCGTTTATCAATCTGGTTAATTCTTTCAAAGAACCAGTTCCTAGTTTTGTTGATCTGTTCTACTGTTCTTTTGGGTTCTATTTCATTGATTTCTGTTCTGATCTTTAGTATTTCTCTTCTCCTGCTGGGTTTAGGCTTTATTTGCTGTTTTTTCTCTACCTCCTTTAGGTGTAGGGTTAGGTTGTGTATTTGAGACAGGCTTGTGTTGCTATTTACTTTCCTCTTAGGACTGCCTTTGCTGCATCCCAAAGATTTTGAACAGTTGTGTTTTCATTTTCATTTGTTTCCACGAATTTTTTTAATTCTTTAATTTCCTGGCTGACCCATTCATTCTTTAGTAGGATGCTCTTTAGCCTCCATGTATTTGAGTTCTTTCCAACTTTCCTCTTGTGATTGAGTTCTAGTTTCAAAGCATTGTGGTCTGAAAATATGCAGGGAATAATCCCAGTCTTTTGGTACTGGGTGAGACCTGATTTGTGACCTAGGATGTGATCTATTCTGGAGAATGTTCCATGGGCCCTAGAGAAGAATGTGTGTTCCATTGCTTTGGGATGGAATGTTCTGAATATGTCTGTGAAGTCCATTTGGCCCAGTGTGTCATTTAAGTCTTCATTTCCTTGTTGATCTTTTGCTTAGATGATCTGTCCATTTCAGTCAGGGGGGTTTAAAGTCCCCCACTATTACTGTATTGTTGTCAATGTGTTTCTTTGCTTTTGTTATTAATTGCCTTATATAATTTGCTGCTCCCATGTTAGGGGCATAGATATTTACAATTGTTAGATCTTCTTGTTGGATAGACCCTTTAAGTAGAAGATAGTGTCCTTCCTCATCTCTTATTACAGTTTTTGGTTGAAAATCTAATTTGTCTGATATAAGGATTGCCACCCCAGCTTTCTTTTGGTGTCCATTAGCATGGTAAATGGTTTTCCACCCCCTCACTTTCAATCTGGGGGTGTCTTTGGGTCTAAAATGAGTCTCTTCCAGACAGGATATTGATGGGTCTTGTTTTTTAATCCAATCTGATAGCCTGTGTCTTTTGATTGGGGCATTTAGCCCATTTACATTCAGGGTAACTATTGAAAGATATGAATTTAGTGCCATTGTATTGCCTGTCAGGTGACTGTTACTGTGTATTGTCTGTGTTGTTTCTGGTCTATGTTACTTTTAGGCTCTCTCTTTGCTTAGAGGACCTCTTTCAATATTTCTTGTAGGGCTGGTTTCGTGTTTGCAAATTCCCTTAGGTTTTTTTTTTTGTCCTGGAAGCTTTTTATCTCTCCTTCTATTTTCAATGACAGCCTAGCTAGATATAGTATTCTTGGCTGCATATTTTTCTTGTTTAGTGCTCTGAATATATCATGCCAGTCCTTTCTGGCCTGCCAGGTCTCTGTGGATAGGTCTGTTGCCAATCTAATGTTTCTACCATTGTAGGTTACAGACCTCTTCTCCTGAGCTGCTTTCAGGATTTTCTCTTTGTCTCTGAGACTCGGAAGTTTTACTATTTGATGTCAAGGTGTTGACTTATTTTTATTGATTTTGAGAGGGGTTCTCTGTGCCTCCTGGATTTTGAGGCCTGTTTCCCTCCCCACATTAGGGAAGTTCTCTGCTATAATTTACTCCAGTATACCTTCTGCCCCCCTCTCTCTTTCTTTTTCTTCTGGGATCCCAATTATTCTAATGTTGTTTCATCTTATGGTATCACTTATCTCTCGAATTCTGCCCTCGTGATCCAGTAGTTGTTTATATCGCTGATTCTCTCTTCTGCCTCATTTATCCTAGCAGTTAGTTCCCCCATTTTTTATTGCACCTTATTAATAGCCTTTTTGATTTCTACTTGGTTAGATTTTAGTTCTTTTATTTCTCCAGAAAGGGTTTCTCTAGTAACTTCCATGGTTTCTTCAAGCCCAGCTAGTATCTTTAAAATCATGATTCTGAACTCTAGGTC
>NW_027397066.1:9257679-9262855 GCF_003265705.2 Callorhinus ursinus | reverse complement strand
GCTCTTTCCACAGTTTGGCTATTGTGGACATTGCTGCTATAAACATCAGGGTGCACATACCCCTTTGGATCCCTACATTTGTATCTTTGGGGTAAATACTCAGTAGTGCAATTGCTGGATCGTATGGTAGCTCTATTTTCAACTGTTTGAGGAACCTCCATACTGTTTTCCAGAGTGGTTGCACCAGCTTGCATTCCCACCAACAGTGTAGGAGGGTTCCCCTTTCTCTGCATCCCCGCCAACATCTGTCCTTTCCTGATTTGTTAATTTTAGCCATTCTGACTGGTGTGAGGTGGTATCTCATTGAGGTTTTGATTTGGATTTCCCTGATGCGGAGCGATGTTGAGCACTTTATCATGTGCCTGTTGGCCATTTGGATGTCTTCTTTGGAAAAATGTCTGTTCATGTCTTCTGCCCATTTCTTGATTGGATTATTTGTTCTTTGGCTGTTGAGTTTTATAATTTCTTTATAGATTTTGGATACTAGCCCTTTATCTGATATGTCATTTGCAAATATCTTCTCCCATTCTGTCGGTTGTCTTTTGGTTTTGTGGACTGTTTCCTTTGCTGTGCAAAAGCTTTTTATCTTGATGAAGTCCCAATAGTTCATTTTTGCCCTGGCTTCCCTTGCCTTTGGCAATGTTTCTAGGGAGAAGTTGCTGCGGCTGAGGTCAAAGAGGTTGCTGCCTGTGTTCTGCTTTAGGATTTTGATGGACTCCTGTCTCACATTTAGGTCTTTCAACCATTTGGAGTCTATTTTTGTGTGTGGTGTAAGGAAATGGTCCAGTTTCATTCTTCTGCATGTGGCTGTCCAATTTTCCCAACACCATTTGTTGAAGAGACTGTCTTTTTTCCATTGGACATTCTTTCCTGCTTTGTCAGGGATTAGTTGACCATAGAGTTGAGGGTCCATTTCTGGGCTCTCTATTCGGTTCCATTGATCTATGTGTCTGTTTTTGTGCCAGTACCATACTGTCTTGATGATGACAGCTTTGTAATAGAGCTGGAAGTCCGGAATTGTGATGCTGCCAGCTTTGCCTTTCTTTTTGACCATTCTTTTCATTTCTTTTGACCATTCCTCTGGCTATTCGGGGTCTCTTCTGGTTCCATACAAATTTTAGGATTACTTGTTCCATTTCTTTGAAAAAAGTGCATGGTATTTTGATGGGGATTGCATTGAATGTGTAGATTGCTCTAGGTAGCATTGACATCTTCACAATATTTGTTCTTCCAATCCATGAGCAAGAACGTTTTTCCATTTCTTTGTGTCTTCCTCAATTTCTTTCATGAGTATTTTATAGTTTTCTGTAAGTACAGATCCTTTGCCTCTTTGGTTAGATTTATTCCTAGGTATCTTATGGTTTTGGGTGCAATTGTAAATGGGATCGACTCCTTAATTTCTCTCTCTTCTCTCTTGTTGGTGTATAGGAATGCCACTAATCTCTGTGCATTGATTTTATATCCTGCCACTTTACTGAATTCCTGTATGAGTTCTAGCAGTTTTAGGGTGGAGTCTTTTGGGTTTTCCACATAAAGTATCATATCATCTGCAAAGAGTGAGAGTTTGACTTCTTCTTTGCCAATTTGGATGCCTTTGATTTCTTTTTGTTGTCTGATTGCTGTGGCTAAGACTTCTAATACTATGTTGAATAACAGTGGTGATAGTGGACATCCCTGCCGCGTTCCTGACCTTAGGGGGAAAGCTCTCAGTTTTTCCCCATTGAGAATGATATTCGCTGTAGGTTTTTCATAGATGGCTTTTATGATATTGAGGTATGTACCCTCTATCCCTATACTCTGAAGAGTTTTGATCAAGAAAGGATGCTGTACTTTGTCAAATGCTTTTTCTGCATCTATTGAGAGGATCATATGATTCTTGTTCTTTCTTTTGTTAATGTATTGTATCACGTTGATTGATTTGTGGATGTTGAACCAACTTTTCAGCCCTGGGATAATCCCACTTGGTTGTGGTGAATAATCCTTTTAATATACTGTTGGATCCTATTGGCTAGTATTTTGGTGAGCATTTTTGCATCCATGTTCATCAAGGATATTGGTCTGTAATTCTCCTTTTTGATAGGGTCTTTGTCTGTTTTGGGGATTGAGGGAATGGGTGGCCTCATAAAATGAGTTTGGAAGTTTTCCTTCCATTTCTATTTATTGGAACAGTCTCAGGAGAATAGGTATTAATTCTTCTTGAAATGTTTGGTAGAATTCCCCTGGGAAGCCATCTGGCCCTGGGCTTTTGTTTGGTGGGAGATTTTTGATGAGCGCTTCAATTTCCTTAGTGGTTATAGGTCTGTTCAGGTTTTCTATTTCTTCCTGGTTCCGTTTTGGTAGTTGATACATCTCTAGGAATGCATCCATATTTTCCAGGTTATCTAATTACTGGCATAGAGTTGCTCATAATATGTTCTTATAATTCTTTGTATTTCTTTGGTGTTGGTTGTGATCTCTCCTCTTTCATTCATGATTTTGTTGATTTGGGTAATTTCTCTTTTGTTTTTGAAAAGTCTGGCCAGGCGTTTATCAATCTGGTTAATTCTTTCAAAGAACCAGTTCCTAGTTTTGTTGATCTGTTCTACTGTTCTTTTGGGTTCTATTTCATTGATTTCTGTTCTGATCTTTAGTATTTCTCTTCTCCTGCTGGGTTTAGGCTTTATTTGCTGTTTTTTCTCTAGCTCCTTTAGGTGTAGGGTTAGGTTGTGTATTTGAGACAGGCTTGTGTTGCTATTTACTTTCCTCTTAGGACTGCCTTTGCTGCATCCCAAAGATTTTGAACAGTTGTGTTTTCATTTTCATTTGTTTCCACGAATTTTTTTAATTCTTTAATTTCCTGGCTGACCCATTCATTCTTTAGTAGGATGCTCTTTAGCCTCCATGTATTTGAGTTCTTTCCAACTTTCCTCTTGTGATTGAGTTCTAGTTTCAAAGCATTGTGGTCTGAAAATATGCAGGGAATAATCCCAGTCTTTTGGTACTGGGTGAGACCTGATTTGTGACCTAGGATGTGATCTATTCTGGAGAATGTTCCATGGGCCCTAGAGAAGAATGTGTGTTCCATTGCTTTGGGATGGAATGTTCTGAATATGTCTGTGAAGTCCATTTGGCCCAGTGTGTCATTTAAGTCTTCATTTCCTTGTTGATCTTTTGCTTAGATGATCTGTCCATTTCAGTCAGGGGGGTTTAAAGTCCCCCACTATTACTGTATTGTTGTCAATGTGTTTCTTTGCTTTTGTTATTAATTGCCTTATATAATTTGCTGCTCCCATGTTAGGGGCATAGATATTTACAATTGTTAGATCTTCTTGTTGGATAGACCCTTTAAGTAGAAGATAGTGTCCTTCCTCATCTCTTATTACAGTTTTTGGTTGAAAATCTAATTTGTCTGATATAAGGATTGCCACCCCAGCTTTCTTTTGGTGTCCATTAGCATGGTAAATGGTTTTCCACCCCCTCACTTTCAATCTGGGGGTGTCTTTGGGTCTAAAATGAGTCTCTTCCAGACAGGATATTGATGGGTCTTGTTTTTTAATCCAATCTGATAGCCTGTGTCTTTTGATTGGGGCATTTAGCCCATTTACATTCAGGGTAACTATTGAAAGATATGAATTTAGTGCCATTGTATTGCCTGTCAGGTGACTGTTACTGTGTATTGTCTGTGTTGTTTCTGGTCTATGTTACTTTTAGGCTCTCTCTTTGCTTAGAGGACCTCTTTCAATATTTCTTGTAGGGCTGGTTTCGTGTTTGCAAATTCCCTTAGGTTTTTTTTTTTGTCCTGGAAGCTTTTTATCTCTCCTTCTATTTTCAATGACAGCCTAGCTAGATATAGTATTCTTGGCTGCATATTTTTCTTGTTTAGTGCTCTGAATATATCATGCCAGTCCTTTCTGGCCTGCCAGGTCTCTGTGGATAGGTCTGTTGCCAATCTAATGTTTCTACCATTGTAGGTTACAGACCTCTTCTCCTGAGCTGCTTTCAGGATTTTCTCTTTGTCTCTGAGACTCGGAAGTTTTACTATTTGATGTCAAGGTGTTGACTTATTTTTATTGATTTTGAGAGGGGTTCTCTGTGCCTCCTGGATTTTGAGGCCTGTTTCCCTCCCCACATTAGGGAAGTTCTCTGCTATAATTTACTCCAGTATACCTTCTGCCCCCCTCTCTCTTTCTTTTTCTTCTGGGATCCCAATTATTCTAATGTTGTTTCATCTTATGGTATCACTTATCTCTTGAATTCTGCCCTCGTGATCCAGTAGTTGTTTATATCGCTGATTCTCTCTTCTGCCTCATTTATCCTAGCAGTTAGTTCCCCCATTTTTTATTGCACCTTATTAATAGCCTTTTTGATTTCTACTTGGTTAGATTTTAGTTCTTTTATTTCTCCAGAAAGGGTTTCTCTAGTAACTTCCATGGTTTCTTCAAGCCCAGCTAGTATCTTTAAAATCATGATTCTGAACTCTAGGTCTGACATTGTACTAATGTCTGTATTGAGTAGGTCCTTGGCAGACGGTACTCTCTCTTGTTCTTTTTGTTGAGGTGATTTTTTTCTGCCTTGTCATTTTGTCCAGAGGAGAATAGATGAATGAGAGAACAAAATGCTAACAGGGTAACAACGTCCCCAGAAAATATACTCTAAACAAATTAGAAAAGACCTTAAACCAGGGGAAAAGAAAGGGATGGAAAGAAAAAAGAAAGAGAAAAAAAAGAAAAAGAAAAAGATAAAAACAACAAAAAGAGAACCAAACAAAACAAAACAAAAAACAGAATATGATCAAATATGACCAGGCTGGTGCATAGATCAGTGCCACACACTAGATTTTGGGTGTATTTTGGTCTGTTAGAAGAAAGTGCCTCCCCAAATTTTAAAGAAAGAAAGCCTTATATATGTACAAAATAAGGGTTGATACGATGAAGGGATGGAATATGACTGTAAAGATGAAAATTATAAAAAATTTTATAAAAGGAATTGATAAGATAAGAAATTGTTTGAAAAAAAAAAGAAGAGGATTAAAAAAAGGAAAGAAAGAAAAAAGTGGGGGAGAGAATGTGATCAGGCAGGAGACTAGAACAAAGCCGTACACTAGTGATTTAGGGTATATTTTGATCCATTAGAAGAAACTGTATTTCAAAATTTTAAAGAGAGAACAACTTATATATATATATATATATATATATAT
>NW_027397066.1:9125072-9257579 GCF_003265705.2 Callorhinus ursinus | reverse complement strand
GAAGGGGTAGAATATGACTCTAAAAATGAAAAATAAAAATTTTTTTTTAAAAAGGATTGATAAGATATTGGTTGAAAAGGGAAAAAGAAAAATTCAAAAAAAAAGACAGTTAAAAAAATTAACTTTGAAAGACTAGAGAATCATGGCAAAAAAGCCATGAATTCTATGTGCAGTATTCCCCTAGCGCTGGTGTTCTGCAGTTCTCATTGATCGGTAAACTTGGTCTTGGCTGGCTGTTCTTGTTGATCTTATGGGGGAGGGGCCTGTTGCTGTGGTTCCCAAATGTCTTTGCCAGAAGTGGAATTGCCCCATCCTTGCTGGGGCCAGGCTAAGTAATCTGCTCAGATTTGCTCTCAGGAGCTTTTGTTCCCAGCACGCTTTGGGTACAGCTTTGGAGGATGAGAGTGAAAATGGCGGCCTCCCAATCTCTGCTCCGGAGGAACTGAGAACTCGGGGCCCCGCTCCTCAGTGCGCCCCCAGAGAAAAGCAGTCAATCACTCCCGTCTTCCCGGTCTCTGGCTGCACTCTGTGCTCAACCAGCCTGTGTCTGAACATTTCTATCTCTGGCACCTGACTCGGTGTGGAGTCTCCAAACCCAGCAGATCCCTGCAGTGCACTCCTGCACCGCTCCCCCCAGGGGAGGAAGGGGAGTCTCCTGGCTCTGCTGCTTGTTGGGTCCCTGCTGGAGGAGCAGTGGCCCGACTGTGTTGCCAATCACAGTTTATGGCAACCCCAAGCTGAGAGCCCGCGCCTCAGCTCTGTCTCTGCAGCCGGCTTCCCTGCTCTGATACCCAGGAGCTCTGCCGCACTCAGGCACCCCCGGTCTTTCTGTGACCCCGAGGGTCCTGAGACCACACTATCCCATGAGGCTTCCACCCCCTGCTTAGCCACTGGAGCGACGACCCTCAGCAGAGCCGGCTTCTAAAATTTCCGATTTTGTGCTCCACGGCTCTATCACTTGCCAGAATCGGCCAACGGAGGACCCCTCCCTCGCCATCTATCCTCCCAAATATCACCTCGGATTCACTTCTCCGCACGTCCTACCTTCCAGAAAGTGGTCGTTTTTCTGTTCAGAGAGTTGTTGCTAGTCTTTTCTTCAATCTCCTGTTGAGTTTGTAGGTGTTCAGAATGGTCTGATCCCTATGCAGCTGAATTCCTGAGACCAGACGAAATCCAGGTCTCCTTGCTCCGCCACCCGAGTTCATGCTTTCTTGATGCTCACTAGAAACATATGCTATAGTAGAGATTTTAGAGCTAGGACACAGTCATTTTCTGCCACTCATGGACAAGGAAAAAATGGACAAATGTGGGGGTTACACTGGTTAGAAAAAGATGTCTGCCATTGCTCAGTGTAACCCAGATGCTCTGCAGAAACCCTAAGTTACCCTCCTACTTGGAAATAACCTGAATCCTTTGGTCTTGCTAAGTGTGATCACATTTTGAATGCTTTCCCATGTCATAGACTTTGTTATGTTCTCAATCACCATGTCTTTTCCTATCTATGAATACCCTTTAAATCTTAAATAAGTATTAAATTAATATTGCATATTGAATTAGTATTCACGAGATTACCACTTATTTCATGAAGTCTTTCCTATTCAGACTCCCAAGCAGAAATGGACCAAAAGTTGTTTTGCCTTCTAGTGCAGTCACTGTTGAAAACAATACGGAGTTTACTCAGAAAGTTAAAAATAGAACTACCCTATGACTCAGTAATCTCACCACTGGGCATTTACCCCCCAAAATACAAAAACACTAATTCAAAGAGAGAAATACACCCCTATGTTTATTGCAGCATTATTTACAATAGCGAAATTATGGAAGCAGCCCAAGTGTCCATTGATAGATGAATGGCTAAAGAAGGTGTGCTGTATATACACAATGGAATATTATTAAGCCATAAAAACAATGAAATCATGCCCTTTGCAATGACATGGTTGGAGCTAGAGAGTATAATGCTAAGTGAAAGTCAGAGAAAGACAAATACCATATGATTTCATTCATAGGTAGAATTTAAGAAACAAAACAAATCAGCAAAGGGAAGGAAAAGGAGAGAAAGAGAGACAAACCAAGAAACAGACTCTTAACTATAGAGAACAAACTGATAGTTACCAGAAGGGAGGGGGATGGGGTGTGGTGATAATAGGTGATGGGGATTAAGGACTGCACTTGTCGTGATGAGCACTGGGTGATGTATGAAGTGTTGAATCATTATATTGTACACATGAAACTAATATAACACTGTCTGTTAACTACACTGGAATAAAAAGGAATTGGATTGCCTTTATTAGGATCTTGTCTTTAATCAATTAAGTAGAAAATTAAGTTAAGCAGGTTATTCAAGTATCTATCATAAGAAGAACACTCTGGAGATTGTAGAAGACCCACGTCTTGTTTTAGGAAATGAATGATCTGCATATGTGTCTACAAAATGTCTCTTTAGGTACAAGATTATGATCTTTACAAGAAAAGAAATATCAAGGCAATTATGGCAGTGGTATTATTGGGTTAAAAGATAACATTTAGCATCTGTTCCAAAGGTATGAACTAGAATTTAGAATTTCCACTTCTGGAAAAAATATCTATAATTATTAAGATTATAGTTCCCCCTTCCTCTAAACAGTGGTTCTTAATTGGGAGCAGCACTGCCCCCTTAAAGGGTATTTGGAAATGCAGAGGGTGTTTTTGTTTGTCTCGGTGATAGGCATGCTGCTGACATTAAGTATCTGGAGAGAGTACTGGCACCATCCTGCAATGTCGGAACAGTGCTGCTTAAGAAATAACTATCAAGCCAAAATGCCTATAGTCCTCTCATTGTGAGATATTAAATGCCATAGATTTTTTTAAAAAAGTTTTGCTCACTGCTGGTTCTGCATTTTTCCATCTAACAGCTGCTTCTCCCATCTTGTGCTTTGCCCTGCCACACTCAGTTCTACTGTGGTCCACCAGTCACTTTGCTAGTCATTATAGTGCCTATTAAAGGTATGGTGGGCACTGTAGAACCCTTGGAATTAAGCCAATTGGAGTATAATCCCCAATTCTGCCACTCCTTAGCTCTATGCCTCTTAGAACATTACCTAAGTACTCTGAGATTTAAATTACTCTTTGAGAGAGTAAGTTTACTGTCATCTTCTTTGTCTTGAATTCTTTTAAGATTAAGGCAGAATATACACATATTTAAAATAATTTCTGCCTCATAGAGTACTTACAAAAATTTAAAAAGATAAGGTCAACAAAGAGCTTCATATAGAATATGGCACATGGCAGACATTTAAAAAATTGTGGCTACTATTTTCTTCTGCGCAGTGAATATATTTGATATTGCATGGAAAAGTAAGACACTGGATGATTCATCCTCAGAATATCTAGCAGATCCCAGCAACAGTCTGCAAACTTTTGGCAGCAAGAGCAAGCAAGTAAGTTAAATTTTATAATCTGAATAATGAAATCATTTGAAAGGCGACTGAAGGTTAAGAGGGTGGATTGGGGAGGAAATGTTATTCTATCTGAATGTGTTCACCTAATCATGCACATTTTAGGATAATACCAAGTTGTATTCTCCTGAATAGAGGATTTCATGCCCAGTTTCCACGACTTGCTTTCAAGAGAATGGCCTCCTATGTAACAGCCCACTGTGCTGTCCGACCCGAGCTGAGAACTCTAAGGATGGAGCATGCAGCCTTTATTTTGAACTTCCTAGATTAGGCAAGCTTGCCAAACCCCAGTGTTGCTGGAGCATATTTGAGTGTTGATTTCAACAAAGTACAATTCTTCTGAAATAATTGACTGGCCCTAAAATATCTAATCTCCGAGTTAGACTTTTGTAATTCTTGAAGCAGGAAATGGTTCTCGGCAAATATTTAGAAATATGGAAACACTGAAGTTCACATCCATGGCAACACTTAGGCATGCAGGCTGTGCAAGGCATCATGCCTCCTTAAAGAAGTATTTAATTCTTAAGTATTTGTCATCGGTTAAAATATGGAGGCTGACATAGAAGAGACAAGCTCTTCCAGTCCAGCTTGAGAAGACCCTGGTTGACATCTGACCCCACAGTCCTATAAACAGCAGCAGAAATTCCCTTTCCACTTAAACTGCATGCGCTGGGCAAGGTTTTAATAAAGCAGCAATTCATGGAAAGGTTTCCCTCTATTGCAAGTGTCAAAGTTCTCCTTGTTGAAGTTAACTGTTGGCAAAGTGTGCCTGGTGTCAGCTGTGAACTTTGCCTTATTGACTCACCTCTCCTTGACAGAAATAAACTTCATAACCAATTGTAGGATGTATCAAAGTTCTGCATTCATATGAAGATGATATGAAATAGAATGGAAAAATATAAATATTTAAGATATACTTATTTGTTTTAAAGAGAGAGAGAGTATGCAAGCAGGGGATGGTAGAAGAAGAGGGAGAGAAAGGATCTCAAGGAGACTCCTGGCTGAGTGTGCAGCCCGTTGTGGGGCTTAATCCCAGGACCCTGAGATCATGACCTAAACTGAAATTAAGAGCCAGCCACCTAACTGACTGCACCACGCAGATGCCCTGGAAGTATATATTCTATCTGTCATTGAAATTAATTTCAGCACATAATAGTTAATGTTCTCTGAGAAGTTGTATTTGCATATATTTACCTGAGTAAAGATAAATTACAAGATAGGTATACAAAAATAAATATAGGAAGAAAAACCATTTGGTTTCACATCAAGAAGGCAGGAGTCTTGGATTTAAATTCCATCTTCGATCCTCATTTGTTGGAAAATTGCAGATAAATGACTTAGGCCAAAGATAACTTGTAGGTTTTTTCGCTGTGTCATCGAGGAGATAGATGGCAGGGCAATTTATTAAGTTGGGGAGCACAGGAGGAGGAAAGCAAGAACACAGAAGAGGAGGAACTCATTCTTGTGAAGAATGCAATTAGCGTAGTTTTGCACTTAATGAGTTTGAGATCCCAATGGGGGTGTTTTTTGGTGAAGTTGAATATTGTCATGTGATGCTCAAACAGGAAGTGTAAATTTGGTTATCATCAATGTTTAGATAAGAGTTGAGGCACAGGTGTGGATGCATTCACTGAGGATTCGTTCCTACACTGATAAGAAGGCAAAGACAAGAACCCAAGGTGTGTCAACACTTAGTGGGTAGTTAAAGCAGAGAAGACCAGTGCAGAAGGGTGACTGAGAATACATGCCATGGGGTGAGGCTGGCCAACTGGGAAAGATGTGTCAAGAGAAATATTCCAAGGAGAAAGTAATTATGCCTGTTAGATGCATCCAAAGAGTTCAGTAAAGTAGGAACTGAAATCTGTTCACAGGATTCATTATTTTTAAGTTCATTGGTAGCCATGGTGAGAAATTTCAGTGAAGGTAGAAACCAGGCTGGAGTAGGAAGAGGTATGGAGTTGTTTAGCCCAGATAGAAGAAGAATTATGGCTGTAAGCCCCCTATCTTCAAATATTTGAAGACTTCTTATACAAAGTAGGGAAAAGTTCCCATTTATTTTGCCTCCACAGAGCAAAACAATGAATAATGCAATGTCACTTAGGGTATATTTTAGTAGGCATATCTAGCATTAAAATGATTTGATTTAATAATAGTAACATTAGAAAGTCGTAAGATCCCATCACAGGAGTCATTTAGCAGTGGATAAAAAACACCAGTGAAAGAGAACATAGAGATGGTTCATTTTTCCATTTTATCTCTTGGATTCTGTGAGTCTATTCTAAGACCAACTAGCTCAGGAGCTCATTGTCCTTGCAACCTTGGGTAGACAGCAGCTCACACACCTATCTTTCCCAGGCCACAGGAGGAGCTAAGACTGGTCATTATCTTTTCCTGTAATGCCCACCCTCATTGAAACAAAGTTCACTGGGAAGGCCTCATGGTGAGCTGTTGAGTTCTGAGCTCAGAGTTGAGAAATCCCAGGGCTGTCTCAGACTTTGCCCAGACTCACCAGGGGATCCTCCTGGCTTCTCTAACCTCATCCTGCTGGTGCTTTGGGAGAGGGCCCTCAGCATTTCTGTAATGTCTGTGTTGCTTCACTAATTTATTAAAAGAAAAATAAACACTTCTGGGGTAAGGGTCTGCCTCTTACTTGAGACCAAACTATATCTAGCTCTAGGGTTTCTGAGTAGGTATCTTAGAGGTAAATTGCTAGTGGTGGTTCTTATAGAGATTTTCCAGGCTATGAAAGCTTCTCTTGGTAGGCATCACAAGAGTCCAGATTAAGTCTTTTGATGGCAAAAAGAGCCCAAACACTCCAATTCAAAGGGTAAAGGAAGCAGGAGCTGATGAAGAAAGAACATGGAGAGATGGCGAGAGTAAGAACCTCAGGGGCCACAAGGACCAAAACACTATGGGTCCCCATTACCTTCCTCCCGTATGTAACTTATAATTTTGGAAATGTCAAATAAACTTCTTATTTTTATAATGATAATGATTCTGATGCTTTTTAAGCACTTTCAAAATCTTTAAATAATAGTATTCATGCAATGTTTGCTTGTGACCAAAGCAACACATTATGGGATGTTCCTATGTGCACTTAGCACAGGGTTGTAGGTTTAGAGACCAAAAACTATAGGAGCAGTTGTGACAGTAAAGGATGATGTAGCTTCCACAATTAATTTAATGACTAAATTAGTTATTTAGTAATTAAGCAGTTATTATATGCCAATACTAGATGGAGGGATGCGAAGTGACCAAGACAGTCAACATCACTGCCTCCAAAGACCCTAGCCCACTTTATCTTTATGTAACTTTTTTTCTTTGTGTATACAGCAGACGAGAAAAGATCTCCACTTCTTGCTTCCTTGAGTTACTGTGAGTATCAGATATTCTTTTGGAAGAATTAAAAATTATTGAATTTGGGATATAGCAATGATATCTCTGGTGGCTGTTTTAAATATAGTCAACTCATGGATTGGCAAGCAAATCTGGCAAATAAAGAGTGTCAGAAAATAGCTTATTTAATATAGTAAAATCTTGATGTTCACGTAAGATAAGTAATTTCCCATAGATCTCAAAGTTTGCCAATACTACCATAGCTCATAATATCAACAATCACATTTGGTAAAAAATAAAATAAAAATAAATAAATAAGTAAATAAATAAATAATAAATAAATATAAGAAAAATATATAACTAGATGTATTTACATATTAATATATGTACGTGTATATGTAAGTGTGTGTACAAGAAGAAACCTTTTTAGAGAACAATAAATATCAACCCAACTGCGGAGATCAGTCACTTCTTTTAATTCTTCTGCTATGGACTGACTAATTCATATATTCAAGCTCTAATTCCCAGTGTGATGGTATTTGGAGGTGGGGCCTTTAGGAGGTGATTAGGTTGTGAGGGTGGAGCCCTTATAAGAAGAGACAAGAGAGATGATTCCTCTCTTTCATCCATGTGATGATACAGAGAGAAGGTGACCATGTGCGAACCAGGAAGAGAGCTCTCATCAGACACTGAATTTGCTGTCACCCCAATCTCAGACTTCCACCCTTCAGTACTGTGAGCTATGGTATTTGTCATGGAAACCTGAGATGACCCAAGACAGTAATTGGTACTGAAAGTGGGGTGCTGCTGTAACAAATACCTAAAATTGTGGAGGCAGCTTTTGAACTGGGTAAGAGGTAGCAGTTGGAAGCGTTTTGTGGAGCTTGCTAGAGAAAGCCCGGTCATCATGAAGGGACTGTGAAAAGAGATTCTGGTGGGAACTTAGCAAGGAAAGAGGAGACCTGCAAGAAAACATTCATCTCCTGAGAGAATGCATGAATGATCATGAACAGAATGTTGATAGAAATACGATGGTCAAAGCCATTCTGGTGAGGTCTTAGATGAGAACAAGGAGCATGTTACTGGACGATGGGGAAAAAGGGCAATCCTTGTCATAAAGCAGCAAGAAACCTCACTGAATTGTTTGTGTTCTACTGTTTTGTGGAAGGTAGATCTTGAGACCAATGAAATTGGATATTTAACTGAAGAGATTTCTTTTTTTTTCAATAACTGAAGAGATTTCTAAGCAAAGTTTTGAAGAAGCAGCTAATCCAATTTATGAGGCCTCTACCCTCATGATGTAATCACCTCTCAAGGTCCCATCTCTGAATACCTTCACATTGGGCATTAGGGCTTCCACTTATGGATTTTGTGGGTGGACACAATCATTCAGTAAACAGCATTCTAACCCTTGTCCCCTAAAGTTCATGTCATTCTTGTATGCAAGATACATTTCTTCTTTCCCAACAGCCCAAAACTTTCAACTCATTCTAGCATCAACTTTAAAGTCCAAAGTCTCACCTAAATTCTAAGTATAAGTATCATATAAATCAGATATGGGTGACACTCGAGGTAGGATTCATCCTGAGGTAAAATTCCTTTCTAGCTGTGAACCTGTGAAACCAAGCAAATTATGTGCATCCAAAATATAATGGTGGGACAGGTATAGGATAGACATCCTCACTTTCACTGTGTCACATTTGGGTACAAGGAGAAGCCTCTAGAACTATGAGAAATACATTGTTGTTTAAGCCACCCAGTCTAAGGCAAGTCTACAAGAATGTTATGAACAAAATCTTGAATGTGATAAAAAGCAGGAAATAAGCAGAGGACAAAAACAAATTTAATGTGGATGTAACAAAAGAAAGTACAGGTATCCCTGGACCTTCACACATCTTTCCTACTATCATTCCACTGAGTTTTAAATTGGATTTCTCAGAGTCCATCGGAATACAGACAGGAATGAATATATGATTTAAGAGATGTTTTAAAACTACAGCTGAATACATTTTAAAACAATTTTAATAGAGTAAATTTTAATAAAAATTTTAGTCACTGAAAACATGCATGCTGGCCATCATTTTGAAATTCATGCCTGACTTTCAGAAGACAGGGCAAAGAATAACACAAGGAGACTCAAGATGACAGAACAAAAAGGGACCCAACTTGACTGCAGGAACATTGGTCAAATTCAATTTAATAACCACATATTAGGAAATACTTAAGCTCTCTCTGTTCACTTCCCTTTTCTCTGTGTCATGAAGCCTCAGCTGATAGCGTCATGGAGGTGCTGACAGGCACCCAACTGTGGTGTGATTAACTCAGTGTGCTGCTACAATTAGCCCATCAAAGTCATTTGGGACTCGCGTTTCTCCCAGGGTCACAAGGCAAAAATGAGCTGGCCTGTCAGTCCTCGTCCAGCTAGAGTCCAGTGCTGATGTGGGGGATGTCACAAAGCAAATGGTCACTGTGTCTTTAAGCAATGAGAGCAAACAGGTCTCTGCCTGTGAAACTGAGTGTATATTAAACTAAGCTGTCCAGTACTTGACTTGGAGCAAGTCTCCCTTTCCTGTGTACATTCATTTCATTTTATGGCCATGTAAAAGCAATTCCGTGGCGCTGGCTGCAATGTGAAAATCAACAACAACACTATAGAGCAACCCACAACCGAAAGCAACCAAAAAAGAAAACATCGAGAGAAAAATACGGAGCCAGATGCCTCCATCGCCTCAGCAAGCAATGGCCATGTCAAAAGTGAGAATAATTGATTTTGACAGAGAGGAAAGTAGTAATTGGAATGAAACTTGTTTGAATAACAGCTTAAATGTTTCTTTCCCTGCTTTCCAGATTACATGCACTGTAAAGCCAGATTGCTTTCTCCTGGCTAGTGCACAGAGGACATTCTGTGTCCAAGGGGCTTGTGAAAGAAGAGAAAAAAAAAAATCTTGTGAATTTTCCTCTCTCTGGATGACTGTTGAGGCTGCATTCCAGGCTCACATAGACAATTTATTAATACTTAATCCCCAGTCTTGCCTGCTGTGAGCATCCTTTTATAGACCACTGTTAATCTATCCAGAGGCTGGATGGTGTCTGGGTGAGGGCGCCTCAGCCACTCAGCTAACAAAGCTAAAATTAGAACTTTTCCCCAATCTTGTTCCTTTTCACTAGTTTCTAATTATATGAATACAATAGGCTGAATGCTTATATCCCTCTTAAATTCATATGTTGAAATTTTAACCCTGAATATGATGGCATTAGGAGCAGGGCCAATTTAAACCTTTGGGAAACAATTAGGTCATGAGAGTGGAGTCCTCATGAATAAGGTTAGTGTCCTTGCAAGAGAGACCCCAGAGAGCTCCCTCACCCCCTCCACCATGTGAGGACATAGAGAGAAGACTGTTGTCTATGAGGAAGTGGGCTCTCACCAGACACCAAATCTGTCAGCATATTGATCTCAGACTTCCCAGCCTCCACAACTGTGAAAAAAAATTTCCTGTTGCTTATAAGCCACCCAGTTGATTGCATTTTGTTTCAGCAGCGGGACTGAGCTAAGACAATGGGTGCAAGTCCTGATTCCATAGTGCAGCACCTTTAGCTCTTCATGATCTAACCTTGCTGCCAGGTTCCCCACTCTATGTCCCCACCATGTCAAATATTCCTAGGACTCACATGGTCTGGCCACTTCCTGTTTCTTTGATCCTTTATTCACGAGCTCCAGCTGTGTGGACCTTCAACCTAGTCCTTAAATCTTCCAAGTCTGGTCTTGTCTCTGAGCATTTGTTCTCATTATCCCGTTTTCCTGGAGTGTTGTCCCTCATCTTCACATGGCTGAATCCCTCCTAATACTTGAGCTCAACTGTCAAGGCCAAAAGACACTTTCTTTGATCCCCTCTCCAAATAAAATAGGTCTCCTGGAGCTATCTCATCAGCCCATTTTATTTTCTAGGTTGTGAATGTTGGTTTCTAATAATATCTTTATCATTTATTTGTTTATTGTCTGTGCTCCGTCTCCTGCATAACCATAGTGGAATCTTCGCAAGAGCAGAGACTTTCTCTACGATGCATTCTGGTATCCGTATCTAGGGCAGGAGCTCAGCAGACATAAATAAATGGTTCTCAACACACAGTGTGTTCAGCAATGCTTCCTTTCCTTTGGTCACTCAGTCAGCATTCTCTTTCCATATAGTCACCTTGCTCAGTCAGCCCTTTCTCTGGCTTCAAAGACTTAGTTCATATGTTCTCTCTCTCCGTGGAGCCTTCCTCCAGGTCCTGGGGCATAACAATGCATTCCTTCTGCATTTGCCTGGTTTCTGGTATGTTCATCCTTTATGGTGACACCATGTTGTATTCCAGTTGTGTGTTTATGGATATAGCTGGCCTGAAAGTATAAGATATTTGAACTTAAGAGGTTATGTCTATATCTATGAACGAACAAGTTTAGTGCAATGAATGCACCGAGTAGGTGCTTTAAAATGTTGAGTAAATTAGTAGTCATTGCCTTGGCTGACTAGGCTTCAAAAATATGGCAACCTTTTGTGGCTCTGCTGTTGCTGTTCTTAGGCCCCATGTTTATAGCTTTTTTTCTCATACAATTTTTCTCAGATATAGCCCCATCATTTACAGCACCAGTGTCCTTTGGAGGACCTTATCCCTGGCCAATTACAAAAGCTTTCTAACTCATTTCCCTGTCTCTAGCTTCTTCCCTCCAACACCTAAAAGAAGGAAAAGGCTTATATTTTCCTGTCACGAATCTCCTTTAATTTCCAGATAAAGGAGGGGAAATCATTAATCTGATTGGTCAAATTAGCAAAAATTCTTTCTGGATTCCTCTCATACCTCTCAAATTCCTCTGCCACTCTCTTTTACTCTGTTTCTCTGTCTCACTCTCTCACTTTCTCTGCTTCTCCAAAACCAAGGAAATGAACTCTGGAGCTTCCACAGATTATTTTCTCCTTGCTGTTGGCCAAAGAAGGTAAGATCCCAAGGCTTAGATCTCATGGGGACTGGGTGATCAGAGGTCTGGCTTCAGCCTTGTGCTTCAGCCACAGGCTCCTAAAGACCCTTCAACAGGGCTTTGTAATGAGTTGTTATTTTGTCAGTTGCTAACTTTGTTATTAATAAAGTAGCAGCTTGACATCAATTTTGCTGTTGGCCCTTGTGTGTATAATAAGTGACTTTTGCATGTCTCCTCTATGTATTCTTGAAGGGAAGATGCTCTTATATTCATCTTTATTCCTAGCAGATTACACCCTAGGCCATCAACATGTTTATTGAATTTGATCAAGAAATAAAAGCCAAGTTACTTTTTCCCTTTCTATGAGTACAGTGATGAGCATCTAATAGGTATTTAATAAGCATCTGTCAAGTGAATGGATGAATTATTCAATACCATCTCATCTTTCTGAGTTGCTAACTCGAATTCCACCTCCACCTCTGCCCCAGGGATCTGGAGAACTATGGTCTCTGCTGATATCCTCTTTAGACTCTATAAGACATCCCCAAAAGCTTGGCTGTGGGTATTAAGAATCCACTTGGATCTTATCATTTCATTGAGAATCTGTAGTACCTTCAATCTGCTCATTTGAAATTAAAGGCATCTGCCAGCATCAGGGATGTTAGAGGACATGATGATCGATTTCCACACTGACTGACATCATATTCTGGCATGTCATGATAATATCCAGAAGACATCCTTCTTGGCTTTTAAAATACTTTTTTAAGAAATAAGAATGCAGGATAATTGAGCTGCTTTTTCTACATATGCAATCTTGCCAGGCCTTTAGAAGTTTAGTTGAAATTATATTTCGAGATACTATCTGATCCAATCAAAATGCTCACAGACCTAGCGTTTCAGAACTGAAAGGAAAGTAAAATCAACTTTGGTTTGGATTCTTCAGTGTTCCAGGTATTTTCACATTTATTATCTTACCGTGTCCTCATAGCCACATTGTGATTTCAGTATGTTAGCCACATTTTTACAAAAGAGTAAATAAAATCTCCAAGGAGCTGAGAGACCTGTCTGACATTACATAGCTAGACAGTGATAAAATCAGGACTTGGATTCAGACAATTCTGTTCCAAGTTCAGCGTCCTTATAACTGTAACACGTTGCCTTAGAGATAATCCTCTCCAATCCTCCCTTTTGCAGATGAAAAATTAAGTCTAAGAATGACGGATGCCTTCCTAATGACCTTACAGGTGGTAGTGGGATCCCTGGAAATTTAGGTTGCTAGCTCCAAAGAACAGCTAAGTTCCTGTTAACAAAGTACTTGTTTATGGGCTTTAACACTCCTCTGAAAATGCAGAATTTTAAAAGAAAAAAAAAAGAGAGAGGGAAGCTCAAAATTGTGACTCACTTGCTGTGGAATGTAAACACAGTATTTCCTAAATCTATGGGACAGACAATAATATGATGTGTTTTTGTTACCTGGTGCATAAAATTTAACAAGTGAATCCATACATTGTTATAAATATCATACACTCACTATATTATTATTTTTTTGAGATTTTATTTATTTATACTAAGAGAGTGTGCAGGAGCGGGGGAGGGCTAGAGGGAGAGAGAGACTCTCAAGCACACTCCATGCTCAGCACAGAACCTGATGCAGGGCTCAATCTCACGACCCTGAGATTATAACCTGAGCTGACATAAAGGATTGGATGCTTATCTGACTGAGCCACCCAGGCACCCCACACTATTTTCTTTTAATAGGGCTGCCATAACAACGTATCACAGACCAGGTGGCTCAAATAACAACAACAACAAAAAAATTATTTTCTCACAATTCTGGAGACTAGAAGTCCCAGATCAAGGTATTGGCATCTTTACTTCCTTCTGAGGGCCATGAGGAAGGATCTGCTGCAAACCTCTTTCTTTGGCTGTGTTCTCTGTGTCTTTACATCATTTACATCTGTTGTGTCTGGGTCCCTATTTCCTTTTCTTGTAAGGACATTGGCCATATTGGATTAGGACCCACTCTAATGACCTCATTTTAATTTGATTATCTCTTTAAAGACCATCTCTAAATACAGTTTCATTCTGGTGCCTTGAACATATGAATTTTGAGGAAAACAATTCACTCCACAACACACACACACACACACACACACACGCACGCACACGCGCGTGCGCGCGCACACACACACAGAGTTAAGCCTCAGTAGGGAGATGTTTCTGAGTTTATTATTTAGGAAGTATAAATTTGATTTTCCTAAGCACAATATATACTTCTGGTGATCTTTGAACTCTTTCTTTGAAGGTTCTTTTTGTGAGCCAAGACTTTGCAAGGAAATGTAGGAGAAGGAAAGAAAAACATGTGCCAAAAACTGTAGGCTCTTTTTTTATACTTGCCAGGCTGCCAGGAAGAGACCAGGGCATAGAATCCTAAGGTCCCGCCTTGTGGCAGGATCCATCACTTACCAGCTGAGATGCTGACCACTGTGTAAGTTTGCCTTGTTTTCTTTCATCTGTGAAATAATGATCCAGACATCACGTGGCTTTTGTGAGGATTGAATGAGATAATGAGTATAAAACACTTTGTACACTCTAGAGAAGAGTTAGAATTTTGTTTTTAATGGAAACCTTTCTTAAATGGCAATCTTAGAGCAGAAACCTAATATTTGAAAGAGGTGAAATTAAACCCAATTTAGCTTGAAGAGGGAGTGAGGAGTAAGGCAGGACTGGGGCTGAAAGCATTCACCAAGCCCCATCCTCCACTAGCTAAAGTCCTGTCAATTCTTGGGGCTACTACAGAGCATATTTTAAAAATCACTACCCTTAGGACCTATACAAATGTTAGTTATTACTTTATTTCTTTATTGTTTCATCAGCCCTGTGAGGTGGAATGACATATTGTTTTCAGTTTTTAAAAGCGAGGAAGCTAAAACCAAGCATGCTTAAGTAATTGCCTGATCTCCTGGAGCCCTGTATTTCCCAAATGAGCTGTCATAAAGGATTTATATTTAAAATTTTTCAATTTGTCATGGACTAATGCTTCTATAAAATGAAATAAGCATGAATTATGAGAAAAATACAATCAAAAAAAGAAGAGCTTATAAAATACATGCTTGATTTTTTTTATTAGGTTCAATAGACATAAAGCAATTCTGCCAAATTGTGATAAAAGTTTCTATAGTCTACTCTCATTGCATTTGGGTGAAAGCATCTGTGGCCCACACTTTGAGGTGTGCTGCTGTAAACAGAGTGCTGATGGGCCAGGGCTCAAGAACATATTCTGTGACCCTAGGGTTAGTCTTCCTTCTCCTTTATAACATTACTTTTTAGATCCAATATCCCTGACCCCAATTTCCTTATCTATTAAATGCACATATTAACCCGGGGTCCTGTCTTTCTCATAGGATTCTTATGACATTTAGAAGACATCAAGTAAACATCTGAAAGCTGGAAGGAACAACCACTAATAATTTTAGCATAAAAATGTTTAAATAAGATATAGCCAGTCGTGCTGAAAAAACACTTAGACTTTATACACTGCACTATCCTGGTGAAGTATTGCAAACAAGCTAGTTGCAAAGCTTGCACCCTGGGAGAGAAATCCAATGACTGCCTGAATATTGAGTTTTTAGTTGTATCCAGGGTGACCTATGTCCAGTTTGCCTGGGGAAGTCCTGGTGTATAATCATTATAAATAGTGCATATTTTTCCTCTTAAAGGTGTTTTAAATTGTACAAAGCAGATTAATCAAGGGAGAGGATGGGCAAAAGCCCTAAGAATTCAAAAGGGTGTGGAGGTGGGATCTTGGAGATCTTGTGATGAGTGAGCTGGCTTCGGTCAGATCAGAAAGCTGCATTCAGTGCTTTTGTCTGTTTTCTTACATTTCACGTCTCCTCAGTTTTTAAGGAAATCCCATCTGTCTCAACTGTGAGAAAATATATTTGAGTCATTTCATGCTTGAGGCAATAGTGAAAAAGGAGAGCTGGTATCTATTCAGGAGACCAGATAGGTCTGGTCATGTAGAAGGAATTCAGAGAGAAAGAGACTGGAAAAAGTGAACCTGAGGGGGTGAGTCAGAACCTCACCAACCAGTGGGTTTTGGCACTTAGCCTCTCTTGCCTAATGATGCAATGACTTCTGTGCTATCTTCCAACCTCTATTCTTCTCCTTCTGAATCTGTTGTTACAAATGATCAGGGAGATCTATCTGGTCATGTCAATCCCCTACTTAAAACCCATCAATGGCAACCAATTTTTCATAGGATTTATCCAACATTTAAACATGCCAGGGTCATCCCAAACTTGGTCATTTCCTTTGTTTCCAACCTTAAGTGTTCTTCCCTTCCTGATTTTCTCTCTGTGTTCTATCAAGGTGAACTATACAAAGTCTCCATGTAAATATGATTAAGAGTAGTCAAATGTCAGTATCTGATATAATTCAACCTATTAGGGAGATGAAAGGGCTTGCAATTTTCCAAAAGGACCACTGCTGTGTCAGATATCCTGCATCTGCACGTGTGGTTCCTTCAGTGTTCATTAACCCCATGGATATGTATTAAGTGCCTAGAATGTGCACTATCTCTTCCAAGGGTTGGGGAAGCAGAGGTGTATAAATTACACAGAGTCCCTGCCTCTTTGCATTGTAGTGGGGGAGGTGGCCAATGAACATATGAGTATAAACAGCAATATCAGGTGAGTGATAAGAGCTACTAAGAGAAACAAGCAGGGTGGAGAATAGAGGATGGTAGAGGAGGGAGTGCAAATTATAGTTCTGTGCCCAGAACTCTCCTATCCTCCCCATCCCCATTCCCTAGTTTTGTTAATTCTTAACAGTCTGCTAGAGTATCACCCCTTTCATGTAGTGGACACTCCCCACTCCACAAGATACCATCCAGACACAACGGGGTTTATTAATCCCATATAGAAGATCATTAGCCTTCTAGAGGCTTATATCATGATGTCTTCTAATCCCTAAATGTGGTGCAATTGAAAGAACATAGATTCAAATTCAGACCTATGTTGAGTCCAGGTCCCTCCTTTTATTGGAGCCTTGGTTTGTTCCACCACACAATTAAAACGCAAATACTCTTTTTTCTTCATGAGGTTTCTGTGAGTCTCAAATGTGAAAGCACTTTGAGAATTACAAATTACATTGCTAATTTTATTTTTTTTATTTTTTATTTTTTTTAAGATTTTGTTTATTTATTTGAGAGAGAGAGAATGAGAGAGAGAGAAAGCACATGGCGGGGGGGGGGGACGGTCAAAGGGAGAAGCGGACACCCTGCAGAGCAGGGAACCCGATGCGGAACTCGATCCAGGGACTCTAGGATCATGACCTGAGCCGAAGGCAGTCGCTTAACCAACTGAGCCACGCAGGCGCCCTACATTGCTAATTTTAAAGTGCTGTACAAATGTAACCGGTTATTATTGCCATGTCACTACATGATCAACCAATACTTTCAAGAGAAGCCAGATTATCCCAATAGTTTCCCAATAGTAAAAATAGCTTATAACTAAATGAGTCAGTCATTCAAAAAGAACATAATGTTCATATTGCATATACTCTAGGTGAAGGGCACAAAAATCACTTTTTATTCACAGAACTCATTTTTATTTTATTTTGGGGAAAATAATCTAAAAATTGCAGATTATTATAGTAGGTATTGCTAAACAGCATGGCATGATAATTTCTAAACTCAATTTGGCTTTCCCTAAGCTTTTCTCTTACATTAGCAATAGTATGTAAGGTTTTCCACCAATTAAATCTATCTTAAATCACCAAGTATTAAATTATATGGCCTCAGGAGATATAAACATAAGTAGTTTAATACAAAAAAAAAGGCATGGTAAAAAATAACAAAGAACAATCCCAGGAGAAGTGTCAACTTTTCCACAAGGTTAATTAATCACTGCAAATGAGTGTAACTGGAACAAGCTACAGATTGATGTTGACTGCAAAGTTACAACTTTGAAAATCCCAAGCAAATAACAATTTAGTGGTCATAATCACAACACACCCGTAATCAGTAAATCTTTTAGAGTACATATGAACTGAAGAAAAAGAAAGCAATTTATGTGTTGAAAATCTTTGTTATCTGAATGTATTGCTCCACTTTGAATCAAGTTTGTACAATTAAATAACATATTTCATAATACTTTCAACATGGACATTTTTACCTTCTATTCCAGAAAAGTTACAGGGAAATGTATATCAAATTTTGTGGCCCAAACTTCAGCTTCATTTTTAAATTATGAACAAAGACTTACTCTGAGAGATTAGTCCTTTTACCTTGAAACAAGGGAATAAAAATGATCATTGAAATGGAAATGCTGTACATATGGACTATTATTGGTAATATCCCCCAATACTGACACTTTTTTCTTCAATGACCCAATTTAATCAAATATTAATGAAACTTACCCATTAACCTGTGTAAGCAACAGGCTTTGACGATGGGTATTCCACTGGAGGTCTATCCTTTCTGAAAAATCTATTAAAAGGTGAGACATTTCTTTTTGGACTCCATGGAAACAAGTCAATTTAGTCAATTCTGTATTATTAAGGACCTGATTCTGCATGGTCTAGTGGCAAGAATTAGAGATTTAAAATTAGAAGATGGGCTGGGAGTCCTTAATATGTCACATTCAGTACCTGTAAAATGTAGATGATGAGAAGATGATTAGTCATTTATGCTTTTTTTACTTGACAGGGATGCTCATTTTTTCTTAAACAAAATACCATTGCCACCAAAAGATAACCTGTGGTATCATATGCTGGATCTTGTGACAGAAATGCAAAGATAAATAAAATGTAGTGGCTGAACTCAACAAGGTTATAAGCAGGTGGAAAAGTGGATAAAGAGAATCAGGGCAGAGTTCAGTAAGAGCTGTGTTGGAGGTTCTAAAGAAGTCCATCGAGACGCACTTAAAAATCAGATTTAGGGGTGAAGGCATCATGGAAGTTCTCATAAAGGAAGTGATCATGCTTCTCCATGGGATTTAGACTTTCTCTAAGTACTAGTCAGTCTACTTGACATCTCCACTTCATTAACTCATGGGCCTCTCAAACTTAGCAACACAAGAGACCACCCCCTTCCCACGTAATGTCTTTCAGTCTTCTCCATCATAGTAAATAAAACCTACATGTTTCCAACTACCACAGCTGAAAAAAACTAGGTGTCACCTTTCTCTTTCCCTTCTGTTTTACATCTGATTGAATGGCATGGAGTAGCTCTAAAACATATTCTGAATTTGATCACTCCTTAGCGTCTCCAAAGCTCCAGCCTCAGAGCAAGCCACCCTTCTCTCTTAGCTAACTGCAGGGACCAGCAACCAGTCTCTCTACTTCCACTCTCCACATAACTAACAGAATGCTCTTTATAAAAGGTGCATCAGATTACCTTGTTCTCCTGCTTAAAACTCCAAATGGTTCCTTTTCACACCAACCAAAATAAACCACCTATAATCCAAAGTTACCTGTAAAGCCCCTTCACAGGTCTCCCAGGAAGACTTCTTGAGAATTGGGTCAGGTGCCCCCTACCCAACTGCCTGCTCCTACCATGTTGTATGCACCCCACACTCACTGCACTTTCCACACTGCATTGCAATGATCCCTGTGTTTTCCTAACAGGCTGCAAGTTCCTTGTATATCTTATATGTGGGGAGATTGATGAGGGTAGACACCACAGTATTCCTTTTATATCCCTTGTACAAACATAATTTATGAAACAAACAGCGATTATTATTTCTGTACCTATATATTTGTGGGAGTTTTAAATTATCTCTAACAGGTCACAGTTTCCTTGACTAAAACTCAATAGCTCCTTCATTCTCCACAAAAATCTGGGGTTAACATTTTCATCTTTATGGAAAATCTTTTCCACCAGCTAACTAAGTGCTCATTCTTTACTCCTTTTTCGCTTACTCATCTCTACTGTAGGAGAAAACACAAAACAAAACAAAACAAAAACACCTCAATTTCCTGCTTCCCTTGCTGCTAGGAGCAGCTATTACACACAGATCTAGCCAATAAAATGAGAGCTATATTCTGCTAGGTGTGTCCATGACCTCCATCCATTCCTATTCTTCAGGAAGATAAGACACACGTGTACACTGAAGCAGAGAGGGATTTGGTGGAAATTAATTCTGAGTTCATAACGTCCTGTAAATCTCAGAAGGCCTCAGTAGATTAAACCAGAAAAATTCTGATTAAAGGACCAGGATGGAATCTCAGCCATGAGAGGTATGAGAAGAGAGAAGGATAGAAGGCATTCAAAAGTCTTAAAATTTTGCTTTCGCCTCTATGAGGAGGATGGAGGCATATCAGAAGGGGCAATGCTTAATTAAAAAACAAATAGATGGCAACATATGTTCAAAACTAAAGACTGAGGATGCATACTTCTTCTAAAGTACTCATCATGGTGAGTCTTAATATACAAAGCTTCTCTGTTGAAGGGTCCCTTTAATTTCTGACCTTTGGAGTTTTTGTCTCTTTCAGACACTGCCTTAGTTTGTTTCCCTGCAAAGCAGAACCTGATCCAGGGATTTGTGTGCAGGTACTTTATTTGGAAGGTAATCCCAGGGAGCATGAATGAGGATGTGGGGAAACTAAATCAGAGCAAGAATGAAAGCTGATAGGAGGGGTGTTTCTGCTGTAGGCAGAGGAATTTTGGTTTGGAGGGATCTAGGGAGAGTCAATATATCTCAAAATTTCTGCCTGAAGGAAGGGAAGCGGGGTCATGTATCCATTGGCTCCTATCTTGTGTTGGTTGAGGGTTGTCTCTGGGACATTAACCAATCTGCTCTTCTGGGCTACAATTTTGCATAGGTCTCTCTGACTCCCACAGCTTCAGAAAAGTCTATCTTCCAAGGCAGAAAGTGGCAAGCCTGGCATAGACATGGGGCTTTGTCATCATCTGACTGTGAGCTCATGTAGGACTGTCCAGCACTGTGGGTGCACTCAGAGGTGGGCTGAAGGGTCATGCTGTGAGACACAGAGCCCATCTGCTACAGGCAGCAATTCCTACCCTTTGGATGCTACCAAACTCCTTTTCTAGTTTCTGGCCTGTGGTACTCCCTAACACATGGGCAGTTCAGAAAAGCATTCTGTCTTTCACACATGGCCCAATCAAATCTTAAAATGTCTTTTTCCTAATATTGTTGATTCCTGCAAGGGAGACACAATCAGTGGTTGAATATCACCAGTTCCGGACACTGAGCCCTTGTCCACCTCAAGCTCCCTGAAGCAAGTTGGGGACTGGAACCTTCACTTTGCCTTACTTCCTGCCCCTAGAGAGCTCTTGATTTCATCATAAACACTGTCTGTCTGGAAATTTGCATATGCCGGATGTCATGCTAAGTGATTTGTAGACATGACCTTATTTCATTCTTATAGCAGCCTTTATAGGGTGGTCATCATGGTCCCCATTTCACAACCAGGAACTGAATCTCAGAAGGAAACTGTGCAAGTTGGTAGGTGGTAGAGTTAGGGTTTGAACCCAGTTCATGAAAACTCCCCAAACTGTGGTCTCAATGACTCTACCCTCTAGACTCTATGTTTATCTCCACCCTGCCACTGCCAATGTCACCCCACTTGGCCTTCACACTGGACCTTAGATTGTGCTCCACTACTGATGTTGAGGGCTGGTTACAATGAGGTCACTGAGGTCTGTTAGAGTCAGTCTTCACTTTCCCTCTGGAATTCCCTCCCCTGTGACAGATGTGTATCTGTTCTCTGTCTCGAATGTCCCCAATTAGAGTGACTTCATGGCTTCTTTTAGCAGTGTGTTCCATTGCCTAACTGCTCCCAATGGTCTAATATTTTCCCTGATATTTAGCTTCGATATTCCTCATTGCAGCTTACAGCTTGTTAATTCTCATTCTGCCCTTGTTGATTAATATGAAGACTGATCCCTGCCCTTCTCACAATATCTTTTTATGAATGTGTCGGCAGAATGATGGCTCCCTTCAGCGGCCGTCCCTCCAGCCTGAGCTGTTCCAATTCTATTAACCTCCCCACAGAGGTCTCACTCTCCAAGCTTGGGACTATTTGTGTCCCTCTCCTCTCAACTGTGTCAATTAGCCTATGTCCTTGAATAATTTATAGTGTCCAAAAGGGAGGCCAGACCTGGAGAGGCAGCCAACTCCAGGCAGAGACAGGCATGATGCTGTTGAAATTCACTTACTCCTTTTGCAAAGTGATATCTTAATTATTTTTTCCCTGAGGCAGACAGCCAAGATTTCTCCCTCTCAATGTCCTTTTTATGAACTTGAAATTATAGACTGTGGGACCTGATTTAGACTCTCTGGATCATCTCCCTTATTTGGAAGTGAACAAATTGAGGTGTAGAGGAAATGAGGAGAGTGTCCATGGCCACTCAGAGGCTTAGTGATGGAGAATGAGGACCAGCTCTACAGTCTTCCTGGTCAATAATCATTTCAGTGCAACCTTCAGACTGGGTTTGTGAAAATATGATACACCTGGCTACACCAAAAGAGACAGGATTTGGAAGTGTGGTGTCATTGCAGGCAATGAAACGAAGAGGTGCATGGAGAAGAGAGGTGTATGGCATCGAACACTGAGGAAAGCAAGGATGGATATGACTGGTGGAGTTGTCAGTGGAGGATCTCATGATGGTGTGAGGAGCACTTTTTGTGGAGAAATGGGGACATGGATGGATGATGTTGATTTGAGAAGATAAGGAGTACTAATGGAAAGTTATGCGGACTTCTGAGAGGGCTTTTTGAGAAAACATTTTAAGATGGTGATGTAATAAAATATAATGGTTAAGACAACAGACTTTGGAATCAACAGACCATGATTTGATTTCATGGTCTGCTATCTACTAGGTATGTGTGCTTAGTCAGTTTACTCAACCTCTCTGAGCTTGTTCGCTAGTCCATAAAATAATAGCAAAATAAAAATAAACATTATATTTATAACATATTAATTATATGTAATTAACATGTGTCTATGTATTATGCATTTATGTTATATATAATATATGATGTCATATGCTGTATTATGTTATATATAAAAGTATAAAATAATAATAAAAATTAAAAATAATAATGGGATCTACTTCCTAGGGCTTATGTGATTGTTAAATGTGATAGTGACTCCAAAACTTCTCAATATTGTATCTGGCACATGGTAAATGTGTAACAAATATTAGCTGTAGCAATTGGTGTTTATTTGTCCTTTTATCATTGTCATCATCATTACCCCAATGAAGCTAATTCAAACCCTGACTTCATTTCTATAGTTTTCTTTTTTTTAAATTTTATTATGTTATGTTAGTCACTATACAATACATCATTAGTTTTTGAGGTGGTGATCCATGATCCATTGTTTTCGTATAACACCCAGTGCTCCATGCAGTACGTGCCCTCCTTAGTACCCGTCACTGGGCTAACCAATCCTCCCTCCTCCCTCCCTTTTAAAACCCTGTTCTCAGAGTCCATAGTCTCTCATGGTTCGTCTCTCCCTCTGATTCCCCCCCCCTTTATTTTTCCCTTCCTTCTCCTAATGTCCTCCCTGCTATTCCTGATGTTCCACAAATAAGTGAAACCATATGATCATTGACTTTCTCTGCTTGACTTATTTCACTTAGCATAATCTCCTCCAGTCCCATCCATGTTGATGTAAAAGTTGGGTATTCATCCTTTCTGATGGCTGAGTAATATCCCATTGTATATATGGACCACATCTTCTTTATCCATTCATCTGTTGAAGGGCATCTCGGCTCTTTCCACAGTTTGGCTATTGCGGACATTGCTGCTATGAACATTGGGGTGCATATGGCCCTTCTTTTCACTATATCTGTGTCTTTGGGGTAAACACCCAGGAGTGCAGTTGCTGGGTCATAGGGTAGCTCTATTTTTAATTTTTTGAGGCACCTCCACACTGTTTTCCCAAGTGGCTGTACCAACTTGCATTCTCACCAACAGTGTAAGAGGGTTCCCCTTTCTCCACAACCTCTCCAACATTTGTTGTTTCTTTCCAACAAAATCCTAGCTAATAAGATCCAACAGTACATTAAAAGGATCATCCACCACAACCAAGTGGGATTTATCCCCAGGATGCAAGGGTGGTTCAACATTCAAAAATCAATCAACGTGATAGATCACATTAATAAAAGGAGGGAGAAGAACCATATAGTCCTCTCAATTGATGCAGAAAAAGCATTTGACAAAATACAACATCCTTTCTTGGATATACTCTTTTCAGAGTATAGGGATAGAGGGAAGATTCCTCACGTTCATAAAATCCATCTATGAAAAACCCACAGTGAATATCATCCTCAATGGGGAAAAGCTGAGAGCCTTTCCCTTCAGATCAGGGACACGTCAAGGATGCGCACTCTCGCCACTATTGTTCAACATAGTACTAGAAGTCCTAGTAACAGCAATCAGACAACAAAAAGAAATAAAAGGTATTCAAATTGGCAGAGAAGAAGTCAAACTCTCTCTTTTCACAGATGACCTGATACTTTATGTGGAAAACCCAAAAGACTCCACCCCCAAATTTCTAGAACTCATACAGCAATTCAGTAATGTGGCAGGATACAAAATCAGTGCACAGAAATCAGTTGCTTTCTTATACACTAACAATGCAACTGTAGAAAGAGAAATTAGAGAAACGATTCCATTTACAATAGCACCAAAAGCCATAAGATACCTCAAAATAAACCTAACCAAAGAGGTAAAGGATCTATACTCTAGGAACTACAGAACACTCATGAAAGCAATTGAAGAAGACACAAAAAGATGGAAAAATATTCCATGCTCATGGATCAGAAGAATAAACATTGTTAAAATGTCTATGCTACCCAGAGCAATCTATACCTTCAATGCCATCCTGATCAAAATTCCAATGACATTTTTCAAAGTGCTGGAACAAACAATCCTAAAATTTGTATGGAATTAGAAAAGACCCCGAAACGCCAAGGAAATGTTGAAAAAGAAAAACAAAGCTGGGGATATCACCTTGTCCGATTTCAAGCTATATTACAAAGCTGTGATCACCAAGACAGCATGGTACTGGCACAAAAACAGACATATAGACCAATGGAACAGAATAGAGAACCCAGATATTGACCCTCAACTCTATGGTCAAATAATCTTTGACAAAGCAGGAAAAAACATGCAATGGAAAAAAGACAGTCTCATTTCTATAGTTTTCTACGTGGCCACCCACTTTCTTGCTTTTAGCAGGTAAAGCTCTTCTCTCTCCGCTCTCTCCCTTTTGCAGAGAAAACACAGATCATCAGATGGGAAATAATTCAGTTTGCTCTCCTTATAACAGACAACTTCAATAATTTTCATGCATTTCTCCTAACTTAATTTCATGGGGAGATTTTTTAAAAAGTTCTATTTAAGTTTAAATCTTTTGACACTGACTCTAGTCTCAATGCTTTTTCTGTGACTCTGCTTAACCATCTGAGCCACCCAGGTGCCCCTCACCTCACAACATTTTTAAAAAAGAAGTTAATAACAGCTATTGACATGAACACATACAATTGATAAGCACTGTGGCTATGCACTGTATTAGACATCAGATGTGAATGATCTCACTTGATCTTCAGAATGGCACTTCTTGGTTATATTATTATACCCATTCTGTGGTTAAGGCAAAGAATGATAAATCATGTAACTAATGCATGATAGACCAGTAGTGAAACTGGGGTTTGTTTGATTCTAAAGTCTGAGTTTTCCTTGTGCCTAATCTACTCTGCTCCATGAGTTTTGGTCGTAGCGCCTTTTGGAGGTTTGAGAGATGTCATACACTAAGAAAATAAAGAAGTCTTAGAAGTGTGAGACTTAAGAATGATGAACATTTTTTATTTAGCTTCTTTCAACAATGATGCTGCTGTCATTCATTCTTGGCAGTCTGTTACATGTGTGTGGCCATGGGTGTGCTTTCAGCTGACCACATTGGTCACTGGGCTGTGACCACACAATTCACAGATGGAGTTAGATGCTGAAAGAAGGCTTCATACACACAGGGCCTTCTCAGAAATATTCTCAGTGACCACACCCTATCTATCTTCTTGGGTTTAATGAGCTGAGTTTAGGAAACATCTTGGTCTGGATCAAGCCTTCTATTCCTGCTTAATCATTCAATTTTCCTATCCTAATTGTCCTTAAAAACAGGACACATGGCTTGGCTTATGTTTAGAATAAAGGTAAAACATGTTCATACTTAAATAAAACATAGGTAGAACGCTTTTAGAGGGCCAAGATAGGTAGAAGTGAAGGAGTATGATGGAATAAGAAAAAAGTGGATAAGATTTTCAGTTCTATGGGTAGGTTTAAAAAAGGAAGTGGTGGTTATGGTTGGTCTCTAAATGTAAGTAAGATTTGGCTGCATAAGGATTGCAAGATATGCGGAAAGGAAAAGATACTTTGGCTAGATTGAAGGGCAAGAATGTGTAGCATATTGAAGAGAACCAGTGACTTCATTTGACTTAAAGTGTCAAGGAGGAAAGAAGGGAGAATTAAGTTTAGGTGTGTAGGTTCAGGATTGTCAGGTTGTCTTTTGAACTTTGGAATTCATTCTGTTTGAAATGTGGAGTGGCAGATGAGTCACATCATCAAGGATAGTCTTACTGCAGTAAAAATCTGACAGCTGTTGGAATGGATTAGACAGGAAGAGACTACCAGCAAGGAGAGAGTTTAAGAAGCTATTGTAATAATTCAGGCAGGAGGTAATGATGACTAACACCAGGGCAACAATAAGAAGAGGAGAGACAAGGGAATGAGGACTGAGAATACTGCAGAACTAAAATTCATAGGATATGGCAACTGATTAATTATGTGGATTAAGGAATGAAGCATGAGTTCAGAGTTCTAGCTTAGTTGATTGGGAATGCAGATATACCAGCTAAGTTTCTTTGCAAGTGACAAGACATACACTGACTCACTTTAACAAAATGTATTTTTAAAAAATATTTATTTAAAGGATTTAAAGATGACTCATAGATTGAAAGGACACATTAAAAACCAGGACATAGAAAGGACAGGAATGAGAAGACTCTACGAATAAAGGCATGGCTTACTGAGACCACATCCTTCAGGGTGGATCAGTTTGAACCATTAACACACTTGATCATTATGTTAAAGATCCAAATTCAAGGGGCATCTGGGTGGGTCAGTCAGTTAAGCCACTGACTGGTGATTTCAGCTCAGGTCATGATCTCACGGGTCATGGGATCGAGCCCTGCATCAGGCTCCCTGCTCAGCAGGAAGTCTGCTGGAGATTTTCTCTCTTTCCCTCTCCCTCTGCCCCTTCCCACACTGTTCTCTCTCACTCCCTCTCTCTCAAATAAATAAATAAACAAATCTTTAAAAGAATCCAAGTTCCACAGAACTGGGGAGAAGGAGTGGGGAGTTAGATTGGTTGGTTGCATGCCTACTCTTTGGCCAGGAAGAGGGCAAGACAGCTTGGCTAATATGCCCATCAAGACTGCATGTAATAGGTAAGAGTAGTTTCTTAAAGGAAGATTGAAGTGTTACTCTTAGAAGCAGGGAAGGATGCTGACTAGTTGAAAACCCACCAAGGATTTAAACCATTTCTGAGAGATAAAAATCATATAGAAAGCTCAGACTGGAATCAGAATGTGTGAAAATTACTTAAGTTCTCACTGTATAGATCATTAAGAACAAATGCACGTAAAAACATCAGTATAGTAGTTTGTCTCTTGTCCCATTTTAGGAGAAATGCCTCCATTGGTTGAGGTAAATTATATTAAGGCAGCATCCTTTTATTCCTAGTTTACTGAGGCTGTCTTCTGAAATGGTCATGAAATATTGCCAAATATATACTTGACAATGTTGTATTATTCTTTACCATACTGTGAGCTAAATTTGCTGGAATTTTAGAAAAGAATTGGCATGACGTTCATTAAGTGACAATATCTATACTTTGATATTTTTCATCTTTAATTATAGGCTCACTTTGTTATGTTTTATATCACATTATTCTGATTTAGCCTGAAAATTTAGCAGCACTCTTCTTTATAATCTCTGAATCAGTTTAAATAATGTATAAATAACCTATAACTTTAACTTGAAAGCACAGGGACATAAAACTGTATGAAATTTGAGCCTTTCGAGCAGCAACTTGTTTTATGCTTTTTTTCTCCTCTTATTTCATGGTCGTTGGGCACGTTAGCTTTCTAAATTTTCTTATGTAAATTTTGATGTTACAGTTCTTTCAGGGAAAGCATGCATTTTACCAAGGTGTACCAAACTATTTAAGAAGAAACTTGAAAATGTATAAATTTATAAAATTTGTGCATATGTGTGTGTAGAATCTGTAGTGTTTGGATGAGACTGGCACGACCTGGGATGAAAAGGCAGGTAGAGGAGGATAACTGAGTTAAGTTAGGAGCTGGCAATAGGATAAAAATAAGAGTAAAGGAGAAACATTAAGAATAAAGCCAAGAAATAGGAGGTTGAACATGCAATTAAGGAGATCAGAAGCCAAGAAAGAAGAATGGGTCCAGATATCATGGGCAGGATGACAGGTGATCAAGAACCAAGATTCTGGATGCTGAGAAGTTTCCAGGGGAATATTTCAATGTCCTGTGTTTCAGATGAACACAGAGAAATATGTTAGTCATGGATCTTCTGATTAAATAAAAATAAAAACAAAAACAAAAAACACAAGCCTGCCAAGTTAGCCAAAGAAAATGGATTGGCTCATGTGACTCAAAGCTATACAAGGGTTAAGACTATCTGGGGCAAATCTCTTCTCCTCTTTCTTCATTTCTTGTCTCTGATTTTAATTCTGTTGGCTCCCATTTTAGGCAGGCCGGCTCCATGCAGTGTTAAAGAGAGCTCTAGAAGTTCCAGGCTTTCTTAGAACTTTGTGTCTATGTAATATCAAAGACTGTAGCTATGCCTTCTACAGATTGTTCTACAAAATTCTCAAGGAGATTTTGATTGGCTTTGCTTAGTCATGTTACCATCCTTGCATTAATGTTGTGGCCAGGAAGATGGGTATATTCTGCTTGCCCAGGCCTGGTTCCCATGTCTAACTAACACTGAAGTGGGAAAAGGACTAACTCTAAGAATAAAGAATGAGGGAGATGGGCCTCCCCAAAAGATAAGTATTTCTCCCCAAATAATTTTAACTCTTTTTATGTATAATTATATATTCATATGTAAATGGGAAAGAAAAATAGTTGGAATAGAGGAAACACCAGGGAAATTCTATAAATTGATTAGTTGAGGGTTTGACTGGGACAAAGTAATTCATAAATAATTCACTGCTAGGAAGTTAAGCTCTATCACAGAATTTCTTGAATTTCCTGACAAAGGTGTTTGGTATTATTATTTGAGCAATCAAGCACCACTGAAGATATCTGAATAGGCAAACATGTTGCTTAATAGCTCATCTAGAAAGATGGCCACCAATAATTCCTCCCATTCCAGTATATGCATGTTGCTCCTCTCATGAAAAGGTAGAGTCTACTTCCCCACCACTTGAATCTATCTGACCTTGTGATTTGTTCTATTTCATATAATGTGGTAGAAATGAAGTTCTGGGCCTTCCAAGCATACATCTTCAGAGGATTTAGAGTCTTCAGTTTTGCCTGGAAGGAGACCCAAGTGCTATGAAAAATGGTTCAAGATATCCTGCTGGGGAGATAAGCCACGAGAGAGAGCTAGACCAGGAGGTAAGGAACCAAGGCATTTCTGCCAACATCTAGAACCAAAACGACAGATATAAGGACAGCTATCCTGGGTTTCCCAACCCTAGTCAAGTTACTCCAGATGACACCTTGAAAAGAGAGAGATCAAGCATTTCAGGTCAGTCCCAAGCCATTCATTCCAGCTAAAGCCCCAGCTATCATGAAGCAGAGATGAGCCTGCTTGCTGAGCTTTGCTTGAATTCCTGACTTAGAATGGTGAACAAATAAAATAGCTTTTGACTTAAGCCACTAAGTTTAGAGTTTTGTTATGCAGATATAGATAAACGATACGCCCTGTGAAAAAGAAACAAACCAACCGGGCTCATTAATTAGAAGACAACCTGGTTCATTCATTAGAAGGGGAGAGAACAAAGGCAGGGAAACAGGACATTCATCATCATAGCCCAATGTTAGGTGATGAAGTCCTGAACTGGTGCAATATTATGGAAAAGTGAACTAAATGAACTTAGTTCTTGCTTGTGAGAATGTAACTGGGCTCTTGTCCATCTCTGGATTTTTAACATCACATCATGTTGTCTGGGAGATTAGGTGACTTGTACTGTTGAACAAACTAATGAATGAAATTTGTTTTATTTTTTTCTGTCCATTTCATCATCTTCTGATGGCTGAGAATAAAAAAAAAGTTAAACACAAATGTACATACACATATATTCACATTTGCTGTTTAAGAGTAGTAATTATTCTTGTAAATGTTTTAGTAGGAGTAGATTTAAATTTATGGCAAAAATAAATATAGTAGCTGGATTTGTGGGCTATTAATGTCTAAATTATATCTTGCTCTTGGGAAACATGTGCACTAGAGGAGCATTGGTGGAAGGATTTAGATCTGAGTCCATACATCTGCTTTCTCACTAACTGTGTGACTTTAGATAAGTCACTTAACTTCTCTGTACCTCATTGGCATGATAATTCTGTGTGTTTTGGGATTGTTGAGAGCGTACAATGGAATGCATTGATAAAACTGGAGATGCTTGGCACATTGCTGGCACCTAAAATATATTAGTAGAATGAAATAGGGATTTAAAAATGATATTTTGTGATGTTTAAATTATTATTATAAGTACCTATTTTAGTAATTACATTGCCAATGTATTCTTTCATTTCACCCTTTTATTTTTAATTAGCTTTTCCCCCTTTATTAGCAAGTAAAAGAACCCATTTTTAATTAATTCTTTGACTACATTTCCAGGGTTACCTTAAGTAGCTGAGTAGAATCTTAGACATATGAAATAATGACCCAATTTAAATTGCTGTGTTTTTGTAAAGCACTGGAAAAGAGGAAAGCACTTCAAAGTAATTAACATGAACATGCTCAATTACGTTTCTATATGGGACGCCAACACCACTGCCTGGAAACTGGGAAATTAGGAACCTCAGAATCCCCTGTTGCTAGCACAATGGAATCCTAAGGTATCCCCCCTCTTTTCTGTCAAGATGGTCTTTTAGGGAATTATTAAGTATTAAAAGGCTAAAAACTAAAAAAACAGTAGCAAAGAGGGGTAAAAAAGTTCTCCCATCAGGCCAATGGGTGGAAGAGTAGGGTCACTGAATGTAGCCTTATTTCTGCTGGCCATGTTTCTTTCCTACCCAAGCTCCAAAGTAAGCGGACTGTGTAAGCAGGAATGAAATACACAACCCCCTTGTGACTGTGAGCAGCAAAGCATTCTCCGTTTGTGGTTTTCTTCAAATGAGGCTGCTTGGAATATGTGTTTGAAAACACTGAGACTCTTTATTAATCAAGCACTTCACTCGCCCTGCCAGCATAACGTTTCATTGATGTCAAAACTCCCTTAAAAATGGTTTTGGAGCCACTTCTTGTACACAGACTTCAACAGAAGAAATATTTTTGGAATTGTAAATAGAATAATTGAGGCAAATATTTGCCCATTTGGAAAGCTTCTGTAATGGCTTTAATTTTCAGTTGCATTTTAAATATGTAGATCTGGGCATTGGTGGTAGGTATAAGAGGCAAGAATGAAGCATACCCCAAAAACTGGACTTCCTCAGAGATTTAAGCTATAAAATGGATAGACAACTGGGTCAGAGGAGAGATATGAAAAATTGCTTCGAAAAGGTAGATTGGCTCTCAGGCAAGTACAAGCAGTGATCAAAGGGGTTAATCTATCCAAAAAAAAAAAAAAAAAAACCCCAAAAAAAACCCCACAAAAAACAAAACAGAAAGGATTTGCCAATCAGAAAGGAGTTTGCTTAGTAGAAAATAAAGAAAAGGAGAGTCATAAAGACAAACGTGGCTGAGGTGCACTGCACAGAACATGCCCAGGCCCTGAGACATAACCTACCAGGACCTAGGAGTTGGTCCATCATAATTATATAGATGGTCACATCAGGCTCCTATCTCCATATAAGCTGAAATATTTGAATTATATAGGAAATACCTATATTCCGATTCCATACACTTGCCTCCTTACAAAAAGGCTTACATCTCTTTCGGGAATTCTCGTATGAATTACGGTGGATCATCTCCTTGTCAATGAGTAGATAAGCATCTTACGTTTCAACAGTTCCTGTGAGCTCATAAGTGTGTCTATCCAAAGAGATGGATCTACCCTCTGTGTGTTTGCAAGTCATGATTCTAGGCCTGTGAGTTGAGGGCTAGAACTTGGTCAGTAGTAAATTCACCCAGGTAGCCAATTATCTGTAAAGGCTTCTGAAATAAAGGAGGTGGGTTTGATTTTCAAGGCTTTTGCTCCAGAAGCGTACTGTTGAGCAAGTTAACCTCTCATTTTCTCAGGCTTATTTTTCTCAGCCTACTGGAAAGACACTCACTTTTCCGGGCCATTGTGTCTGAGACATTATTGGTGACTGACATACTCCCTGAAGCCCATTTCTGTTCTGAAGTTGTATCATGCTCTCCATGAACATCTTTGGGTTGTCTATAAGCCTATGATCCTGCTCTGACAACAGTTCACCTTTCAGCCACAAGGGTGACTCCTGCAGCTGTGTTTGCGTTCTTTGATTCCCTTTCTCTACAGATGAGGATACCTGCTTCAGGGAAAATAACACTGGGTTCATCAATTTATTTCACCCATAATGTTGCATGGGTCACAATAGCTCTGGCCAATCTTTATGGAATATCTTTAACTGGTGGGATGTGTAGGCTAGAGTTCCCATTTCATAGTTATGTGTAAGCCGCATACAAAGAGAGATGAAAAGATCAAGAAATAGAGCTTTAAAAAAACAGAAAAAAATTAAAACAACAAAAACAAAGCCCATGGTGGCAGAATGAGGGAGGTAGAGAGAGTACAGATCTCAGCTGATCCTGAAAACATTCCCTTTATTGCCCTCAGTGGCTTGTGAGCCCCAGTTATATTCTCTGCCCTTATTTTCCATATGATACTGCTGTTACTGTTCCAGTAATTCCAACAATCTCCCAACCCCATGACTTGAAACCAGTTCTGAGTGGGTTTTTGTTACATGGTGACCAACAGATCTCTGTCCTTTGATCTCTGATCTGAAACCACAAGAGACAAGGCAACCATCATACTCTGTGTGGAAAGTCATAGAGGGAGGACAGGGTTATCAGCTTGTGGAAAAGAGCTGGTAAGTCATCTCCCTTCATCGGAAGGCTGGCAACTTGCTTCCAGACACAGCCTCTCAGAAGTCCTCTCTCTTCAAACACATTTTTGAGGAGCTGCTGAAAAACCCAAGTGTTGGGCTATCGGTGCCTTTAAAAAAGGCCAGTGTTGCTCTAACAGGTACAGCTGAAGTTTGCCTCCTCACGGCAGACATATTTGTTATTTTTCTTCCATCAAACACTTCACACCAGGGTAGGGAGAGGTGTTCTCCATCCCCTGATGCTTGTTCAGGTGTGTTTTTGCAGAGGCCAACACTCTGAGCCCGGCTGTGACCTGAGGACGTGACGACACCTAGCTCCTTCAATTGTCAGGGCCCTCTGAAAAGGGCCTTCAGGCCAGGAGCTCCATGTAGAAAAGATGAACCTGTGGCAGGGAAATCTACACCCAGCACCGTCACATCTAGTGCAGCAGCAGAGAACGTCCTCAGTGCGAGTGACAAATTCTGTCTTCCCAGGCTTTTCCCGACTAACTTGGGAAGGGTCCTAAGACCGTCCTTTGGGACATCTCTGTGAGGAGACAACATGGTGCATTGGAATGAGGGCTGTGTAGGAGACCTGGGAACAGGATTTAGGTTCATAACTAGCGGACTAACCTAATCATGGGCAAGCTGGTTAACACCTTTCAGCTTCGATAGCCTCAGCTATCAAACAGGGGCACTGTGGTGAGGATTAAGTAAGAAATGGAAAGAATAGTGATATAAATTAAGGCTATGTAATACTTTCCAACTCTCCCTTTAATTACTCTATTTTGTTCTATTAGTAAATAATCCATAACTGGGTTTCTTCTAGAGAATAAGATTGTCTTTTGATGGTCATTGCTGTTTTATAAATACGGTCTCAGAGGGTTTATGATATTTTTGCTATGATAAAGTAGATGTCTGTTCTTATATTCTTTTGTATGCCTTTTGAAAGTATATCTCCTCCCTTAATTCTAATGCAGTGTAGATCTTGGGATGAGATCATAATAATAATTGCTATTATTTATTGAGTTTCTATTAGATACTAGGCAAAATTCTTGCATCATTACTAATCCTGCCAGCAGTCTTTTGGGATGGGTGCTATTGTTATCTGTGTATTTTTTTTAATTAAAAAGAAACTTGGACAGAGCAGTTCAGTAACTTGTCTTGGGTCACAAGGACACTAAATAAAAGACATAAGATTTAATCCAGTGGGGGATAGAGAGCGAGCATTGGAGGAAGGTTGTCAAAAGGTACAAACTTCCAGGTATAAGATGAATAAGCAAAAGGAATGGAATGGGCAGCATGATGACTACAGCTAATACTGCTGGATGGTATGTAGGGAAGTAAAAGAGTGGATCCTAAGAGTTATCATCACAAGGAGAATTTTTTTCTTTTCTTTTTATCATATGAATATGAGATGATGGGTGTCAGCTAAGCCTATTGTGGCAATCATTTCACAATACATGTAAATCAGAGCATCACGCTATACACCTTAAAGGTATACAGTGATGTGTGTCAATTATTTCTCAGTAAAACGGGCTGGGGGGACACTTGAACCAGTACATCTCAACTCTAAGTAAACAATTCACTTCATTGCTGTATCAAATGAGATGGAAATTGTGCCGTTATGGAGATATCAGATACGTGAAATAGTAAGTTAGGGAATCATGATGGTGAAGGGCAATCAGGGTGGGAAGACGTAGAAGGTAGCAGAACAAAGTGTTGTTGAATAGGCTCAGAAAGTGGGTCCTTCTGCAACACAGCCTTGCAGTTAGTTTTAAGTCAGGGTCCAAAGGCTGTCCTAAGATCAGAAGTGGAGTAGTGAGTGTAGGGGTCTAACCCAACAGATAGATTACATAAGCAGAATCTTCCTGGTTGTCACTACTGAGGCAGAGCCATGTTGGGGTACTGAGAGATGTGTCCCAGCAGGACACCACCTGGCAGCTAGGCACATGGAGACCATAATTTAGTTCCTTGGAAAGGTAAACAGGGAAATAGCAAAGAACTGATGGTCATGAAAGTCTCATACAGTAGGGGGGTATTTGGTCTGTGACAGAGTAATTTAACAGATTATAGGGTAGTTGGACCTACTGGCTCCATAAAAACTCTACCCTTGGCGGGACATCCCCCTACCACCATTACTTCCCACCAATAGATGATGACCTTACCACCACTATTCCTTCTAACTCAGAAAAGGATTTGGATGGAAATTTTGTTCAGTTCAGTACAACAAATATTTATGGATCACCTTTCTGTGCCAGGCACCTTGCTAGGCACAGGGATACAAAGATGAACAGGACAGTCCTTACCAGGAATGGCAAATACATGGCATACGTGCTGCCACTTTCTCCTCCTTCCCTGAGGCAGTGATCAATCACCACACTGCTTCC
Organism: Callorhinus ursinus; assembly: GCF_003265705.2. Classification (NCBI taxonomy): domain Eukaryota; kingdom Metazoa; phylum Chordata; class Mammalia; order Carnivora; family Otariidae; genus Callorhinus; species Callorhinus ursinus. The sequence continues at coordinate 9,222,191 of NW_027397066.1, read as the reverse complement.
TGCTGAGTCTGCATCTGGCCTGGACTTCTCCTCAACAGGCAGCCACTATCCGTCAGTAGGAGATGTTGAGGGAGTTGAAATGAGTTGGCACTTACTCCTGCTTCAAGAAGGTTTTAGTACCGGGAAGGGAGAGAGACGGAGATGTTGCCTTACATATGGTATATTAGTCTGCATGGTTGGGTTTCAAGGTAACAGAAAAGAAGCTTGAGGAAGCTTGGGATCTTAAAAAAATGTTCACGTTTTCTCCACATATCTTACAGTAATTATTTTAAAGGGGGGCTTTGTGTTGATAAAGACATGGCATATTTAGGGAAGCATTGTTCCCTAAGTGCAGAGTTATTCTCATCAGAGAGGACTTCTTTTAGCATATGGCTCGAGGCAAAATTAAAATCCAGAAACACAGAGAGTATAAACTCCTGCTAGAACTGCAATGTATCTACCCCAGGGGTCATAAGAATGTGCTAGCCCCTTACTGAGAGTTCTTATGCAGCCAAAAAAATCAAGCAGCTAAGAACTCCTTGGGGAAGGCAGGGTGGTGAATGGGGACCTATTATAAAACACACACCTTCAAGAGAACAAGAACTACAGGTAACTTCCCCCTTCTCTAAAGCAAGTGGTGGTAATAGAACTCCTCTCTGTGGACATTAAGAAGGCCTTGCTTGTTCTGTGGCTTTGGTCATTTATACTTAATTTATGTTTTTAATTTTCTGGAAAGAGCACAGAGGAACCCACTGCCTGATGGAGTGTGTGATACAAGTTTGGTAAACACAAAATAAAATAAAATAAAACAAAAATGCTCTAGTGCCTCTGTCCATATCCAAAAACAAAATTAAGAGACTTCAAATCCTAGGGTGAGAAAGATCCTTCGATTCATCTTAAAAGGCAAAGTGTAAGGGAAGAAAGGCAGGTAAAGGAAGAAATGGGAGGAGGGCATTAAAATTACAGGATATAGCATTAGGCATGGTTGCACTAGACTTAACTGTTGGCCCTGCCAGCCTTCCTGTAAAGGGAACATTATAGCTGTGCAAAATCTGGATTTTACAGTGAGAAGAAATCAAACATAACACTTCTCACGCTGAATCACTTTACCCAAAAGAGGGTTTTGAATTGAGACCTTCATTACTACCAATAACTGAGTTTACCTAAATAATCTCTACCACTTTGGAAAGAGGGTAAGGCCACTGCTGTTGGCAGATTAAAAAAGAGAGAGAGAGAGAGAGAGAGAGAGAGAGCAGGAACAGTGTCCTAGAGGACTCTCTTTTCCCTTGAACTTTTTCAGAATTCTTTCCAACTTTAGCCCCTCATCTCTAGAAGAATCCAGCATGCAAAGAGTAGAATATGGAACCATGCCAATGTTGGCTTAATTAACATGTTTTTGCTTGGCATTGTCCACATACTACATGAAGACTTTCATTAGAAAGGTAAGGCAAGATGCTTAAACCTACTGTAATTCAGGTTATATCCATAGAGACATCCCAAACCTTCAAGAAACTTGCATCTATTTTCAAGGAGCTGTATTTAAAGAAACAGAGGACATGTAGAATCCCATATGAATGGCTCTGCATTTAGTGAGCAATTGCTAAGAGCAAAGCATTATGCCTGAACTATTTTAAGACTTAGTAAGATTGAAAGTATTCTTGCAAAGTCTATGTGTGCCTTTCTTCTACTTGGAATTGTGTGTGGGATCCCAAATTTATACTTTCGCTCCAGTTGTGTAATATAATTACACAGTCAACAATAAATAATATTCAACAGGCTCTGGGTGCATTTGTGTTTATACAATTCTAAAGATTACAATAAAGCAAACATTTTTAAAAGTTCTTACAACGCTCCTACTTCTGTCCTATATATTTTACTTGTGTTAACTAATTTGATGCTCACAACAATCACACATGGCTATTGTATCAGTTTCCTAATACAAATTGTCACAAACCAGTTGACTTAAAACAAGAGAAATCTATTTTTCACAGTTGTGGAGGCCAGAAGTCAAAAATCAAGATGTCAGCAGTGCTGGTTCCTTTAGGGGCTCAGAGGGGAATCCATCCCATGCCCCTCTCCCAGCTTCTGGTGCTCACCAGCAATCCTTGTATTCCTTGGCTAGTGTTTGCACTCTGATGTGTGTCTCTGTCCTCACTTGGGCTTTCCCTCTGTGTGTCTCTGTGTCTCCTTTTCTGCATCTTAAAGGACAGCTATCATTCCATCACTGGATTTAGGGCCACCTTAGTCTGGAACGGTCTCACCCAGAGATCCTTATCTTCGCTACATCTGAAAGATGCTTATCCCAAATAAGGTCACATGCTTAGGTTTCAGGTGAACACATATTTGGGGGACCTACTATTCTACTCACTACAATTAATGTCCTCATTCCATAGATGAAGAAACAAAATCTGCTTAACTAGGTCACAGAGGTTACATAGTAAGTAACAGAGAAAATCAACCTTGAGGCCAAGTATCTGAAACCAGAGACACTGGTCTTCAGAACCACTCTATCAATCACTGTTACGCTCTACCTTCTTTCTCCTCTATGCTTCACTGTGGGGAAACAGACCGTCAAGTGTGGTGATCAGCCAAATTCTGCAGTTCACTGCAACATGATGTAATGAACCCAATGTGAGTATTAAATGAATCTGAATGATGCAAGGGGTGGATTGTACTGATGCTGTTGGTACCGACCAGGTACCTCAGAGTCCCTTTAGCCAGTTTGGTTAGTGTGCTCATGCTTCAGGGGCTGTGGGCGTTTCAGCTAACAACTCACACCTGCAACCTCGTCCGGGAGATTACCAGTCAGTGAGGGAAGTCACCTAGCCCAGAAGAGTCTGGCTGTTAAGCCCTTCTGGTCCACCATCTAATGAACATTGACTGGCTGGGGCAGGAGTGCAAAAGCCCCGTCTTCTTATCTCAAGGCAGGACAGACTTTGTGGTGCAGTTTACATTCCAAAGCTCCCCTGGGATTTGGGCTGAAGCTAGACTTCACCTGGACCACATTCTTTCATAGCTCCATCTCCTTCTCTGTCCTGCTGCTCTCCCTCCTCTCCCAGTTCTTCCAAGGTGAGCTCAATGAGTAAATCACAGTGTACACAAATCCCAAATCAAGTTGTGCTGCTAAAACCTAACGATATTTTCCATATGTCATTTCATTTAGTCCCCACAGTAACCTCCAGAGTAGCTCTAATGATCTCTACTTCAGATATCAGGAAACTGAAGCTCAGAGAAGTTAGGGGACATGCCAAGTGTTGTTCAGGAGATGTTGATGAATTGGGGTTCAAAGCTGGGCTTTCCACCACACCCCACTTTCTATTAAACCCTCTTTCCTGCTTACCAAAGCACTCAGGATCAAGACTAATGTGTCCCTGGGAGTGGGTCTGGTCTAATGAAAGATTTTTGAGCTGTGGGATCAGACACAATTGGGTACTTAATAAACAGTAGGCATTTCTTGAAAAAATACACATTTGAAACTTTGTGTTGTTTTTTGGATTTTTTCCTATTTTCTAAGACTCTGAGAAATGTTTGGGGCAATGTATATAAAGTGCTTAGCACTACACTTGGCATATAAGACACATTCAGCAAAGTTAGGCGTTGTTAATGTCACTCCTGTCCAGTGCCACAGCTCTATCAGTGCTGGTCCCCAGCATCCTGCAGGGGCATTTTATGATGATATTTCAGCCTTTTAAGTCTGCCTGATATTATGACACAGCCACTTTGACACACTTATGAACAGAGGTGTCAATCTGAACTCAAAGATGAGGGTAAGGGGACCTTCTGTGAGAGACTGAAACATACCTGAGAAAGGGAGAGAAGTGGCTAGGGTCATGGGGTGAATTTCACTGTGTGTGACACCCTGGCTGAAATCCTATCCCACAGGGCCAACAGGTGAGCAATTAGAGAAAGTGGCTAAAATTGCTTCCATGTTGGTTTTTTAGTTCATTCTTCTAAAAATATCTGTGCTGTGATTGATTGTTGGCCTGTGTGTGTGTGTGTGTGTGTGTCTGTATATATGTGTGTCTGTGTATATGTGTGTATATGCATGTACATGTATGTGAATGTGTGTGTCTATACATGTCTGTGTATATACACGTGTGCATGTCTGTATGTGTACGTGTATGTGAATGTGTGTGTCCGTACACATCTCTGTGTGTGCCCATGTGTGTCTGTATGTGTGTGTGCTTACACTCGTGCATGTCCACATGCTAAAGTTGGTGTTCTCATTCAGAACTCATAATGGTTTTGTTGGATGTCTCCCTCTTTCTTGCAAGTCTCTTCCTGCTATTTGAACTCTACCTTGCAATGAGAATGCCATTCCTCTGCCTATCCTTCCATGTATTCTCATTTGTTTAGACACACCTTATTATGAGACTTCTGTTTACAACTTATTCATCTCCCTTCTTTTATAAAAAAATGTCCTCTTCCTCAAAGACCCAGTTCTTCCATCATCTCCACCCACAGAGTTTTCGCAGCTCTTCCAGGCAGAATGAGTTAACCCTTTCCTTCTCTAGCATCTTGTAGACACTTCTATAGAAGCTGTTGTCCCATGCTGCAGTAATGTGTCTACAAGTCTGTCCCTCCTACAATATACACTGTGGGATCCTTTAAGACAGGGACCATGTTGGGAATGTCTTTTAGCAGGTTTGGCAATATGACCTGGAACAATATAGTTTTTAGTAGAAGTAAAAATAAGTAAATGGATGAAGAAATGAAAGGATGAAGCATTACACTTAACATTTCTATATGCAGAATTCTATATCTAAAATGGGAATGACAAAGATAGCCAATTGTGGTAGATGAGTCAAATGACCTCATTTTTTCATCCTTTCCTTCTGTGCCATTGTCGGCAGAAGTTTGGGTATATGACTTGCTTCGGACAATGGCATGTGGGTGGGAGGGATGTAGTGCCAGTTTCAAGCCTAGCAGTGCTCCTGGGCACCTGTTCCTCCTGTCCCTATGGTCTGGATTGCAGTCTGAAGACATATGCAGCAGAACTGCTCCCTCTGACCCTAGACCTGCTGTAATAGGGAGAACTGCCCAGAAAATCTCAACCTAGAGCATTAGACACAACCTAGCCAATCCACTGACCTGGGATGATAAATGATGGTGGGTTTAAACCATTGAGTTTTGGGGTGATTTGTTACACAGCATTGTGGTGGTAAAAGCTGATACTTCAAACTCATTTGGTTTTTATGATGATTAAATCAAATAATTCATGTCAAGTGCTTAGCACCGGCCCTAGAACATGAAAAGGACAGATATTAGGTATCACTATTATTAATGTTCCATATTTACTATTTTTATAAAGCTAAGCTTTTGGAAAAGAAAAGTTGGCAGGAAAAGAAAGCAAGAATCTATCAAAGTCCATGAGGCTGTCCCAGCTCAATTTGGCAATTTCTTTGATATTTCTTAAAAGCCTTTGGTAGAATATGAAACAAGATGATGTGCCTTGTTTGGAAAGGTCTTAGAGGATTCACACTTAAGCAGAAAAAAGCAGAGTTGGCACAGTATCTCTCTGGCATGGATGCTTATATGACCGTCCCTGTCATCAAGGAGATGATCCACTGGCTTTCCTATGGCGTTTTCATTTTGCAAAGCACTTTGTTTGACAACCTCTCATGTTAATCATTCTTTGGAGCCAATCTGTACACACGAACAGACAGCTAATTCCTAGAAAGTGCCAAAGAACAGGGTTCATAAGGCTCAAGGCGTTAGTCTTCTCTTTGTTTGTTTATGTGTCCCATATTTCCATCTTCAGCCCAACCTCGCATCTGATCTCCGGAATAAGACATCTAACTGCTGAAGGACATGCCCACCATGGGCGCCCAGATTTGTGTCACATCAAGATGTCAAAAATGAAGCTCATCATCTTCTGTCCATATTACCTCTTCCCTCAGCTATGCCCCAAATGTGGTTCCAACTAAGCCCTTCTCTCAGTGAATCCACCCAGTTTCCTAAAGCAGAGCCTTGTGGCATCCAACATCCTTCCACTCTCCCTTTGCCCAGATGTCCATGTATTCATTGTTTCTCAAATCACTCCACCTCACTCCATCCTCACTGCTATCACTACCTCTTTTCTGGTTTATAGTAAAAACCTCTCCATTTGCCTCCCTGCTGCTTCAGCCTCCCCTCACTTCTCTGTTCTCCAGGCTGATCTCTTGCATCTGGATGTAGGCATGCACATGCAAGCATATGCACACTTGTGTGTGTCTTCCTGTATATGCCTCATGCCCCCTATTGGACTGTACATTTCTTGTCTTTCAGAGTCATGCTTAGAATTTTGTTCATTTTCAAGATATGTTTGGGTATCTAATTAGATTAATTAATTAATTCTGATTAAATAGATTTTTAATCAAACTCTGCATAAATGTCTATATCTCCACTCCCATCTATTAAAGCAGAACTCTTTCAAGGAAGAAAGACAATTGAATCCATAACAGATATCAGCCTGCCAGGGATCAGCTGAACCCCAGTTCAGAGTAAAGTTTTTCATAAATAGTGCTGCTGGCAAGACTTTTGCTAGGATGAGAGGGCTGAAAGGGGCAGCAGAAAATATGGTGAAAGAGGAGGAGAGTCTAAGATACCAAAGCAATGCAGATTCCCAAGTGCGGCTTTTCTGATTTTATCTCCTTCATGTGATTCATCTTCTGAGGCTGGGAGGCAGGGCAAGGGGACAGCAGGGATTTGAGTGCTGGGGCCTATTTACAAAGGTCCAGATCCTTCTCCACCACATGCTAACTACATTTTTCAGCTTCTTTATAATTCAGTTATATCCTGGGTAATACAGGGATGATTTTAACAGTACTTGTCTTTAGAGCTGCTGTGAGAAATAAATGAAATGAAACCTCATCCAGTCTCATACAGCTCTTGGCGCCACTGTTTGGAGGGTGTCAATACCCTTTGGACAGCGAAGAAATCCATCCAGAACAGTTTGGCAATTCATCCAAGTTAGTAGTAAAATAAGGTTGAGAATCCAGTCCCTTCTGAGTCTAAAGTCCACGTACTTTCTACCTTCCTGATATTCCTTCTTGTGAGGGATGGGGTGGGGTGGGCAGGGAAGACCTCTAGGAACTTCCTTATTATCACTCATGATCTTCCTTTTCCCTGAACACCTTTCTCCATGCCTTTTACCTGTTTCATCTAACTAAATGTTTTCCCTTCTTAAAGGACCAGCAGAAATATTGCTTCTATGATATGTTAGATAAATTGGCAGTGCTGCCCCCTGGGCTCCAACTCAGACCCTGATTCCTATCATTGTTTTTCTGTTTTTCTGTTTCATGTTACTGGCATGGGATGCCAGTAACTTTTTGTTTCTCAGAAGTCAAAACACCACTTGCCCCACAGGGTTATTACAAGGACAAAATAATCTTTTCAAACATTCTGCCATGCAACATTTTTCACAGAGGATGTTAAGGACTGTAGGGATAGTGTGCACCAATGGAAAGACCTGGATATACCCTTGGCAAAGAACTGAATCTGCTCTGAGTTTGGAGGGAGAAGACAAGGATGCTCCCTGACATGTGAGTGGGCTGACTACTCTAAGAAAGAGAATAGTGGAGCCATAAATACCCTTCAGGTGTCCAGTGCATTACTTTCTCTAAGAAAGAAGACATTTTGTTTATGGTGTGGCTTTAGGAGGATTAGCTTGGGCAGGCAGAGCACAAAAAAAAAATCCTCTTAAGCTGCATCCCCTCCAAGGCCCCTTGTTTCCCACTTCTGACAGCACTGGCTGTGACCTCTCTCTTATCACCTGTCTGATCTTTCACCCTGGGACAGAAACAAAGGTGAAGAAATTGAGGGCTCAGCAAAGGAGTCTGGCTTTTCACCTCCCAGGTGTGAGGAAGAAAGGGCTGGTGTTGGGGGAGGGATCACAGGAATGGGCCTCATTCTACAGGTCACTCCAGGGAAGACATCCCGCAACGGCCATGAGGAGTCACAGACGCCTCCCCACATGGGGGTTTATGGGTCAGTGAGGGGAAGGGACACTTTAATGAATGCAGCTGGCCATCATTTTAGCTCTTAGTGGAAGAAGAAAAGCTGCAGACAAAATAAGCTGTCGGGGCTAACCACTAGGTGGATTAGTAATGCCTGAACTTGACGAAGAAGCCAGCACTCAGGGTCAAAGGATAAACTGATTGCTAGGACATTTTTGATGCCTGAATTTTAGTGAAGCTATTAGTGCCAATTAGAATGACACCAGAGAAGAGGCTGGTGGCCCCGCAACGCGTCAGGAGAAGGGGTTTGACGGCCGAGACGCAAAGAAAGATGGGTGATTAGGAAGCATAATTTAGTCAATTACTTGCGATTTGGCAGAAGTTGGTTTTTAGGACTGTTTTTGTAACCTGAAAATGGGGGTCTTGGAAGCCTTTGAAATGAGGGCGAGGCATGTAGAATGAAATAATTTTAACTCAGGGCAGACTTTAAGAACATAAGAACTGCCATGCTAGGTTGGGATCACTATGGGCCCAGGCCACCATTTTGTCTGTGACAAGAGCACTCAGGGAGGTGTGTATGGACAAAACTGAGATGGCAAACATACGAGCTAAGGAAGTACCTAAGATTCCTTAAGCAATCTGTCATGGATTTTCATCTAGATGTACTCCTGAAACCATCTTAAACTATCAGCATGTTTGTCTTTCCATTCTTTTGGAGTAAAATGATGGTGTGTTGACCTCAGCCCTTACTAGCTGTGTAAACTCTGGCAAGGTGCTTAAACTTTTGGAGTTTCAGTGAAAAGTTCATCTCATGAAGGGATCAGAAAAGGTTCGGGTTGGTCACATCTGGTAATCTGCTGGGAGTATTATATTGGTGTAACTATTCATCTATATCAGGGTAGCTCAGACTCAGCACTATTGACCTTCTGAGCTGGACAGTTCTTTGCTGTGGGAGCTGTCCTGTGAACTGTCGGCTATTTAGCAGCATTACTGATCTTAACCCCCGTAGATGCCAGTGCCACCACCAACATTCTCACTTATGACAACCAGAAATATTTCATACATTGGCAAATGGTTCCTATGGGGGTAAAATATCCCCTATTAAGAATCATTGATTTGCATTCCTATGAAGAATAAGCAAACTTTTTTCCTAAGGTAACTGTTCTAGGCTTTGAGACCCCTATGGCCTCTGTCATTGTTACTCAACTCTCATTGTTGTGCAAAGCAAGTATAGTCAATATGTAAACAAAGAGCATGGTTGTGATCCAATAAAACATTATTTACAAAAATAGACAGTGGACTGGATGTGACCTGTGAGCCAGAATGTGCTGACTGCTGATTTATACCACTATGAACTAATATGGCATCATATGATATAATATGATGCTGAGTATTGAGTGATAAAGGACACTTCTATTCAAGAATAGGATGAATATCATTAATAGCACCATCCAGGGATATCTGCTGTCATTTTCTCAACACACACACAGACGTGTACACATGTGCATACAAACCCTTTGCCCAAGGACAGAAATTTGAAATCTTACTATGTATGTAGAATTTTGTATGCTAATGTTTTTTTTTTTTCCTTTTTTAAAAAGTATTTAAATTCAATTTAGTTAGCATATAGTGTATTATTAGTTTCAGGGGTAGAATTTAGTGATTCTTCAGTTGGATATAGCACCCAGTGCTCATTATATCATGTGCCCTCCTTAATGCCCATTACCCAGTTACCCCATCCCCCCACCCACCTCCCCTGATAATGTTTTCCATATGACATTATTTATAACATAATTTTTGGTGTTATATATTTTCTTTCTTTCTTTCTTTTTTTCTTTCTTTCTTTCTTTCTTTCTTTTTTTTTTTCTTTCTTTCTCTTAAATTTTATTATGTTAGTCACCATATAATACATCATTAGTTTTTGATGTGGTGATCCACGATCCATTTTGTTCGTATAACACCCAGTGCTCCATGCAGTACGTGCCCTCCTTAATACCCATCACCGGGCTAACCCATCTCCCCACACCCCTTCCCTCTAGAACCCTCAGTTTGTTTCTCAGAGTCCATAGTCTCTCATGGCTCATCTCTCCCTCCGATTCCCCCTGTTCATTTTTCCCTTCCTTCTCCTAATGTCCTCCATGCTATTCCTGATGTTCCACAAATAAGTGAAACCGTATGATCATTGACTTTCTCTGCTTGACTTATTTCACTTAGCATAATCTCCTCCAGTCCCGTCCATGTGGATGTAAAAGTTGGGTATTCATCCTTTCTGATGGCTGAGTAATATTCCATTGTATATATGGACCACATCTTCCTTATCCATTCATCTGTCGAAGGGCATCTCGGCTCTTTCCACAGTTTGGCTATTGCAGACATTGCTGCTGTGAACATTGGGGTGCACATGGCCCTTCTTTTCACTACATCTGTGTCTTTGGGGTAAATACCCAGAAGTGCAATTGCTGGGTCATAGGGTAGCTCTATTTTTAATTTTTTGAGGAATCTCCACACTGTTTTCCCAAGTGGCTGTACCAACTTGCATTCCCGCCAACAGTGTAAGAGGGTTCCCCTTTCTCCACAACCTCTCCAACATTTGTTGTTTCTTTCCCTGTCCATTTTGCCATTCTAACTGGTGTAAGGTGGTATATCAATGTGGTTTTGATTTGAATTTCCCTGATGGCTAATGATGATGAACATTTTTTTATGTGTCTGTTAGCTATTTGTATGTCTTGCTGTTATATAGTCTTTAAAAACATTACTATTAGTGGCTATATAATCATCCATTTTACTGATATATCAAGACTTATTCATTATTCTTTATAACTGAATATTTCTATTTTTCCTTTTTTCCTGTAATGTGAATAATGGTGCAATGAATAGCTTTATACCTATATCTCTGTCAATTTCTATAGGATGGATTTCTAACAGATTAAGTCATTTAAAGAGTAAGAATATGTGTAAAAGCTCTTGGTCATTTGTACAAATCAGGCTCCAGAAATTTCCTGCTGGTTTTTATTCCTATTAGAGAATAATGTATCTTGAATCAAACTGCATGCCTTACTTGGCCCCCAGAGCCCCCAGCACGATGTCTGTCCCATGATTCCTAGTTAACTGCCAGCATCTGGAGTCAGACGCAGAATTCTTAGACTGGGGCGCTTGATACTGCAATGAATTTTCAGTATAACTCCAAATCTTCGTAATGACTCCAGTGTGTAGCCACTGGGAGTGGCTGGTCACACAAAGGATGACCCCACAAGTTTGGGACAAGTGGTAAAGGCAACATTCTGAGCACCCACCTTGCTTAAGTTGACAGTCACAGGTTGAGTGGGTGTAAAAAAATGACATAGGACTCACATAGTGAAGCTATTGACATGAAAGGAAGACCAGGAGGGGTCCCGTTTCCCTGCACAATTCTAGGGTTTGTGTCCTTTAAATGCGCGGAATATTACCATTAGGAAAATATCATTTATGTGGATCATTGGATTTCCTGTTTTTAATCCCTGCAAGCATTCTGGCAATCTTCAGAGCTAGCAGAAACCACAATCGTGCTGCACAGAAACCCCAGCTTGCACAGGCCACCCAACCCTGAGGGGAAATTTCTTATAACCGGTTCTTTCTCACCCCTCCTCCAGGCCCAGGTGAGACAGCTAACCAGACTGCAGATCTGGGCTCTGCTGAAGGAATGAGAAACTGAAATCCCTCACGTCTTGTGTTTTATCCTCCAGGGCTGAGGCTAACCTGGGATGGGATGTCTAGCCACACACATTTTTCTGGAGAAAAACTGGAGAGAACTAGTACTTTGCTTCTGAGCACTTACTTTCTGTAGGTCTTTGGCAGTGTGCCCTGGGCTAATTTCATCAGGACAGACTGACTGTGTTGACCTGGCCTTCAGAACCCTCTAGGCTCCCAAGCTCAGCAAGTCATATGCAGATGCGTTTCAAAAACCAAAGATTGCAAAGATGTAACAGATTAACCTGATGTTTTCAATATTCTCACTCTAATCTCCTGCCTTTAAAATGTTTTAGATACAGATCCTTTGGCCATGAAATGAGCATAGTCTTCAAAGATCTTTAGCGTTATTAGCTCTCAAGGACACTGGCCACTGGATGAACATGGAGATCAGGTCAGAAAGGGCTAAGACCGTTTTCCAGGTGAAGGTGGGTAAATGTAACCTGGACACTGGGAAGGACACACATTCCCATGTCCAACTCTCTATTATGGCTTCATGCTGTTGAAAGTGTCTTATGGCACTTGTTGTTTGTCACCAAGAAGATTGGATGGACACGTGATTAAAAACCTCAACACTTATATAAATGCCAGTCTTCCCCATGAAGCACCTCTGGCTGCTCCAGCTGGACTTGCAACCTGTAACCCACACCTGGAACTGTTCACTTTCTTGTGTTTATCACCTTAGCACTGATCACTCCTCAACATGCTATCTATGCACTTACCCTGTGTGTGTCTGTCTTCCCCACTGAACTGTAAGCTTTGTGAGGGTAGGTTTCATGCATTTGTGTGTGTGTGTGTGTGTGTGTGTGTGTGTGTGTGTGTGTTTCTATTTTTATTTGCTGCTTGGACTTCATTGCCTAAAAAGAGTTGACACATCTTTGAAAGCACCACCTAGTGGCTAAGCTTCCCTTCTGGCTAATTTAGGAGCTTCTGAGCACAGCCACTATGTATAGTGTTTAGTGAGTGCTTCATATATATTCGGGGATTTGATCGGAGAGTTGCCACTCTGGTATCTAGATGGGAGAATAATGATTAATAACTGAAGTTTCTAGCTTTTTGCTAAGCATATCTGTTCTTAAATGGGGAGGGGGTCACACACTCTAACCTGCCATGTATACCCCACACTCAGTACCTGTCAGCCATTGGTTTATTTTCATGGTGGTCCTGTAACGTTGGTTTTATTGCTATTTTCATCTTACCAATTAAGAATGGGAATGGAAACTGGGGATCAGAGTCCATTTAGTTGCCAAAATTAACAAGTAACCAACCTGGAATATGAATGTGGAGCTCTTTGAGTGCCAAACTCAAGACCCTTTTGCTATTTGAGGCTGGTTTGTGAAATTCTTCAATACACCTGGGGAAACGTGAGATAGGAGGGAGACAGGAGTTACTCTGCCTTTGTGATGAAGTCCCAGAGACATACAATTGCCCTGGGAATTACAATTGTCTTTAGAGGTAAAGACAATTTTTTATTCATCACACTTTTTTTTGAGAGAGAGAGAGAGAGAGAGAGAGAGAGAGAGAGAGAATGAGTGGGGGAGGGGTAAAGGGAGAGGCCCAGCACAGAGCCAGGCTTGGGGCTCGATCTCACGACACTGAGATCATGACCTGAGCTAAAATCAACAGCCCGGATGCTTAATCAACTGAGCCACCCAGTTGCCCCATGTTTCTGACAATTTTTATTGAATCAGGACATAATAACAACATGAAATTTTTATGGGAATTTCTCTCAGAAACCTATAGCACTTAAAATACATTAATTAATTCTCAAAACTCACATGGTAGGTAGCAAATTATTTTGAGAGGAGATTGAGTTATTCTTAGAACATGGCAACACATAAAATGTCAGAGTTGTCTTAGGAAAAGCCTAAGGACTCCCGTATATTTCGTAAGTTCGAGGGGAGGATATTTATTAAAGCAAAGTGGGGCAGGAACAAAATTTGAGAAGTTTTAGGGTCTCCTGCCACAGATGAATAACTTTAGGGTAGTAATAGGTTTTGTGCTATGTTTAGTGAGGTTAATTATTGATCCTCAAAAAATATCGTGTCTCCAGAAATATTGTTTCTCTGAGTATTTAGCTCAAGAATTGTGTACATCATTCAGTTCAACATTTATTTTACACTAACTTTATAAAACACATAGGATGAGATCTGGTTATTTATTAAAATATTATTTATTGTCTACTCCTGTGTAGGCATTTGCATAGGAAATGCAGAGACAAATGCTCCCTTTGCTGTGATTCTAGGACATCTCGTCTCTTTTGTATTAATAGCAATACTTATTGAAAAGTGGATTTGTCTTTTCACCTAATCTGAAATGGTTTGAGAATAACTCCAAATAGAATCTTTGAATTCTGCACATCTGGGGAATACTTACAATTTGTCTACTATCAACTGGTAACTAGGCTATGCCTTGAATATTGCAGGATTACTAACTTGTAAGGAGGGTCTGGTGCAGAAGATAGGTGTATTTACTGGAGTAAAATCAAAACATGTAGAGATAAATGACTAAGTTCCCACAGCTGGATGCTGGTAGAAGTGAGATTCACTCTCTCACCTCTGATGCAGAACTGGTGATCTTTCTGATTCACCCACCGATGGAGAAAATGGCTTTGATTTTGCTTTCTCATCAAGGGGCTTACCCAACTATCTTTCTGTGTGAATCACAACTGCTGCGTCCTTAAGTGTTCTCCTGAACCTTGGCACATGATTCACTTTGTCTTTCAAGGGGTCTCATGACCTGAGGTTTGGTTGTAGACCGAAGCCGGAGTTCTAGACTGCTAGTGCTGCCACGACAAGGTACCGCAGCCTGGGTCACTTAAACAACAGAAATGTATTGTCTCACAATTCTGGAGGCTGGAAGTCTGAGTCTTAGTTTTTTGGAGGCCTCTCCTTTTGGCCAGGAGATAGCTATCTTTTCCCTGTGTCTTCACGTGGTCCTCCCTCTGTGTGTATCTGCTCTAACATCCTCTTCTTATAAGGACTACAGCCATATTGGATTAGGGCCCGCCCTAATAACCTCATTTTAATGTTACCTCTTTAAAACCCCCTCTCCAAACACAGTCACATTCTGAGGTACTGGAGGTTAGGACTTCAATATATGAATTATTTTTGGTGGGGGGCAAACAATTTAGCTCATAACACTGGATGTATAGAGACAGTAAGATCGGTGACCTGGAGGCAAAATGGCGCCTCTAAAATATAGACACTTATTCAGAATCTACCATGTGCCGGGGAATTTACAAGCTTGATTTCACATTAGTGTCATAACAGCAGAGCAAATTATGTCTTATGGGGTCTGTTTTCTAGGTCAGATGGCTAAGAGAGGTTAAGTAATTTCCCGAAGGTCACAGAGCTAGTAAGTAGCAAGAGCTGAGTGAGATTCATTTTGACCTCCAAAGCTCCTGCGCTCGGTCCCACACTGGATCCAAGTGCTGTAGCATCCTCGAGGAGGCGGTGTTGCTGAAACACAACACAAAGCTTTTCTGCAGAGCCTGGTGGTGGTTTTTAACTCACAACGGTGGGAGCCCTGGTGGTGATGAGAAACATCTGAGGCCAGAGGTACTGTGGGTCCCAGTGGGGCATCAGAAGTCTGTCACAAAGGGCCACTTAGCCAGGCCCAAAGAGGCTGGAGGAAGTTTAAGTCCTGCACGTTCTAACATGCAGACAGCAACGGTTCTCCACCAGCCAGGCTTGAAATCAAAAAGTCCAATGCCATTGCCTCTCTGAGGGGCAGCCTGTCTCCCAGGAATGTGGCCATGATAAACGAGAAATATGTATAAAGTGTGAGCCCTTGCCCCAAAGGGTGCTGAATAAATGCTGGGTATTATACTATTGTTTATTTGGGCTACCCAAGTGCATTGGACTGAACAAGAGTATTTCTTTCACTGACAACCGTGGTCATTGTGGTGAAAAGATTTATGTTATGACATATGAATGATGCCTCTGTGTACATGCGTGTGTGTGTGTGTGTGTATGTGTGTTAATATTTGGTGTGCTGTGTAGGGAGATGGGGACTGCATTTATCCTGGAAAACAAGTTGGAAATTTCAGGAAAGTTTTGGTTACCCACAATTCCCCTTTGACAGACTTTCCAAAGTTTCCGACTTAATCATGGAATCTTTAATTTGAAGGGGAGCTCAGGGATCGCCTAATCCTAGTCTCTACCTAGTTTCAAATGCTTCACTGTAACATACAGGAGATGCGGTTAACCAACTTCTACTTGAACATTTCTGTTGATGGGGAACTCACCACCTCTGCAACAGCATCTACTCCTTTTGTGGACAGTGTAAGGGAAAGAGAGGAAGTAACATTTATAGGGCTTTTTGGATGTTTTAGGCATTGTGCCCAAAACTTGAGATATGTCATTTTATTTACCCCTCATCATAACACGTGGAGGTAAATTCTACTGCTACCGTTATTGTTAATAAATACCACATTCAAGGCTCACTGTGGACTGGGCACTCTTCTTTGTGCTTTAGGTACATTAAGGCATTTAACCTTTCCAAACAGCCTATGGAGTGGGTACACTCATTTCTCCATTTTATGGAGAATGAAACTGGGTCTCAGAGAGGTTAAAGAATTCACTCGAGTTCACACAGCTGCAAAGTGGATTTGAATATAGGCCACTGGTTCTGCTCCTTACTGCTACGTTCTGCTGCCTCTTAACATCCTGAATTTAATGACAAGAAAATCAGGTCCCAGAGAGCTTTAGTTACTGGTCATAGGTCACATCCTGGTGATTTGAACTTGCTCTGTCTGACTGCAAACTCTGGTTGTTTACATGACTGCACATGGTCTTCAATTATGTGACGAAGTACTCTCTATACCAATTGTGACAAAATCACCCCATTTAGTTGTATATGCAGAAGCAGGCTCTGCTTTAGAGTCACTCCACAGTCGCCGCTCACGTTGCCCTCAATTCTAAATAGGCACATTTCTTATAGTGAGTCTTTGCTCTTTCTCATTTCTACCTGCTCTACTCTTGTCTAGATTTTTTTGGTCCCCTTTCTACTAAAAAAGAATTTTGAAGTGGGATAGCCATTCCTGAGCCCCAATTAATTGGAGTGGCCTAGATGGGCTGAAATGAACAGAATTGTAATCGTCCCATTTCACGTATTCAGTTAGTCCATTAGTTGATAAGTAAACAAAAATGTGTTCAATGATCTGTTACACATCAGTGCTCAGCTACCTGTCATATGCCCAATTACACATATCCACATCTACACCATACATTCAGGCCTGTTACCAGGCTACGAGATACTGATCTATTTAGCCATTCATTCTTACCTCATATTTTAATAGCTACACCTTTATAAAAATATTGATATCTGGTTAGTAAGTCCCCCTCCTTCTTCATTGTGAAAATATTCTTGGTTATCTAAGATTTAAATTTCCCTATTAATTTTAGGATCAATTTTTTAGGTTTTCTTAAAATTTCTATTGATATTTTTATTGTAATTTCTTTTTAAATATACCTGCATATATATATTCATGACATCTTCATGATATTTAATCTTTTAACTTGTGGTCATGTCTCTCCATCAAAGTTTTATTTATTTATTTATTTATTTATTTATTTATTTTTAAAGATTTTATTTATTTGACAGAGAGAGACACAGCAAGAGAGGGAACACAAGCAGGGGGAGTGGGAGAGGGAGAAGCAGGCTCCCTGCGGAGCAGGGAGCCTGATGCAGGGCTCGATCCCAGGACTCTGGGATCATGACCTGAGCTGAAGGCAGACGTTTAACAACTGAGCCACCCAGGTGCCCCAAAGTTTTATTTTTTTTTTGTTTGTATAAATTTAACAATATTCTATGTAAAGGCCTTAGACACAATTTTGTTAGATTTATTCTAATGCATTTTACATCTTTGATATTGTAAATGTTATCTTATTGTTCTTTATCGTAATTTTTGAACATTTGAATAATTTTTTTACACTTCAATTACATATTGAAAATCAGGAATTTTCACAGTATGTTCTGTGGAGCCTTGGAGTTGTGGGAAGGTACAGCAACTCTGGAAGCTTTGGGGTGGGGTGAACACTAGTATAGAGGGAACAAGCTTCAGGACCCCTCTCCCCTACACAATGTGGACTCTGGAATTTGTATTTTATTCACATAAGAAATGGGAAGTCTTTGGAATGTTCTAAGTAAATTATGTTCTCTGGCTGCTCAATGGAAAATGTGGCAGAAAGGCAAGAGTCAACACAAAGAGATCAGCCCGGAATCTTTTTCAGTGACATTGACTAGTAAAATTCACTGTTTGGACCTCATGGAATATGCCACTCCACCTCTAGTGGAGGTGGGCAAGGAGATTAATATAACATGTGTTTTGTAAATACAATTGACAGGATTTACTGACGGATAGATATTGGCAGTAAGTGGAATAGAGGGATCAAAGCTTATGCCTAGACTTTTGTTTTAAACATTTTGGTGGATTGTGACTTTGATTAAATCTGGGAAAAGTAGGAGGGGAAGAAGTAGGGGTGTGTGTGTGTGTGTGTGTGTGTGTGTGTGTAGGGTAGAGCGGTGATGAGAGCAAGAGCATAAGGGGTTGGATATTTAAGTCGAGTGTAGGAAGATGTCAGAAGTACAGGGACAGTGCAAGGAGGCAGACATGTACACGCAGGCAAATATTTTGAAATTTTCTGAGTGTTAACAAATGGTGCAGAATTTAGACCACGGGTTACTTAGATGGTGGAGAAGTTATGCTACTGAAGACTAAGTCGGTACCTGTGAACAGCATTTTAATGGCTTGCTGACCAAGAGAAACTGTTTTAAACACTTTTTATTTTAACATGATAGTTTATTACTTGCATATAATCATTTTCTTGTGTTTTAGAAAATTGATTGTGCGTTTGAGATTAATACATAACACATTAAAATTTTTTTTCTATTTAAAATAATGGGTAATAGCTTCCAGGTAACATTGTTGTTTCTGGTTTCAGGAAGGAGAAGCATTATTACATTAAGTGGGAACTGCCTCTGAAGAGTATTTAATTTGTGTGACTTTTGGCATTGCTTTGGAAGATTGTGTGGACATGGAAGAGAAAGGGGCTTAGGATCTGAGCCCAGAGGTACTGCTGCATGCTGAAGAGAAAGAGAAACCAGCAAGGAATAAATAAAGAAGGTGTGGCCAGTTAGGTGGGAGAAGAACCAAGTCAATGTCATAAGGTGGAAGGAAAGGGAAGAAACTAGTTCTACAGGAAAGGAAGAGTGAAATGATGGTGAACTTTGGTAACAGAACACAGAAGTCATTGTTGATCTTCACAAGAGTCATTTCTGCGGAGGGGTGGGAATGATATTGAAATAGCAGTGATAGGCAACTTTTCAAAGACTCTGGCTCAGGTAGGAAGCAGTCTGATGGAGTCAGAGCTACAGAGGAATATAACACCAAGGAAGGGTTATTTTAAGATAAGATATAAGAGATCATGAGTGTCATCTGAAGAAACTTACTGTAAAGAGAGAGGAAACATATTGTAGAAAGGAAATTTTCAAGTACAGTCTTTGCTTGGGCAATAGGGTGGAGGGTGCAGGCTTAGAAAGGAGCCACTGGTATGTAGAATGGGAGAAAAAAACAGGATATATCAATAAAGATAAGGTGGGCTTGTAACCTTCATGGTGTGTTGAATAAATTAATGAATGTAAGTATACAATATCTACTAAGACTATAGACTGAAGTATAGAGTATGGTCAGTAATTGTCTCAGCATGAGTAGAAGCAAATTAAAAAGACATCAGAGAGGAATTAAAATTTGGGCAAAGAATTTAAAACATAATACTGATCATAATATCATTAATAATACAGGAGGAAGAGTGTGGATTTGAACAAAGAGGAGGAAGAGTGATGTAGAAGAGCTACATTTTGGTGATCATTTAATATTTATATTCATTCCTTCTCTCACTGAATTCTCAAACAACACCGAGAGGTAGTATTATCCATCTGTGCACAGTATGAGGCACAGAGAGCTTAGGTAAGTTGCCCAAGGTCACACAGGCTCTAAGTGGAGGAACTATATGATTTGAACCCAAGACTCTCTGGCCACAAAGGCTGAATTCTGGAGTACTCTGTAATTCCAGAATACAGCCACACAGACATGAGGGGGAGAGGCTTCCAGTTGGGGGAAACAGCATCAGCACAGGCAAAGAAGCATAAAGATGCCTGAACAATATGATTAGTCCAGAGTGACTGGAATATAGGATATGTCTGTGTGTTCCCTAAAAACAGACTCTGAGCTGAGAAATTGTGTTTAAGTGATTTTTTTTTTAAAGGAGAAACAAGATAGGAAGAAAATAAAGCCAAGTAAAGATGAAATCTTGGGTAAAATTCCTGCTTAGTGTAAGATGATCCTGATGGGTGATTCTGGAGTGGAGGTTATACCTCAAATTTGCCCCAATATGAGATCAGGGATCTTGGTTGTCTTACTCTTTCATGCATTGGTTATTGGTCAGAGATGGAATAGGGAGAGACATAGAAATGGATTCAAAAGATGCAGGGAGATTGGGTTGGGCCAACATTACTTCCCACCACCAGGTGGTTGGGAAGGAGTGGAAAGAGCTGAGCATCAAGATAAATATATGGGCAATCTCCTCAGGGGGATCCACTGCCATGCTGGAGAGTTTGGAATTTACTCTCTACTGATCAGTTACTACTGACAAACATTATTCTTATTTTTAATGAAGGACTTGTGTGGTTATGGAAAAAAAAAATATCAACACTCTGTAATAATAATATATAACAGAGCACTGTAAATAAGTGGTGCTTAACATTCCTCTCCTCAGTTGAGCTAGACAGATTTGGGTTTGAGTCTTGGTTAGGGCTGAAAAACTAGAAAAGTCACTATGCTCTTTCTGTCAATCATTTTTAGCTGTAGACTAGTGTTTTAAGTAGGATAATTTGTCTGCAAGTAATAGGAACCTCTTTTCAGCGGGTTTAAATAATATAGAGGCAATACGGTGTAGGACAGATCCAATTTGGTAAAATGAAGCCAGCAAACAGCATCATCAAAATCATCAATTTCCATTTGTCTATTTTGACAGTCTCAGTATGTTCTTTTAGCCCCTGTGATGATCTTAAGACAGCTGTAACATTTGTAAGCACCATATGCAGAAACAACAATGTCTAGGGGAAGAAGTGGAGAAGTGGAATATCATTCTAATTCAGTTGTCTCTCTTAGTTTTAAAGAAAACCTTTTCCCAGAAGTCCCTCTATCTCTCACATCTTATTGGCCAGAATTGCAACCTCTTCCCTCTATAATCCAATCATTGGCAAAGGGAGGAGTCTACAATATTTTGCTTAAAGCAAATAAAATTCATCCCCTGGGCATGGTGATACTACTGACCTTCTCTGAAGGGCATGGCTACATGGAGAAGGGTAAAATGATCAGAACAAATCTAGGTTTTGTTAGAAAAGAAGGGAAGCTAATGGTTTTATGTTACGGTGTCTGCTTTGACAGGGGATTGTGAGCAATAGAGAGGAGCTCAAGGAAGTTCAAGAAAGCTCTTTTTCAGAAGTATGCTCTGGGTTCCAAGAGAATCTAAGTTTAAGAATTTTTGTATGTATAGTCAGTTATTGGGAGCCGTAAAC
The DNA here is from genome assembly GCF_003265705.2 of Callorhinus ursinus. Classification (NCBI taxonomy): domain Eukaryota; kingdom Metazoa; phylum Chordata; class Mammalia; order Carnivora; family Otariidae; genus Callorhinus; species Callorhinus ursinus. The sequence continues at coordinate 9,200,964 of NW_027397066.1, read as the reverse complement.
GGCAAGCAGGTAGGAAATAATCTCTCTTTTCCCTCTTTGCCTCTCTTTCTCTCACCCTTTCTCTCCCTCCCTCCCAAGCTCCCAAAGCATCTTATTTATCTCTATGTATTCATTATCTCCTCCCTATACACTAAATTTTCTTTTATTGTATCAAGTTGGTTGTTGTCACCCTGGTCGCAATTGTATGTGGCTTTCTGGCTCCAGTTGGCTACATTCTCTTCTTGGTTTCCTAATTCTAAAATTCCTAAAAGTTTATGATGATTGGCTCAGCTCTTATTTTTCTTTCCAGCCATAGGCTGGCAGTCAGTCTTTGGGTAAGCTGAACTTGAGCAAAGGCACACCCTGATCCAATTGTTTATGACAGCAGAGACTGTGGGTTAGGGCAATTCACTTTTAGCAAGGTTTATGGACAGGAAGTATGAAGGACAGTCACTTGCAAAACATGTCTCATACAATTATGTTCTTTTAAGCTTGTGCAGATTACATAAGAAAGATATTTATAAAGTGAACACTCAATAAATTTTAATTTCTTTCTTTCCTCCTTCATTCAACAACTTTTTATGAAATATTCACTTTCTTCTAGACATTGAAGTTTCACAGATGAAAAAGACACAGTCCTTAAAAGAAGTCACAGCTAGTCAGATAAACATTCTTCAGCAGTCAGTCCAGAACACTGAAAGGATAAACAGAAGATGAACAGCCAACAGATAACTCAACCTCAAGCCAACACTTGATCTGCATCTTAAAGTTAACTTTAACTTTGATAAAGTTCACCAAACATGAATGAGGGAGGAAAGGCGTCAGAAACTAATGGATTTGAATGGCCTCTTCATTTCACACTTTCAGCAAGTCTCATTAACATTTTATTCTGTGTGACTCTGGATTTGTGTGCATTGTAGCAGTGATATGGAAAACAGTAAGAAGTTTGATTTTAGTGGAGTTTGATAATGATAGGGGCTGGGTAGCAGGGTGGGCTAAGTGTCTACCTCTTGGTTTCTGCTCAGGTCATGATCCTCATGGTCGTGAGGGAGAGCCTTGCATTGGCCTCTGTGCTCAGCGCTGAGTCCTGCTTGAGATTTTCTCTCTCTCTGCCCCTCCTGCTCATGCTCTCTCTCTCTCTCTCTAAAATAAATAAATAAATAAATATTTTTAAAAAAAGGATCGGGGCTAGAGAAGTAGGCAAAAGCTAGACACAGAAGGACATTTTGGAAGGTATTAAGGGAAGTTTTTTTTTTTTTTTTAATCGGAATAATGCAGGAGTTTCAGATATGAGTAAGATGGAGTAAGCCCACTCCACATTTGCTATCTTATAGAATGCAGCTGTAAAACCTAGACAGGATGCATGAAGAAGTTTTTTGCAGATTTTAAGAAATAAACAGTAGCAGAAGAATTGAGGGAGATGACTGGAATACAAGGTACCACTGAACTATCAGTAAGTTTTTTATTCTTTTTCACTCAGTATTCCTGAGCCTGGATGCAAAACAGCCCAGAATCTGGAAGTGGGGGCTGGTGTGGGCAGAGAGAACTCCAGGAGAAGCACTCTAGTTCTGGCTCAAGTCCTAAGAACTAATTTTGTAATGGCCAGAAAGATGGAGTGAACATTCCACTAAAAAAAAAAAAAAAAATCACCTCTCTCCTACTGCAGCCTACAGCTGCCCACAAACACCTAAAATTCCGAGGTAGTGGAGATTTCCTCTCTGATCAGAGAAGCTGTTGTTCCAAGAGGGATGAGATAACCCCAGTTATATTTTTTTCTCTTTGTGTTCTCCACAGCTTGACTCCACACATATGTGCTGTCACAAGAAGGCAATGGCGCCCGGGGGGCTCCGTCGTTGAGCGTCTGCCTTCAGCTCAGGTCATGATCCCAGGGTCCTGGGATCGAGCCCCGCATCGGGCTCCCTGCTCCGCGGGAAGCCTGCTTCTCCCTCTCCCACTCCCCCTGCTTGTGTTCCCTCTCTTGCTGTGTCTCTCTCTGTCAAATAAATAAATAAAATCTTTAAAAAAAAAAAAGAAGGCAATGGATGAAATAAATAAAGCCTCAGCTTTCAAGTTGGAGGACTAAAGGGAGTTCTAGAAAATGAAGAGGTTATGAGAAGAATTCAGAGAGGGAATAGTTTCAGAAAATGACCCTAAAACTTGTTTGTGAACTCCTGGTCACACCCTGAGCGGTGCATGCATGGATACACTGAAACTAAAATATTAAAAATGTCCATATGACTTAAACAAGACGTAGAATCTCATAACACAATATTCAAAATATCCAGAATACAATAAAATAATTATCCAATATATAAAGAAGCAGAAAAAAATGTCAACTCACAGGGGAACAGACAATCAATAGATGCTAGAGTAAATATTGGAATTGTCTGACAGACTTTAAAGCAGCTATTTTGAAAATGCTTCAACAAGCTAAGGTGAACACTCTTTTTAAAAATTTTTTTAAAGATTTTTATTTATTTATTTGACAGAGAGAGACATAGCAAAAGAGGGAACACAAGCAAGGGGAGTGGGAAAGGGAGAAGCAGGCTCTCTGCTGAGCAGAGAGCCCGATGCAGGGCTCAATCCCAGGACCCTGGGATCATGACCTGAGCCAAAGGCAGACGCTTAACGACTGAGCCACCAGGTGCCCCTAAGGTGAACACTCTTGAAACAAGTGGGAAGATAGAAAGTCTCAGCAAAGAAATACAAGGTATAAAGAAGAGCCAAATAGAAATTTAAAACAAAAACACGGCTAAAATAAAATTATAGAATGGGCTCAACAGCAGAATAGAGATGAGAAGAAGAAGAGTTCATACACCTGAATGAGATCAATAGAAATTGTTCAGTCTGAGAAACACACAGAAGAAAGATTGAGAGAAAAATGAACAGGGGCCTGTGGTACAATACCAAAATGTTTAGTGTTTATGTCATGAAAATCTCAGAACGAGATGAGAAATAGTCTGCAGAAAAAAACAATTGAATATATATGATGGAATATTACTCAGCCATCAGAAAGGATGAATACCCAACTTTTACATCAACATGGATGGGACTGGAGGAGATTATGCTAAGTGAAATAAGTTAAGCAGAGAAAGTCAATTATTATATGGTTTCACTTATTTGTGCAACATAAGGAATAGCATGAGGACATTAGGAGAAGGAAGGGAAAAATGAAGGGGGGGAAATCGGAGGGAGAGATGAACCATGAGAGGCTATGGACTCTGAGAGACAAACTGAGGGTTCTAGAGGGGAGGGGGTGGGGGATGGGTTAGCCCGGTGATGGGTATTAAGGAGGGCACGTACTGCACGGAGCACTGGGAATCGTGGATCACTACATCAAAAACTAAGGATGTAATGTATGGTGACTAACATAACATAATCAAATCAAGTCAAATAAATAATAAATAAATAAATTTAAAAAATTGAATAACGGTAGAAAACCTCCCAAATTTGGCAAAACACATAAACTTACAAATTAAAAAAAATTGAGCAAACCCCCAAAAGGAAACAAACAAATGAAGAAATGCACACCCAGACACACTATAACCAAGTTCGTGGAAACTAAAAACAAAGAAAAAATCTTGAAGACAGAGGAAAATGATGCATTACTTAAGGAAACCACCATTTCAATGGCTAACTTTCTCCCTGGAAAGCATGGAGGCCAGAAAGAAGTGAACCATTTTTAAAGGGCTGAAAGAAAAGAACAGTCAACCCAGAATTCTCTATTAAGTGAAAAGTTCCTGTAGAAATAATGGCAAAGTAAAGTCATCCTCAGATGAAGGAGAATTAAGAATTTGTTGCCAGCAGACCTACTCTAAAATAATCTCTAAAGAAAAATTTTCAGACAGAATACAACTATATTCTGTCTATATGAAACTCATTTCAAATATTATGTTAAAGTTAAAGTGGAAGGATGGGAAAAGATATACCTTGTGAATATTAATCAAAAGAACACTAATCAAATCAAAGTAGATCTTGGAGCAAAGAACATTACCAGGGATAAAGTGCGACATGAAACAATGATAATAAAATCAAGTCATCAAAAAATCATGAAGAGGTTAGAATGTGTAAATTAATGTGTAAAGTAAGTCATCACAATAGAACTTCAAAATATATGAAACATTTTTACAGAACTGGAAGGAGTAGTATACAAATCCGCAATTATACATTTAGATATATAATCTCTGCTGTCAGTAACTCAACTGCTGCTCTGGGTAATCAATAAAATTAGTGGACAGGAAGTCTACAAGAACATAGAAGAACTGAATAACAGCACCAATCAACTGGATTTTTTTTTTTAAATTCATAGAACACTCCAACCAATACAAAAGAGTACACATTATTTTCAAGTGGACACAGAATATTCACCAAGATAGAGCGTATTTTGGGTTACAAAACAAAGTGAAAAATTCAAAATACTTGAAATAATACAGAATTTAATCTTTTACCATAATAGATTAAGCTAAAATTAATAGCAAAGATTACAGGAGAATCTCCAAACACTTGAAAATTAAATAACATGCCTCTAAATAATCCATGGGGAGAAGTCTCAGGGGAAGTCTCAGGGGAATTGGGACACTATTTCAAACTAACCAAAAATGAAAATACAATACATCAAAATTTGTGGGATGCAGTTAAAGTAGTTCATAGAGAAAAAAAATCATGCCATTAAATACTTATGTTAAAAAGAAAGATCTCAAAACAATAATCTAAATTCACACCTTAAGAAATCAGAAAAAGAAAAGCAAAATGCAACCAAACAAGTAGAAAGAAAAAAAATAATAAAGGGCAGAAAGCAATGAAATTTTAAACAAAACAATGAATACAATAAAACAAAAAGCCGTTTTAAAAAATTAATAGAGATGGTATATTTCTGTCAAGACTGAAAAAGGAAAAACAGAGCTATAAGACAAAACTTACTGATCAAGAATGAAAACTGAGACATCATGTACCAAGTTTCTAAATATTAAGAGCATTATAAAGGATTCTGTGGACAACTCTATGAACATAACATCTATAACTTAAGTTGGATGAAGTTTGCCAATTCCTCAGAAACCATAACTACCAAACCTCACCCAAGATGACATAGATACCTCAAACAGTGCCATAATTATTAATAATTGAATTTATTGACAAAAAAACTTTCCAAAAAAGAAGTCTTCATGTCCAGATAGATACACTGGTGAATTCTACCATACACAGAAGGAAGAACTAATACCAACTCAAGACAATCTCTGTTAGAAAATAGAGGGGTGAACATCTCTTATTGTATCAGGAGAATACCCAAACCAGACAAATATAGTACAGAAAAGAAACCAACAAACAAAATCACTCACGTACATGGACACAAAAATCAACAAACTATTAGTCAATCTATACAATACATTATGATCAAATGGAATTTTTCCAGAGTTCATGGCTGATTCAATATTTGGAAATCTGTCAAAGTAATCCACTATATTAACAGCGTAAAGAAGAGAAAAAGTACAATCATATCAATATATGCAGGAGAAACATTTGACAAAATACAATATCATTCATAATAAAAATTCTCAGTCAACTGAGAATAGACGGTAAGTTCCTTAAGCCTGTAAAGAACATCTACAAAAAACCTAGAGCTAACATCATACTTAATGTTTCTAAAATTATTTTTTTGTTTCTAAAATTATTATAGAAAGCCAAATGAACTAGAATTGTCAAATGGTAGAATAAATTTGGAGTACTCACATTACCTGACTTTAAGACTTACTATAAAGCTACACTGAACGTGGATAGCATTGTGGTATTGAAGGGATTGATACATAAATTAATGGAACAGAAGAGAATCTATAAATAGACCCACACATATGTAGCCAATTAATTTTTGACAAAGAAGCAAAAGCACTTCAATAGAGAAAAGACAGGCTTTTCAATAAATTGGTTTGGAAAAAATTGAATGCCCACATGCAAGATAATGAGCCATAACCTAAATCTCACACTTTACACAAGTATTAACTCAAAATGGATCACAGACCTAAATGTAAGACATTAAGCAATAAACTTTTGAAAAGTTATGTGACCTAAGGTTAAGCAAGAAGTTACTAGATGTTTTCCTTGAAGCATAACCCACAAAATTTTTCAAAAATGATAAACTGGTTTTGAAAATTATTTTAAAGGTTTATTTATTTATTTGAAAGAGAGAGAGAGAGTATGAGAAGGAAGGGCAGAGGGAGAGGGAGAGAGAATCTCAAGCAGACTCCACACTGAGCAGGGAGCCTGTCACAGGGCTTGATTCCAGGATCCTGAGATCACAACCTGAGCTGAAACCAAGAGTCAGAGGCTTAGCCAACTGCACCACAGGCAGTCCCCAACTTATTTTTTTAAATTACTTTTTGAAAGATCCTGTTAATAGAATGGAAAGACAAGTCACAGACTGGGGCAAAATATTTAAAAATCACATATCTAACAAATGACTTGTATAGAATATATTTAAAATTCTCCAAAGTCAACAGTGAGTAAACAAAAACCCATTAAAAAAAATGGGCAAAATATCTACACAGGCACTTAACCAAAGAGGGTATACAAAAACCAAGTAAGCACAGTAAAAGACGCTCAATGCCGTAAGCCACCAGGAAACAGCAGATAATGATTAGAATACCTAAAACGTACTGACAATACGAAGCTTTGGACTGGATGCAGAGCAACTAGAATGCTCATCTATTACTGGTGGGAATGCAACATGGTAGAGCTGAGGAAAAAAATATGGGCATTTTGTTATAAAGTTAAACATACACTTATCATATGACACAGCAATCCTATTTCTAGACATTTATCCTAAATTCATGAAATCTTAAGTTCACACAAAACACCTACATATGAGTGTTTATACCAGCTCTATTTAAAATTGCCCCAAATTGGAAACTCAAATATCTTTCAGTGACTGAATTATAAAAACAAACAAACTGTGATATATTCATACAATGGGATAGATTTCCTCAATAAAAAAGAGGGAACTATAGATACATAAAACAGTTTGAATTTCAAAAGCATTATGTAGAGTGGAAGAAGGCAGCCTCAAAGTTTACACACTCTATGACTGCATTTATATGATGGTCACAAAAGGGCAAAATTATAGTGATGGAGAATATATTGATGTTTGCCAGGGCTAGGGACAGGAGAAGGTATGGCTATAAAGAAATGTCATTTTCGGGGATAATAGAGCAGCTCTATCTCTTGATTGTGGTGGTGGTTATAAGAATCTACACAACTACTGCAATTCACAACACAGTGTACTAAAATAAAGTCAATGTTAAGAAAAAAATATGTTGAAGATGGGTTAAAGGGGAGCAAGACAAGGGCATTTTAACCCTCCAGACTTCTAGAATTGTATTGACTGACTTCAGGTCTTTCAGCAGGGAGTTTGAAAATCTGTAGGGACTCTTCATGGAACCTGCTTTCCTTCTGTGCCGAGACGTGCAGTCTCTGGGAGGAAATTTCCCTAGCTGTAAACTCCATTAGGCAGCCTTCCTCCTTGAACATGATTTCCATCTTTGCCCAGGAACTTGTCCCCCCCCTTCCCCTAGCCCCAGCCTTCTAAGCAACGGTGCGTTCAGGAAGAATTAGACGTTTGGTTGGATCAACTCCACAGTCTTAAGAGAGACCGAGTGGACAATGATGGCTTTTGTGTGGAGTTTTCTTAAGCGGTCTGAACTGTAAGATGTGATGTGAGTATGTTTTTTGAGGCAATTAGCATTGTATTTATTTACTCACCTCTCATTTAATGGGCTGGTCCCCTGAGCTAGGTGGCAGTGTGGTAGACACGTGGAACAGAAGGAAATCAGACAATGAAGCAGCTCTTCCTACCAGGCTGGAATCTTGAGGAATCTTGGGAGCCAGAGGGACAAATCAGTCCATCTAAGCAAAAAGTGAGGTGGGACCACTTCTCAAGAGAGAGGAGGTAGCTTGGTCCATAGTAACAAATAAATTCCACGTCTTCCACAGGTAGTAAGTACGGTGGTTATGGTCATGAACTCCAGAGCTGTACGGTCTGGTTTTGAATCCCTGCTCCGCTAATCACTCCCCGTGTGATTTTGGGTAGCTAACTTAACCTCCCTGTGCCTTAGTTTCCTCATCTGTAAAAAGGGGATAATGCGTGTCGCTACTTCACAAAACTCAATCAGGATAAAAATAGAGAATGTCAAGTGTAGGCACATGGTAGACAACACATGCCCAGCACATAGCAAACATTCAACGAGTGTTCTCCAGCTCAATGACCTTGCACTAAAAAGCAACTTCTTTGGAACCACTCTCTCATTTAATTCCAGATTTGCCCAGTTTAGGTAAATAAGGAAACTGGCTTTAGCACTGACTTTCTCCTGTTCTCATCCTGTGAACTAAGAAAGCACTGTTCACCTCTGGGCCTTGATTTCTATAATTGTAGAAAAAGAGAGGTCAGAGGCTTGACCCAGATGGACACCAAGGTCCCCTTAAACTCCAGTATTTTACACTCCAGGAAGGGGAAAATGATGCAGGCCGTGGCTCTGTAATTCTTACCAATTGCCTAAAGAAGCCGTTCAACGGTGAACTGAGTGCTTAGTAAGAAGACCAACATTTCCCTCTAGTGGTGAGTTTAGAGCAGTGACCTGCTTGCATGAGGGATTCTGTTGGGGTGCTTTCAATGTGGGAGGTACAGGTGGACAACTCAAATAAAGGATCCTACGTGGTAGACCCACAAGCATTTCTTAATTTTAGTGTAGATGATTTAAATTTAACATGTATTAGAAGAAATGGATGAAACAGTGCATCAAATTTAGTGACTACATAGATATTGTTCGTTCTTGATTAAAGTAAAGAAATGAGGCACTTTAAAAAAGGTTAACTAATATATTTCAGCTTTCAGTTAATAGAGATGGTAAAAGTCATACAGAGGAAGCTTAGAAAATGGTAGTTTTAATTTAATTTTACTCTTATCAAAAGTAAACATGCATGTGTTTGTTAAGAAAAATAGCAGTCATGCCCCACCCTAGATACTATTCCTAGAGGCAACTGCTTGTAAATTTTTTTAGTTAATTCTTTGGTATTTGCATCCATACTTTCTAGTGGCATGGTTGTACTTCTAGATCTTTCTGTTTTAGACATTACACATCGACTTCCCAACACAGAAGGTGGGATTTTGCTTTTTTTAATCCACCCTCCCCCACCACAACCCCATCTTTATCTCTCTAACTCTCTCCCATATTTCCTGTTGCTCCATCCTATGCTTATCTAGCAATTTTGCTTCATTCAATGTTCAGTATTACATTATTATTACTATGCATATGCTACCCTTAGTTGACCCATATAATGTAATGTGATTGTCTTTACTTTCTTGCAAAATATGAAGTCAGCGATTTTCCCTTTAGTTTCACTTGCTTAATTTTGATTAATTCAACTCTGAACACTTCCCCAGTTGTGCAAATCTCTTTTGAATACACACAAATACACAAACACCTTAAGCGTGTAAAGATGTCATCTTCCAAGAGTAAGATCTTCTTGCCTGCCCCTCCCGGGCCCGCTGCACAGATAACCCCACTATTTCCCTTCACTCTGGGGATCGATTTTGTCTCTCCTTTGTATTCTGTCACCTATTTGGATCCTGGATTCCATTTTTTTCCTTTTTCCTCCTGCTTTATGCCCTTTTTCAGAGAAAGCAAATCAAATCTGTTAGATTTGATTTTCTGAGAAAGAATACATGACTGGAAGCTTTAAGACCTTGCCTGTCTAAGAATATCCTTATTGCGTCTTCATATGAAATCAATACATTGTGCAGGCAGGTCTTAGGGGGCAAATTATCAACTCCCCCCGCTCCCTGCAGCATTTTTAATGCTTTTCTCCATTGCTTTCTAGCTTCCTATGTTGCTGTGGAGAAGTGCAGTGTTAAATTGATTCTTGATCCTACATGTAAAACTTAATCCCTCCCCTGTGATACCTGGCCCCTTGTCTGGAAGCTTGTGGAATGTTATTGGTTTTTGTTTTCCCCCGTCCAATATTCTGAAACTTTCTGATGGTGTGTCTTGATGTGGGGTTGTTTCCATGCCTATGCTAAGCCCTTTGAAATAGAAATTCAGGTGCTTCAGACTCGGGGAACTGTTATTTTTCTGGTGAATGCTTTACCTCCAAATTTTCTAATTTTTCTGACAGCAATTCCTAATATTTGGATATTGCATCTCTTGGATGTGTCACACTTTCTTTCTGTTCCGTTCATTTTGCATCTCTATTATTCTGCTCTACTTTCTATGAGATTTATTGAATTTTATTTTGAAAAGCTTTTGTTGGTTTCTTTTCATTTCTTCTCTCATATTTTTGCAATTTCTCTATATTCATTCATATATCTCATAATTTTGTGGTTCTTTGGGAGTTCCTGTTTCATAGCTTTCTGATTCTTGTTTTGTAGATTACGTATATTCTCTGATCTCTTGGAAGATAGCAAAGATTTTATTTTTATTAAGTTCTCTTCTTTCTGTGTGGTTCCTCTTTCTTTCAATTTCTCTCTCTCTCTCTCATCTCTGACTTTTATATTAGATGCTCTTTTTCAATGTCAGGTGACCTTAGCTGGTTGCTGATTTATAAGGCTGGGCACTGATATCTGATTAGAAGTTTCATCTGTGTCAGTTGGCTTTTTTACCATAGGGAGACTTAGCTGGCTGTTTTCCATCAGAAACTCCTGAAGCCAGTACTTTTAGGTCTGTTTTCTTGTATTAGTCCAGTTCTCTAGAGAGGACTCTTATGACCTTCAGGATATAAGTGGCTGCCAGCCCTCTGAAAACTATGTTGGGAGACAGCAGGTAGGTCTCTGTGACTCAACACTGAGTATGTAAGCTTGTACTTGTGCTTTCTGTTTTTACTACAGCACTCCCATCTACATGCCCAACTGTGGCTGGTATCTGTCTGTCCAGAGACTCTTTGTTTTACTTTTTTTTTTTTTTTAAGGAATAAGCCTCCCCTTTTCTACCGGGTGAGTGAAATGCTGTATAAACAAGGGGTAGAGATCTAATGATCTGATTGTTTTTCAACAGTGTTTCAGCCTGCTCTTCTTGCATTGTGTCCCACCTTCTCTCCCATCCTCAGAGGTATATAATGCTGCCAATTTCTGAGCCTTTCAGGAGTTCTGTGTTATAAATCAAGTTGCTTCTTGGATTCTTCTACTGCCAGCTTAAGAATCTATTTTTGTGGGTCTGCTAAGTTAGTTACTACAACTCAGGCATCTGCGTTCCAGCTTCTAAAATTGTTGTGCTATTCTCTCCTCTTTGTCTTTACAAATTTATGCTTTTAAAAATAATTTACCTGTCCTCTTAGTGTTTTTATTTTTTTGAGGAGAGGAGTAGGTTGGGGAGGGAGACGGAGCATGCATTGTGTGTACAGTGTGTGTTTGCGGTTGGGGAGGGAGACGGAGCATCCATTGTGTGTACAGTGTGTGTCTGCGGTTGGGGAGGGAGACGGAGCATGCATTGTGTGTACAGTGTGTGTTTGCGGTTGGGGAGGGAGACGGAGCATGCATTGTGTGTACAGTGTGTGTTTCCGAGTGTATGCCTGTCCTCTATCTTCTTCCTTTAACTGGAAGCCTCATAACCATTATTTTTTAGAATTCCTTTCTCATTCTCTGGCAAAACATTTTTAGTAAGAATCCTTCTACAATGTGACTAAAAATAAAAGAAAAAAATAAATATTTGAAAGGCAGCTGTTGCATGAAATTTCTCTGGGTGTTCTGTGAAAAATGCCTGACTGTTTGGGGTTGAGGTGTAATGATCACAGCTCAGTGGAATCATAGGAGGAGAAAAGGATATTTTTGAATCCCCACCATGTGTCAGGCACTGTGCTCTACTCTTTAGCAAATGTTATCGTGTTTCATTTTAATGAAGCAGTGATTCCATGAAGTAGATGTTGTTATCCTTGTTTTACAAAGAAGGAAACAGAGGGTAACCCATAGGCTAAAGAAACACATGACATGTGAATAAAAAAATAAAGACTCAGCTAAGGTTTTCTTGCAAGTGTAGCTCATAGTCTCTCCACTCCAGCAAACTAGATTCATTGTGTGGCTGAAGTATGGCAATGTGACTAAATAGTGCCCGGTTATTTACAATTATCCAAATTCTTTCTTGTCACAAACTCATGCTTGACTTAAAAGAAGGAAAGAGATTGCCTAGAGTGTGGTCTGTGATCGAGAACAAGGCTAACTCATTCTGTGACCTTGGGCACGTTGCTTCACTTTCAGGGCCCCGATTTCTACATCAGTGAAACAAGGTCATCAGAATAAATGGTCTGTTACATTCTGATGATCTATCTTGCAGATGGTGAGCTGGAGGTGCTGAGAGCTTCAAGTCAGATGGGAAGTCCAATGCTCGGCCACCCTCTAACTCTCTGTTTATACTCTTTGCAAGAAACTTCCCAACAGATAGTTGGACGGCCTTCCAAATGCCAATGGGCATGAAATATGGTTTTCTCCCAAGTTCCTCTTTAGAACTGAATCTCTCCACATCCCCTTCAGGGACTGCAAGGTCTCCTCTAAGCTTAAGGTAAATAAATACTCCAAAATGTGGAATGGAAATGGAAGTCAAAGGAGCGATTGGAGAAAGGAGGTAGCAAACCTTGGGACTTTTATTACCATATGGCCTCAACACTTTTGATTATTTTATGAATGCATGAGGTGACACATTGGTTTCTTCAAAGCCATTCTTGTACATGCCTTTCAGGGTTAAAATCCATGTGAATTTAGATAATGAGGTAGTTGGGTTTAATGACTAAAGTAGTGATTCAAGAAGGAGAAGAACTCAAATTGTTTATAATAATAATTGTTACTGATACAGTATGATATTACTAAAGCAATACTAAATTGGTAATAACTTCCATTTGAGAAATGGAAGTGACCATACATGTAATTTTGCTCAAGCCTCTTGTATCCAGTTGAGGAATCTAAGACACAGAGACACAATGTGACTTGAGTGAAATTTTTTCTGAAGTTATGCCAATTACTAATTCAATGCTTTCCCCATAATACTTCACTGTTCCACAGCTGCTTAGTATTAGCCCCTCTCCCTCTACAAATGTCATAGTGCTGATTTAAAAACTATGACTGATATCTATATGATTGGATATTTATTGATTTTCCGATTACTTTGATTAATAATGATAATCTAAGCAAAGTTAGTCTTAGGTCATTGATAGGGAAAATAGATAAAAAAAAAAAAGGCATGGTGGAGCAGGTGGGTAGCTTAGTCAGTTGAGCATTTGCCTTCAGCTCAGGGCATGATTGCAGGGCCCAGGGATGGAGCCCCGTGTCGGGCTCCCTGTTCAGCAAGGGAGTCTGCTCCCTCTCCCTCTGTCTCTCCCCCCAACTCGTGCTTTCTCTCTCTCTCTCTCTCTCTCTCTCTCTCTCTCAAATAAATAAATAAATAAAATATTTTTAAAAAAATGAAAGCATGGTGATATAATCCTATTTTTAACATCAAAAATTGTCCAACAACAATTGTGATGGTATTAGTAAATGAAATGAGGCCATCTTATGTCATGGCATACATATATTATTTTTTTAAAGTTTGCCTTAGTTCAATAATCATTCTATTTTTTCTAGGTATATTATATGTCAGATATTTTCTGTATGCTTTGGAAGGATTATCTCATAAATCATCATGATGTGAAATGAAGTAGTTATAATTATTACATCCATTCCCTGGAGCTCAGAAAGGTAAGTGGGTCTCTTAAAGTCTACACATGGTATTTGGCAGACCTGGGATACAAACTCAGGCAGACCTACCCCAGAACTCAGGGTCTGTATTGCTGAATTATATCTCCAAAACTTTCTCCCAAATTGAGAAATTTTACCTGAAGCACATTGAAGAAAAATATCACACATATTTAAAGTATGCCATATTATTGCAATTTTTCCAACTTTCTCACACTGTTTAATCCAAGCCAAATTTTTCATTCATTTTGGTGGCCAGTTGTTTAATGGTATCTTTCTTGGTATCTCGATCTCTATATCTTTTTGTCTTGTTGACACATGAGTGAGACTTTGTAGGAGAGTCATTTGTGAATACATTAAGAAACAACTTATTCCAAACCAATTTACCCCGAACAACAGCACATTGTAATATCTTATTGATATCTTATCCTCTCATATTATCTTATGTCTTAAAAATTGACTTCTCTCATCTTTCAATTCCTTCACAAGAGCGAAAAGGTCAAAACTCTGTTTTTTGAGACTTGTGAAAATAGGTAATTTTTTCAACCTCTTTGTATTTCAGTTTAATTAGTTCAAAATAGATAAAATAAGATCAAATAAAATAATTCATTCTTCTATTCAATAGCTATTGATCATTTGCACAGCTACTTAAAATTAAATATTCACCAAGTTAATGAATTAATTAAATATCACACATAGGGAAGGATAAACCTCAATAACCCCCTGCCGCATAATTAGTGATAAATAATTGTTTCTTATTCATTTATCTAAGCTATTCACCCCCAAGACTGCCTATATCTAGTATCTAGAAAGACTGCCTCTTTCTAGACCTTGTTACTGAGCAAGCAGATTGCTTACACAAGGTAAGCAGTTCCAACTGTATTGAAATCATGTGTCTGAAATGTTTTCTTTCCCATTCAACATTGCTTATTTACATGGTGTTGGATCAAATGGAAAAGAGAAGAACAATGTGATTCATGATCTTCCTCCAAGGAGGCAGCTGCAACATAAGTGATGTCTCAGGAAACAGGATAATCTGTTTGTGTGGCCACAGCTCTGTGATCCCTGACCTGTCTTAATCTTCAGTAGTGGATATATGTGTGGCACTTTTGTCCCCAGGTGGAACTTAATGTTGGAAAAAAAAAAAACAAACCCACTATTCATTTGGATATTTTTCTTCTATCATTGCAGATAGCGTAAAAACTACTGGTGTATGTTGTAAATTTTCTCTTTTTAATTGGGCTCAAGAATTCATATCTCCTGTTTTCTAAAAGTAATAAGGATCTTCCTGAAATCCCATCTCTCTAGAGGATTTGGGATGCTCTTGGGTATCTGCCACAGTAAGAAAACAAGCTGAAGGAATGTGGAAATGTGAAGCCATCTGGCTGCTGGTCCACTTTCACACCGGCTCTAGGGGTCACTGAAAGCCCCCCAAGGGTTGTTGAGACCTAGCTCTGACAGGAAACATTTGATCTCATTCCAACAATGCCCGGACATGTGGACTCAGATACGTGGATCTCCTCTAAACACAGTAGTTAGAGAATATTTTAATTGGGGAATTTGAAGAGGGTGTTTGGAAACTGACTTCAGCCCCCTAGAACTATCAAAATCCCAGGTCCCAAGCACTTTGACTAATATCACATTTCATTATATGTCAACTTTTTTTTCTTGAGTGTGTGTCATTGGAAATTGTGAACATTCAGCGTGGGAGGGACTTTGCTTAATGTTAGAAGCATAACAGTGAATGAATGACATGTTGTCCCTGTCTTCCAGGATAAGTCAGCAAATGAACAAGCACTGACAATATCGGGTGACGTATTAAGACACATTCCAGCAGAGACTGGTTAACGTTCATTCAACAAGTAATGAGCACCTAACTCTGTGCGATACTCTGTGTGCTAGTTTCTGGTGAACTCTTAAGGGGTGTATTGGTTTGTTAGGGTTTCCATATCAAAATTTTATAGACTGAGTGGCTTATTTTCTCAGAAATTTATTTTCTCACAGATCAAGAGGCTGAGAAGTCCAAGATCAAGGTGCTGGCAAGGTAGGTTTCGTACTGAGCTTTCTTCTGTTGGCCTGTGGACCATCTCACTGTGTGCTCACATGACCTCTTCTTTAAGTGTGCATGGAGACAGAGGGAAAGAGGGAGCTCTCTGGTGTCTCTTTTTGTAAGGACACTAATCCTCTCTAATGAGGGTCCTACTCTTCTGACCTCATTTAACCTTATTTATGTCCTTAGAGGCCCCATCTCCAAGTACAGCCACACTGGGTATTGGGGTTTCAACATATGAATTTGGGCAGGGACACAGACATTCAGCCCATAACAAGAGGTGATGAGGATTTATCTATTTAAAGTGCATGGAAGTGACAAATGAGAACTCTAGACATAATAGCATCTGTATGTCATTGAGGGGTTAGAATAGCATTGTCAAATAAAAAACAGGGCATCCAGTTAAATTTGGATTTCAGATTAACAACAAATAACTTGTTTTAGTGTAAGAATGTCCCAAATATGGCATGGGATATACTTATGCTAAAAAAAAAAACAGTTCATTGTTTATCTGTAATTCAAATGTAATCGGGTGTTTTATATTTTGATTTGCTAAATTGGTCAGCCCTCAACTGGAGCACTTTTATATTTAGTGAACTGGTTATAGCATGGCAAAACTGGCACATTGGGCAGGAGACATAAAGATCCTGGAGAAACAGTCAGAAGGGCCCTGTTACAGTTTAAGGAGGGTTGGGTTGTAAGTAATTACAGTGAACAAGCCCCCTTAACTTCTCCTAGCAGAGGATATGGTGAAGTGTACTCATCTCTTTCAACTGTTGCCTAGATAGTCACAAAGACCATCCATAATCCAAAGCAAAGTAAGATACTTATTTTTGCTGAGTCGTATAGTTATGGGCTGAATTGTGTCACCCCAAATGTTCATATGTGAAATTCTTAACCCTAAGTTTCAGAATAAGACTAGACTGTGTATTGGCATAGGGTTTTTAAAGAGGTACTTAAACTGTGGTTATTAGGGTGAGCCCTTTTCAAATATGACTGGTGTCATAGAGGAAGAGAAAATTTGGACACGGGGAAAATGACCTTGAGAGATGACAGTTATCAACGAGCCAAGGAGACAGGCCCTGATCAGAACTTTCGCTCACAGCCTTCAGAAGGAACCAACACCTCGATCCTGGACTCCTGGCCTCCAGAGCTATGAGAAAATAAATTTCTGTTGTTTAAAACACCAGTCTGCAGTATTTTGTCATGGCACCCCTAGCAAACTAATATGCCTACCTTAAAAATTTCTTTAACTGAAAAAAAAAAAAGAACCCTATCATTTCATTTAGTATAAGTATAAAGTAAGTACAATGTGAACCCACAGAAGGTCCAACCTGAGCTTCCCATTTCATGATGAGAAGGCTGAGGACCACAGGGTTAAGGATTGGTCTAAGAGTGCATCCTTAATTCAAAAGAGAATCAGAACAGATAGATTTATAGATAGGAATACTGGAATACAAAAATGTTTACTCAAAGGAAGAGTGGATTATCCCTCTAGTGATAAGACTGAATTTGCATGTCTATAGACAACAGTTAGTTTGCATTGCTATAGGTTATCTACAATTTACAGAATTACAAAGAGCTTGAAGACTAGGATGAGCTAGAACCAGAATCTATGAGAACAGGCTCTGTAAGCAAACAAAGCATCTTTGTTTTCCACTGAAATACATTTTCCTTATACCAGGATTTCTGGGCATCAAGCAACATTTGGAAGCAGAAATTCATTACTTTGTGTTTCAGCACAGAACATCATTGTGCATGTTCAAGTGTCAGGAAGGCAAACAAGAATGTAAAGAGACAAGGGCATGCAAGAATCTAAAGGGATGGTGGAAGGCCAGGAAGGAAGACATCTTTTCTCTGACCAGTTTGCATTGGAGAATTTACAGAATTGAACAATACTAAGGCTGGTGGAGTCTGCAATATTGTCTAACCCACTTGTTTGATGGAAACGGAAGGGTCTGTTGTTGAGGCAGGGTGGTCCAGTCACCTGGCACTGGGCTGAGATGTAGGGGCTGCTGAAACCAGTAAGATGCTTCTGCCATGGCATTCTGCTGGTTTGGTGCCTGTTATATCTTCCTATGCCTTGTCAAAGTGGTGCACAAAATGGGCTTTAACCTGGAAAGATCAAGTGAAAACTGCAGGGAAAACGGTGAGCCACACCTATGTCCTGGGCACTTATATTCTGGGACCTGGAATACTGTAGGCACTTATTAAATGCTGTTAGAATGAACGACACTGGTGGGGCCCTGAGTGGCTCAGTCAGTTAAGCACCCGACTCTTGGTTTCAACTCAGGTCATGATCTTGTGGTCGTGGGATCAAGCCTCATGTCCGGCTTTGTTCTCAGTGTGGAGTCTGCTTCAGGTTCTTTCTCCCTCTCCCTGCTCTCTCTCTTTCTCAAATAAATAAATAAAATCTTTTAAGAAAAAAAGAATGAATGACACTCATGGGTATTTCATTACATTTCTTTAACATTTTTCAAGAGCTTGGGATCTTGTTGGTGCCTAGTGGTAGCCTTGAAGGTGGAGGTGGGAGGGAATGGTGAAGGAGTCGGGGCACAGTTCAAGAGCCAGATGGCACCTCTACCTCCTCTGACCGCTGTCATCTTGTAGTTCTCCTGCTGTAGCAGGGATTCATCTCTGCGTTTCACCTTGACATTACATTTTATCTTCTACTTGAGCTGCGTCCATTTCCTTAAACTGAACCAGTATTTCACTTTCCTTAAACGGAATCCATACTGTTATATTTAAATGTTCCTTATACTGAATACTTAAGTTTACATGCTACTTAAATGAAATCAATGCTCAACCTAAGTGCAGAACTCTACTCAAACTGAATCAGTGCAACAATTCTCATGCCCTTAAATTATTCACAGTATGGCTAATTTTTCTCTTTTTTCAATGGAAAAGCCCAGCCCTGTGGCTCTTTAACTGACGTCAGGAGATCATAGAATTGCCCGTGAGCCTGAGGGTTTGGTGAAATAAAGCTGGGTAGAAGACAGTTCTCTTGTGGACTTTATGTATATTACATTTAAGATGACATGATAGCCCATGAGACTGGTGCTGTTTCCCTTATTTTACAGATGTTGGGCCAGGCTCAGAGGGTGTGAGTGGCCTGCCCAAGACCAGCCTGCTGAGTGTAAGGGGCCGGGTTTGAAGTCAGGGTTGTCTGACTCATGTCTTTGCTGCTTGGTTCTGCTGCCTCTCCTGTCTCCTCTGAAAGCTTCTCCATGTATTTGTCCTGTGTGAACAGGCTGTGAGTGAACTAACTCAGTAAATGACACGGAAAGAGAAGAAATGACACAGATGCAGCTCCTGAGCCCTAGAACAATGTCTCTATCCAACGCAAAAGGATAATAGGGCCTACTGTAGGGTGCTTTTTCTTTTTTTTTAAGATTTTTATTTATTTATTTGAGAGAAAGAGAGTGAGAGAGAGAAAGAAAGAAGGAGAAGGGGAGGGAGAAGCAGACCCCTTACTGAGCGGGGAGCCTGACATGGGGCTCAATCCCAGGACTCTGGGATCATGACCTGAGCCAAAGGCAGACACTTAATCAACTGAGCCACCCAGGTGCCCCTATCAGATGGTTTTGATTGACCCATTCCCATCACTCTGAGGAGGTGGGTCAAATATTCTCCCTGTTTAACAGGTGAGGACCCTGATTCTCATCTATAATGACAATCCTAGCTACTATTTGTTAACTATTTACTCTGGGCCAGGCACCATTACAAACACTGTACTTGTATTAACACTAATCTTCTCTGGGAATAGATGCCATCATTATCCTGCCTTTAGAGTTGAAGAAGCTGACACACAGAATGGTTACTTCAGTTGTCCAAGATTTCAGTAACTGGTGAGCAGAAGTGGGGGAGCCAACTCAGGTAGGCCAGCTCCAGAACTCATGCCCATAACCACCATGTAGAAATGTTGAATGATTTGCTTGGGGTAGAGAGGTTGGTGCACAGAGAGTGGTGAAGAGGGTCTGAGTCAAGGCTCTGGCTTCAAAGTCTATGTACTTCTTAACATGCTAACACTTTAGAGCACATAAGAATACAAGTTTGGAGTCAGACTGGTTTACTATTTGGCCCCTGTGTGGTCCCAGACAAGTCTCTTGATCTCTCTCCTGAGTTTACTCATTTGTTAAATGAAAATGATCATGATTGCCATTTCATTATGTTCTTTTAAGATTAAGTGTGATGCACTGCATCTGAGACTAATGATGTACTATATGTTGGTTAATTTAATTAAAAAAAAGATTAAATGTGATGCCGTGTGTGAAGGCTTGTTAAATTACCTGCTATAGAAAACAGTAAACATTAACTGCAATAATTTTTTAGTTTCAATTTACATTGCAACATTAGTGTTTGTTAAGTCATAGTTATTTTCATTAAAATATGAGGTATCTCAGTGTAGTGGAAAGTGTCACGGGAACTAGCAGGTCTGGGTTTACTCCTGGCTCTGAGAAGCGTATGTGGAAAAGTCTCTCTCTCTCTCTCTCTTTTTTTTTTTTTGGAAGAAATAGGAAACTCCAAAAAGTTATGTTTGTGAAGGAAGGTAAAACAAAAGCCAGACAGATCATCTGGGGCACTTGCTAAATGTCAGAGGCTAGACAGAGCAGATGCATCGAGGTGCTGGGGAGGGGTTGATGCAATTAACCAGGTAAGAGTAGAATACTCAGAACAGATTATAGAGGAACAAATGCACACTAGCTGGACCAGCAGAAGAGTTTCTTGAGATTTCCAAGCTTTCCAAGATAATAAACTGTATAGAAATGTGAGCAAAGCATGTTGACAGAAATAGGCATTGTTTATCAAGTCTCTTATGTGTACAATTTTTTTTAAGGCACTAGGAAAGGTACTTTATATAAATGGTTGCTTCTGATATGATATTCATTATTATATTTATTAGCACTGAAAGCAAAAATTTCCCTGAAGCCAGCTATGATGGGTCAATTTGCTTAAGCACCAGTTGCTTCATTTGCAAAGTGGTAATTGTAACTTATTTTGTGGATTGTCAGTTGAGGTAATAAATAGAAAGCACAGTTTCAGGGATGTTGATGGTGCTCAAAAATGGTAGTATCATTTTTACTATAGTGATCATTTCCTAGATAATAACCATCCCCAAAGTCCAGCAAGTGGTTTGTCATGATGAAACCTGTTGCAGCTTGAGTAGATGGAAAACCCAATCAACTCTTGTCAACAAGATCTGAGATGATAAATTAAGATGAAACCAGTGGGTCTGGTGTGATGACTTCTTAGGGGCTCATCTTGAAGTGCTTCGGTGAGGTCTGTTTTGTTTTGCTCTGTTTGGGATCATTTCTTTTGCCACTCCAGCTATGTAAAGATAATAATCGCACCAATAGAACTGGTGACCTTTCACCCTCTCTCCCTTTGATAAAGTCTCATTTTCTAGGAACACTATGACAATCGTCTCTTCCTTCACCTTCAGTAAACTAGCAGATAATCTGTCTATTATGCTTAATATCCTCTTACTCCATCCACAAGCCATTGGTATTTGGTTTGGGTTCCTCTGAATGGGGTGAACATTATATCTCTAACCTATGAAAAGTCTTTGCTCCTTTGCAATGTTGGTGGAGCTAAATTTGTTTTCACAGCTGGTTGTACTTGGAGAAGGGGTTAGCTGCCGTCTTGAAGGTTCTACCACAGCAGTTCATCACCAAGCCTGCTGTGTGGTGGGGGCTTTGAGCTGTTAACGGGAGGCGTGGAGGGAAGTCTAAATTAATCATTTATGATTTATTTATTCTTTTTCCATCATGGAGTAAAATGAGCAGATGCCAACATTTCTAGGGCCAAGATTGTCTAAATGATGTGATGTTTGATAACTGACTCCTAATATTTATCTGCCAACAGGACCAATCTGCAGGACTAATAACAAAACCATATACTTACAGACCACTTCACAATTTACAGCTTGGTTTTCCTATTCTTGGCCTTGATGGATTCCTGTAAAAATCCGGTGAATTGGAGGCTGCATTCTTTTTTTTATATCACCATTTTACATGTGAGGCTAAAGAAGCCCAGAAGTGGCTATATGGCTTGCTTGAGGTCACACAGCTTGTAAATAGCAGGTAAGCATCTTGAATTTCTATCTCCAAACCCTGAGACCTATACTATTTCCATGACTACACTGAAAAGGAGACACCATATGGAGGCCTTCTGTGCCACTGAGGTGTCACTTAAATTCCCTGCCCCTCTTTCCAGCAAGGCTTACTATCCTGCCATACAGTGCCACTTTTGATTCAAGAATTTCAGTGAACCTAACAAACACCTGTGTTGCATTAGAAACTTGCTCAGTACTCAAGACGTAGAGATAAACTAAGACAGAGAAACTGCCTCCAATGGAGGAACATTCCCACTAGAGCTATCTATTCAGTATTATGGCCACTAGCCACAATTGGCTATTTAAATGTAAACATAATAAAATTAGATATTCAGTTCCTCAATTGTACAAGTACTCATGTATTGCACATCATTGAGAGTTATTTGGCATAGCAGTGGTCTAGAGGGAAAATAGGTAGGCAGGCCCAAGGGGATATCTATCTACTAATGCAGACAGACTTAAAAATGCAACATTACGTTTATTGTGAAACCTGATAACTTTCTCCAGTAGCACCCATGTTGAAGTTCCTTTGCCGTGTGCTAATGAATGAGAAGATGTGATTAAGTATTCATTCAATCCCCAGTAAATATTTGAGTGGCCAGTATGTGTACCATTCTGGGCACTGGGAATATACTGGTAAAAAAGACAGACAAGGTCCTGACTTATACCAAGGAGAGTCAAGCAATTAAAGGAAAAATGGACAAGAAAACATTATGTGTTATTGATTAGGGATAAGTAAGAAATGAAAATATGTTGCTGTTTTAGAGAGTGACTGGCTATGACTTGAGATGAGGTAGTTTGGGAGAATGTCTCTGGTAAGATAATAGTTAAGCTGAGATCTAAATGGCAAGAGGGAGCCAGCCATGACAAGATTATGGGAGAACAACATAAACAGAAGGAACAGCCAGGAAGAACATTTTTGTTGTGCTAAAGGAATTTTAAAAAGGAGAGTTTGTCTGGAGCATAGTTTAAAAGTTAGAAAATAGCCTTAGATGTTGAAAAAGGAAACAGTGACTAGCCAGAGTTAAGAGTTTGAAATTATCATAACACAATAGAAAACTTTTAAGGTAAAAACTTTAAAGTAGGAGTATGGTGTAATCTGGTTTATAATATAAGGAGTAACCCTGCCAAAATATGGAGAATGTATTAAAACGGGGCAAAAGTGAGGACAGGAAAAGTAGTTGGTAGACTATTATAGCAGTTCAGGTGATAAAAAATGGTAACATGGACCAGGGAGCAGCCAGGAAAGATGTAGAGAAGTCAGTTTGGGGATATGCTTTAGAAGTAGAGTCAATCAGATACACTGATGGATTAGATATAAGAGAAAGAGAATAAATCCTAGATGTTGAGCCTGAGCAATGAGGCAGTTGGAGGAGCCATCTACTATGAGTAGGAAGATTGGTGGGTGCACTAAAAGTGAGGATCTAAGGGACAATCAAGGGAGAATAGAGTTGTTTGAGGTGGGCATTAAGCAACCAGGTGAAGATATCAAATAGTAGTTGTATATATGAATTTGGGAAATAACTCAGGGCTGGAAGAAACACTGGGTTTTTTGATATGCCACTGGTGTTTAAAACTAAACACTGGGTGAATAAGAGTAAATGTTGAGGAGAGGTGAAATCTCAGGACTGAGTCTAGGTCACTCCAATATTTAGAAGGCAAAGAGTCAGCAAAGAAGAGTTCCAGTGAGGTAAGGGGGGAAACCAGAAGCATATGGTGTCACTCAAGTCAAGGGAAGAGAGAATTTCATAAAGGATGGAATCATCAACAGTGTCCAATAATACTGAGATCAAAACCAATAAAAATGGAATCATGACTATAGAATTTTGAAATATAGTGTTCATTTTAAACCTTGATTTTAAGGTCTTGGTGTATTTCTGCCAAGAAAACTGACTGAAGGTCCTACAGGAGAGAGTGTAAGGTGAATAAGTGGAGGAGAAAGCAATAGGCAATGCTTTCAAGACTTTTTCTTATAAAGAAGGACAGAGAAAAGAAACAACAGAAACCCATCTATCCAAAATGTCATCATATGCATCCGAACATACAATCAACTTGAAAGATCAATGAGATAATTTATATTTTTTTAATTGAACAACTGTTCAGAATATGCTGTATATTTTGTTCACAGCACATTTCAATTCGATCCAACTATAATTCAAGCACTCAATAATTGAATGTGCCTGGTCACTACCATATTGGATAGCAGAGGTATGGGGAGCTGGAATGCTTGCTCCAAGTGTTGTGGTGGCTAAGGTGAGAGCTGAGATCTCCTTAAGAATCTTCTCTTCCTGTGAGTATTATTTTTTTATAGATGGCAATGTGCTGTCTCACACATTTCTTCAGAATTTTTAAAATTACTTTTAGTATCTATCATATACTATTTTCTCTCAGACAGGTGATCAGAAGCCTCTAATAACCAATTTTAAGAAATTTAAGATCTGTGAAATTTTAATGCTAAGCTTGACTTAAATAGTTTGAAGTAGTGTCTGGAGAACTTGATTTATAAGAGGAAAAAAAAACATGATAAACACCAAGAACTGCTTTTTTGGTGTCTGTAGTTAAAGAAATGTAAATTATCAGGATATGGGGGTGAACAGAATTTGGACAACTCTGGAAAAGTCATTAATATTGTGGTTTGTATAGTCTATAAAAGTTGGTCTTTCTGAGTCCAATTTAAATAGGATGTTGGAGATAGATAAAATCATTTTTAAGTCAAGTGTCTTGAATCTGAGTATTTAAAGAATGATTGTTAAGAGAAAAGTGGATTCAGGTAGCAGTTACAAACACAGGGCCTGGTGCATAAATATTCAATAGAGTTTTATCAAAATGTATTGAAGATCCATAAAAAAGAGGAAAACAATAAAAATATTCTCAAAAAGAAAAAAGAAACAGACAAAAATTGGATCATTCACTTAATAGTTGCTTTTATTCATTTTAACTAATGGTGGCATTATTTAGTTATTAAATAACTGAGTGATTTGGCAAATGTTTATCAAACATCAGTGTGTTAGCCACTGGGCTAAACTCTGGGGATATGGAAATAAATGACAGTCCTTGTCTTCAAAGAGCTCCAAAGTTAGCTGGAGACTGGCAAACAGACAGTTTCATGGTAGGTATCATGTGCCTGGACAAAAGTAGGCACGATGAGTTCTAGCAGCATAAAAAGTGATGCAGGTTTTAAATATGGAAGGTTTGGGAAAATGTCTATGGTGTAATTTGAACAATGTTTCATTGGTGAAAGAAATAGTGAGATTTGAACAAATATTTTGATAAATTGAGTGCTTTTATTTTTCTATTCATTAATCTATGTGCTCTTCATTTTTCACACGAGCTTGTGACTGTTCCAAATGAATGGGTTAATCAATTTATTTCTGTGGATTTGTGCCAAAATAGTTCTAAAAAACTGACTATAATACACTGGACCAAAATATTTAGATGCCAAATGAAGAGGAAAGAATTCAATGGGGAACTGAGTAAAGATGCAGCTGATGTGACCAGGATTCAAACAAAAAAACAAACAAACAAAAAAGCTGAGCAAGAGAGTGGCCAATGCCTGGGGCAGAAAAAGGTAAACACGAAAGCTATAGAATAGTCATCACTGAACCAGAGAGAAGTGGTGCTATGGTCAAGAACCAGTCTTGCTGGAAGATGGGTTACATAGAGGAGACTTGAACAAATAAAGTAACATATCAAGGATAATGGGAGCCATGTTTCTCACTATTGGAGAAGGGAGTTAGAAACTGGAAATGGGGGGCTCACTTAGACCAGGCTCAGAGTTCACAGCAGGGGGTTAGTGGGGTCCCAGGCTCCCCACTCTGCCACCACCTTCCCTCCCTCCACAGCTGGGCGCTTCCCCCTGGATGGGATTTCTGCAGTCAAAGTCAGCCTTTGGAGGGAAAAAAGCCAGGTCTGGAAAACTAAACAGAACAACTACTCTGGGGGAGGAGCAAGATGGCGGAGGAGTAGGAGATCTAAATTTCGTCTGGTCCCAGGAATTCAGCTGAATAGGGATCAAACGATTCTGAACACCTACGAACTCAACAGGAGATCGAAGAAAAGAATAGCAGCAACTCTCTGAACAGAAAAGTGACCACTTTCTGGAAGGTAGGACGTGTGGAGAAGTGAATCCCAGGTGATATTTGGGAAGATAGACGGCAGGGGAGGGGGCCTCCATCAGCTGCTACTGGCAAGTGATAGAGCCGCGGAGCACAAAATCAGAACTTTTAGAAGTCAGCTCACCTGGGGGACGTCACTCCAGTAGCTAAGTGGGGATGGAAACCTCTCTGCGACAGTGTGGTCTCAGGACCCTCGGGGTCACAGAAAGACTGGCAGTGCCTGAGTGCGGCAGCACTCCCAGGTATCGGGGTGGGGAAGCCGGCTGCAGAGCCAGAGCTGAGGAGTGGGCCCTCAGCTCAGGATTGTCATAAACCATGATCTGCGGCAGAGTCAGGCCACTGCTCTACCAGCAAGGACCCAGCAAGTGGCAGATCCGGAGAGATTCCCCTTCCTCCCCCGGGAGGAGTGGCATGGGACCACACCACAGGAATCTGTTGGGTTTGGAGACTCCACACAGGGTTGTGTGACAGAGCTAGAAATGCTCGGTCACTGGCCGGGTGAGCACGGAGTGCGGCCGGAGACTGGGGAGACAGGAGTGATTGACTGCTTTTCTCTGGGTGCACACTGAGGAGTGGGGCCCTGAGTTCTTGGCTCTTCCAGGGCTGGAGATTGGGAGGCCTCCATTTTCACTCTCGTCCTACAAAGCTGTACAGAAAGCTTGCAGGGAACAAAAGCTACCTGAGAGGAAACCCGTGCAGATTACTTAGCCTGGCCCCTGGCAAGGGTGGGACAATTCTACCCCCGGCAAAGACATTTGGGAACCATGGCAAAAGGCCCCTCCCCCAGAAGATCAAGAACAGCCAGACAAGACCAAGTTTACTGAACAAGGAGAATGGCAGAACTCCAGCTCTAGGGGAATACTGCACATAGAATTCATGACTTTTCCCCATGATTCTTTAGTCTTTCAAAGTTAATTTTTTTAACTTTTTTTTAATTTTTCTTTTTCCCTTTTTCAACCAACATCTTATCAATCCCTTTTTTTTGAAAAATCTTTTTTATTTTTCATTTTTAGAGTCATATTCTATCCCTTCATAGTAGTTAACCTTATTTTTGGTATATATATATATATATATATATGTTGTTCTCTCTTTAAAATTTTGGGATACAGTTTCTTCTAACAGACCAAAATATACCCTAAATCTCTAGTGTATGGCTTTGTTCTAGTTGCCTGACTGATCACATTCGCTGCCTTTTTTTTTTTTAATTCTCTTCTTTCTTTTTTCAACCAACTTCTTATCTTATCAATTTCTTTTATAAAATCTTTTATAATTTTCATCTTTACATTCATACTCCATCCCTTAATTGTATTAACCCTTATTTTTGTACATATATAAGTTTTTCTTTCTTTAAAATTTGGGAGGCACTTTCTTCTAACAGACCAAAATATGCCCAAAATCTAGTGTGTGGCACTGACCTATGCACCAGCCTGACCATATTTGATCATATTCTGTTTTTTGTTTGTTTGTTTGTTTTTATCTTTATCTTTTTTTCTTTTCTTTTTTCTTTCTTTCTCTTTCTTTTCCCCTGGTTTCATGTCTCTTCTGATTTGTTTAGTGTATATTTTTCTGGGGTTGTTGTTACCCTCTTAGCGTTTTGTTCTCTCATTCATCTATTCTCTGGACAAAATGACAAGATGGAAAAAAATCACCTAAAAAAAAAGAACAAGAGGCAGTACCGACTGCCAGGGACCTAATCAATACAGATGTTAATAAGATGTCGGAACTAGAGTTCAGAATGATGATTTGAAAGATACTAGCTAGGCTTGGAAAAAGCATGAAAGATATTAGAGAAACCCTTTCTGGAGAAATAAAAGAACTAAAATCTAACCAAGTCAAAATCAAAAAGGCTATTAATGAGGTGCAATAAAAAATGGAGTCTCTAACTGCTAGGATAAATGAGGCAGAAGAGAGAGTTAGTGATATAGAAGACAAAATGATGGAAAGTAAAGAAGCTGAGAAAAAGAGAGATGAACAACTATTGGATCACGAGAGCAGAATTTGAGAGTTAAGTGATACCATAAGATGAAACAATATTAGAATAATTGGGATTCCAGAAGAAGAAGAAAGAGAGAGGGGGGCAGAAGGTATATTGGAGCAAATTATAGCAGAGAACTTCCCTAATTTGGGGAAAGAAACAGGCATTAAACTCCAGGAGGTACAGAAAACCCCTCTCAAAATCAATAAAAATAGGTCAACACCCCGACATCTAATAGTAGAGTCTCAGAGACAAAGAGAAAATCCTGAAAGCAGTTCAGGAGAGGAGATCTGTAACCTACAATGGTAGAAACATTAGATTGGCAACAGACCTATCCACAGAGACCTGGCAGGCCAGAAAGGACTGGCATGATATATTTAGAGCACTAAATGAGAAAAATATGCAGCCAAGAATACTATATCCAGCTAGGCTGACATTGAAAATAGAAGGAGAGACAAAAAACTTCCAGGACAAACGAAAACTAAAGGCGTTTGCAAACATGAAACCAGCCCTACAAGAAACATTGAAAGAGGTACTCTAAGCAAAGAGAGAGCCTAAAAGTAACATAGACCAGAAAGGAAAACAGACAAAACACAGAAACAGTCACCTTACAGGCAATACAATGGCATTAAATTCATATCTTTCAATAATCACCCTGGATGTAAATGGGTGAAATGTGCCAATCAAAAGACACAGGGTATCCGATTGGATAAAAAAACAAGAGCCATTGATATGCTGTCTGAAAGAGACTCATTTTAGACCCAAAGAACCCCCAGATTGAAAGTGAGGGGGTGGAAAACCATTTACTATGATAATGGACACCAAAAGAAAGCTGGGGTGGCAATCCTTACATCAGACAAATTAGATTTTCAACCAAAGACTATAATAAGAGATGAGGAAGGACACTATATCCTACTTAAAGGTCTATACAACAAAAAGATCTAACAATTGTAAATATCTATGCCCCTAACATGGGAGCAGCCAATTATATAAGGCGATTAATAACAAAAGCAAAGAAACACATCGACAACAATACAATAATAGTGGGGGACTTTAACACCCCCTGACTGAAATGGACAGATCACCTAAGCAAAAGATCAACAAGGAAATAAAGACTTTAAATGACACACTGGACCAAAAGGACTTCACACATATATTCAGAACAGTCCATCCCAAAGCAACAGAATACATATTCTTCTCTAGTGCCCATGGAACATTCTCCAGAATAGATCACATCCTAGGTCACAAATCAGGTCTCAACTGGTACCAGAAGATTGGAATCATTCCCTGCATATTTTCAGACCACAATGCTTTGAAACTAGAACTCACTCACAAGAGGAAAGTCGGAAAGAACTCAAATACATGGAGGCGAAAGAGCATCCTACTAAAGAATGAATGGGTCAACCAGGAAATTAAAGAAGAATTAAAAAAATTCATGGAAACCAGTGAAAATGAAAACACAACTGTTCAAAATCTTTGGGATACAGCAAAGGCTGTCCTAAGAGGAAAGTATATAGCAATACAAAACTTTCTCAAGAAACAAGACAGGTCTCAAATATACAACCTAACCCTACACCTAAAGGAGCTAGAGAAAAAACAGCAAATAAACCCTAAACCCAGCAGGAGAAGAGAAATAATAAAGATCAGAGCATACAAAAGAACAGTAGAACAGATTGACGAAACTAGGAGCTGGCTCTTTGAAAGAATTAACAAGATTGATAATCCCCTGGCCAGACTTATCAAAAAGAAAAGAGAAATGACCCAAATCAACAAAATCATGAACGAAAGAGGAGAGATCACAACCAACACCAAAGAAATACAAACAATTATAAGAACATATTATGAGCAACTCTATGCCAGCAAATTAGATAACCTGAAAGAAATGGATGCATTCCTAGAGAGGTATCAACTACCAAGACTGAACCAGGAAGAAATAGAAAACCTGAACAGACCTATAACCACTAATGAAATTGAAGCAGTCATAAAAAATCTCCCAACAAACAAAAGCCCAGGGCCAGATCGCTTCCCAGGGGAATTCTACCAAACATTTCAAGAAGAATTAATACCTATCCTCCTGAAACTGTTCCAAAAAATAGAAATGGAAGGAAAACTTCCAAACTCATTTTATGAGGCCACCATTACCTTGATCCCAAAACCAAAAAAAGACCCCATCAAAAAGATGAATTACAGACAAATATCTATGATGAACATGGATGCAAATATTCTCACCAAAATACTAGCCAATAGGATCCAACAGCACATTAAAAAGTTGGTTCACAACAACCAAGTGGGATTTATCCCTGGGCTGCAAGGTTGGTTCAACATCCGCAAATCAATGTGATACAATACATTAATAAAAGAAAGAACAAGAACCATATGATCCTCTCAATAGATGCAGAAAAAGCATTTGACAAAGTACAGCATCCTTTCTTGATCAAAACTCTTCAGGGCATAGGGATAGAGGGTACATACCTCAATAACCTAAAAGCCATCTATGAAAAACCCACAGTGAATATCATTCTCAATGGGGAAAAACTGAGAGCTTTCCCCTAAGGTCAGGAACACAGCAGGGATGTCCACTATCACCACTGCTATTCAACATAGTATTAGAAGTCCTAGCCACAGCAATCAAACAACAAAAAGAAATCAAAGGCATCCAAATTGGCAAAGAAGAAGTCAAACTCTCACTCTTTGCAGATGATATGATACTTTATGTGGAAAACCCAAAAGACTGCACCCCAAAACTGCTAGAACTCATACAGGAATTCAATAAAGTGGCAGGATATAAATCAATGCTCAGAAATCAGTGGCATTCATATACACCAACAACAAGACAGAAGAAAGAGAAATTAAGGAGTCAATCCCATTTCCAATTGCACCCAAAACCATAAGATACCTAGGAATAAATCTAACCAAAGAGGCAAAGAATCTGTACTCAAGGCACTATAAAATACTCATGAAAGAAACTGCGGAAGACACAAAGAAATGGAAAAATGTTCCACACTCATGGATTGGAAGAACAAATATTGTGAAGTTGGCAATGCTACCTAGAACAATTTACACATTCAATGCAATCCCTATCAAAATACCATCCGCTTTTTTCAAAGAAATGGAACAAATAATCCTAAAATTTGTATGGAACCAGAAAAGACCCCGAATAGCCAGAGGAATGTTGAAAAAGCAAAGCAAAGCTGGCGGCATCAGAATTCCGGACTTCAAGCTCTATTACAAAGCTGTCATCGTGAAGAAGGTATGGTACTGGCAAAAAAACAGATATATAGATCAATGGAACAGAAGAGAGAGCCCAGTAATGGACCCTCAACTCTATGGTCAACAAATCTTTAACAAAGCAGGAAAGTATGTCCAATGGGAAAAAAGACAGTCTCTTCAACAAATGGTGTTGGGAAAATTGGACCACTACATGCGGAAGAATGAAACTGGACCATTTCCTTAACACCACACACAAAAATAGACTCAAAATTATTGAAAGACCTAAATGTGAGACAGGAGTCCATCAAAATCCTAAAGGAGAACACAGCCACAACCTCTTCGACCTCAGCCGCAGCAACTTCTTCCTAGAAACATTGCCAAATGCAAAGGAAGCAAGGGCAAAATGAACTATTGGGACTTCATCAACATAAAAAGCTTTTGCACAGCAAAAGAAACAGTCAACAAACCCAAAAGACAACTGACAGACTAGGAGAAAACATTTGCAAATGACATATCAGATAAAGGGCTAGTATCCAAAATCTATAAAGAACTTATCAAACTCAACACCCAAAGAACCAATAATCCAATCAAGAAATGGGCAGAAGACATGAACAGACATTTTTCCAAAGAAAACATCCAAATGGCCAACAGACACATGAAAAAGTGCTCAACATCGCTCGACATCAGGGAAATCCAAATCAAAACCTCAATAACTTATCACCTCACACCAGTCAGAATGGCCAAAATTAACAAGTCAGGAAACGACAGATGTTGGCGGGGATGTGGAGAAAGGGGAACCCTCCTACACTGTTGGTGGGAATGCAAGCTGGTGCAGCCACTCTGGAAAACAGTATGGAGGTTCCTCAAGCAGTTGAAAATAGAGCTACCATACGATTCAGCAATTGCACTACTGGGTTTTTACCACAAAGATACAAATGTAGGGATCTGAAGGGGTACATGCACCCCGATGTTTATTGCAGCAATGTCCATAATAGTAAACTATGGAAAGAGCCAAGATGTCCATCGACAGATGAATGGATAAAGAAGATGTGATATATATATATAAAATGGAATATTAAGCAGCCATCAAAAGGAATGAAATCTTGCCATTTGCAATGATGTGGATGGAACTGGAGGGTGTTATGCTGAGTGAAAGAAGTCAATCAGAGAAAGACATGTATCATATGACCTCACTGATATGATGAATTCTTAATCTCAGGAAACAAACTGAGGGTTGCTGGAGTGGTGGGGGGTGGGAGGGATGGGGTGGCTGGGTGATGGACATTGGGGAGGGTATGTGCTATGGTGAGAGCTGTGAATTGTGTAAGACTGTTGAATCACAGACCTGTACCTCTGAAACAAATAATACATTATATGTTAAAAAAAAAAAAAGAAGATAGCAGGAAGGGAAGAATGAAGGGGTGGAAATCAGAGGGGAAGACGAACCAGGAGAGACGATGGACTCTAAGAAACAAACTGAGGGTTCTAGAGGGGAGGAGCATGGGGGGATGGGTTATTCACGTGATGGGTATTAAAGAGGGCACGTTCTACATGGAGCACTGGGTGTTATATGCAAACAATGAATCATGGGACACTACATCAGAAACTAATGATGTAATGTATGGTGATTAACATAACATAATAATAAAAAAAAAAGGAGAAGAAAAAAGAAATTGCAAAGGGGGAAAACTAGGCCATCCCAAAATTTAGATTTGAATTGGAGGTACTGGAGTAAACCAATTGTTTTCATATATAGATATGTAAACAAATATAAAAGTAAACGTGTATGTATATAGGCATATGTGTACATATTTCTGAGCTCTGTTTACTAAGAGGGACTGAAAGCAGTTAGATCCATGCTGCAATGAACACATGTAGAGCCCAGACGCTGGTTTACAAATAACATTCCCCACTGGAAAGAATGAGAATTTCTTGGAGAAATGGATGATTTTGAGTTTGACACTACAAAAATACCTGTCAAACATAGAGCAATTTATTTTGACAGAACGTAAAGCAGTATTCAAAGAGTAATGATAACTCATCACAAGGATACAGAGGTCAATTTGGAGGGGCCGCCAATGGCCAAATATGGGATAATTTATTATCAAAATAAAATTATTGGATTTTAATCCACTGAATAAAGTAGGAATCTATGAATCTATGCTGATATAAATAAATAAGTAAATCAATGGGAAGAAAAGAAAGCTCTTCATAATAGTAAAATGCAAATTAATCAATGTAGATGGATTTATAAAAGTATAAGATAACCATTTGATAACCATCATCATAACAACAGATTAGTGTAAGAATCATCAACAGATGTTAAAACTAATCCGTGAAAGTTTAATGAAAAGTAGGATATTTTCATAGTCTCAGAGTATCTGCTTAAAAAAAAAAAGAACTTTCTAATTACCAAGGAGGACATGATTCCTATAGTGTAGAAGAACCTAGCAGATACCAAATTGACTGTGTAGTCAAAGTTTACCTCGCCAATACTGTGACAAATCGGTATTATATACCACCTATCAGGATACAGAGAAGAAATCATCATTTCTGTGATTTTGCTGCCCCAAATGCATAATCTAGATCTAACTATCAGGAAGTATAGTATCAATGTTAATTCCTTGATTCTGATGGGTGTAATGAAGTTATGTAGGAGGAGGTTTTTTTTCTTTGTTTTTAGAAAATACATACTGGAATATTTAAAATTATAGGGGATCATATCTACAAATTCATCTCAACTACTTCATAAGAAAATCACTATGTGTACATATAAGATGGAAGAGAGAGAGAATAAAAAAATAAATGTAGTAAGATAATAACTGTTGGGGAATCTAGATAATCCCTTGTATTGTAATTGAAACTATTATTTTGATTTGAATTCTTCATTATATAAAGTAGAATTAGGGGGAAAAAAGAGGAAAAGAAGAGAAAAACCAAGATGGCAAAGTCTGGTCTATGCCTAACTACACACTACTTCAATTGTGGTTTTGTTCAGATATCAGAAAAGGTGAACCCAACTACTTCATCTAGTAGATATGTGACCCAGTTCTGGCTAATGAAATATAAAATACTGGAAAGCTTTTGGGGAAATCTCCTCCATGAAAACAGGAAGCTCTGTGGAATAAAAAAAAAAAGAAAAACCTCCCTGTCCCATGATTTACTTGCCCTTGCTCCCCTCATCTCCCGAACAATCTTGCCTCTGAATGTACCTGAATATATATGTGATACTTGGGGCAGTTGCAGCCATTAGGTAGTCATGAGGTCAAATGGATCTTAGAGATGCTAATGCAGAGTCCTAATATCACTTGCCACTAAACCAACACCAACAGCAATTATATATCTCCAGACTTCTTGTTATTGGAGAACAATTAATAACTGAGTTTAGGCTATTTGTAGTCAGATATTGTTATTTGCTGCTGAAGGCATTCCTAACAGACACAGACAACAACAGCAACAACACAAAGGACTTCCACAAAGGAATTGTTGGAAAGATGTCAACCATCACTCCAGAAAAGCATAACTTAGGGTAGCATCAAATAAATATTATGTTAGGTTTCCTGTGGAAAAGGATCAGTGTGCTTCTTAATGTGTGTGGCTTCATAACCACAAGGATTGGTTAGAATTTTTAGGAAAACAGAAAGGCATTTTGTCTACCTCCATCTCTTAGCTTTAAAATGTGGGCCTTCTGAGCACTTTATAAATACTGAATCTTAAGAACCCACTGTTTTATGCCTGTATGGCATCTACCCTATGCAGGGATTTTCAAGAAACACTTCAACATTTTTGTAAAAGGACCCCTGCTGCTTGAATATTAGGAATGCACTTCTGTACCAGGATGTGGTCATCTGTTAAGACAAAAATGTTTTTACTGAATTTTTATGAATTAATTTTCCCCCCTCTCGTTTTCTGGTAAATTTCATGTAACCTTAAACCATTCTATGTTCCCAAATACCCAGTTAAAACATCAGACCTAACATTATTTATTTTAAGGATTTACATAATCCAGGATTGAAAGCCAGGCAACTACTGTGTGACATCTTGGAATTAGCACAAAAAAAGAGAGCAAGTGTTTCAAATAATAAAACAAATCTACAAGCAAATTTTTAGTTAAGAGGAAAATGTGGTGTGACCCCACACAGTAAATTCTTGTGGAAAAGTGGAGATTCATTTTTTTAAGCCAAACATTTTTCCTATCAATACACCTATATTTTGTCCAGCACTTTGCAGCCTACCAAGATCTTTCAAACCCATTATGTGATTTGATCTTCACGAGCAACCTCATGAGATAGGTGGGAAGTAAGTTACCCATCTTGTGGGTAGAGAAACAGGTTTACAGGGAAGATGTGACATGCCCTAGATCATACAGCTGGCATGAGCAAGGGCTAATACTCAAACCCGTGCTTTATGATTCTGGTCATCTTTCCACATGGAATTAATTAGATTTTATAATTTATTCACAATGTTTTTTTAATAAAAACATTTAATAAATATATATACAATGTAATATGCCATTTAATGTTCTATACATTTATATATATCAATTTATTTAATTCTCACAAAAAGTTTGTTGTCACTATCATCTACATTTTATGGATGAAGACACTGAGGCATAAGAAGTTTAAGTAATATGAACAAGTTAAAGTAATTATTAAATAGCAAAGTTGGGATTCAAACCCAGGATTTGGGCTCCAGAGTCCATGCTTTTAGGCATTCCACCATACAATCCTCTCAACAGCTAAATGCCAGTTTCAAGTTTAAAGATGTCTTGCTCCATATAAAGAATACCACTCTCTTTCTTCTCTACATTCATGCTCTCTTCACATTCTAGAATACTAATGCTACAGAGAGACCTTAGTATTCTATTATACTCTTATTTTATATAGCAACATGCTCAGTCCAAAATAAAACTCAAATTGGTTACTTCTTAGATTTTTAACCTCCAAATACCTTATTTCCTCTTTCTTTGAAGATCTGGGATGGGTAGTGTGGAAATCCTAGGAACCCCATTATTTCCTCTCCCAGAATTCAAGACTATAGTTAGACATCTGTAACGTGTAATTCCTTGGGTTTTTTGTTTGTTTCTGTGGTCTTACCTAGTTCTTTTAAGCTGATAGTTCCATAAACACAGGCATTGGCCCTCACTCATGTTAGAGGAATTAGAAGAGACTCCAAGAGTAAATGTTGATTATTGTACTCCTCCCTGTGTCCCCTATGGATGGGCGTACTTGACTAGCTAAGCCTCCCTGTGAGGTTGGGGAAAGGAAGTGGGGTTGAAAGAATGTGGCCATTGTTTACTCACTAAATTTCTATTGCTCCATGAGGCCTGGGAATCATCCATAACTTTTATATAATTTCTTCATAAATATGTGTCAGAATTAAACCCAGCTCACCCCTCACTTCTTTAGGGTTGCACTACTATAAAGTTACAATGCATACTATCTAATCTTCCTAATTCCTGAATCCTTGCAATAGTGCCCGTTCACATATCCCCTCGTTTTCCCTCTCCACCAAAATCTTGCCCTCTGGCCTCTGACTTCTTGCTCTAACAGTATAATAGCAACTACTAGTTACTGAATTCCTACTGTGTGCTCATAAATGAGCATCAGCAAGTTTAATAACTCATACATAGTTAGACAGCTCATGAGTGACAGAGTCTGGATAGGGGAGGGTTTCAGATATCAAAACCCATAGCTCAGTACTGTTTCTATTCTATCTTCAATAATTTTTTGTGGTTAGCAATTCTGCTACATTCTCATTCTCTTCCTAGAACATTTGCTATACTTATTGCATTTCACTGAATTCAATTATGAAGACAGCATCTCATCTGCAGCCCCCTAAGGATGCTCATTCTTTCTCATGATTTCGGCATTGGTTTTGTGTCCTTCCTGATACTGAGAGCTGTTCCTTAGTATTATTCCTTGGTCTTCTTTGTAAAATGTCAGCTTCTTAGAGGTTTTTGCCATTTAGCAACATGATGGTTTTCATCTATCAACCTTTGAAAACTTCCCTTGATTGACTGACACTTTGGCGTATGGTCCCATGTTCTTCTCTTCAAGTCCTGCTGTTACCTTTTTTTAAAAGCACCCTAGTGGGGAGGTGAGTCAGCATTGTTGCCACTGTCAAACAAGACAGAGAATTGATGGTATGGCAGTGAAGTAAAGTGCTCACAGGAATCTTCTTGCAAATCATTTGTATAGTCTAGACATAGTATTAAAAAAAAAAAAACGAAAAAAAAACCCCCAACAAAACAACCATTTAAAGGCACTGGAATGTATCCAAAGTCAGACAGAAGCCAGAGAATAGTTTATTCTTAAAAAAATCTCTAACAGTAAATGGTAATGACTGCAAGTTTGTGGTTTAGTTGCTATAGGGCACTTCCCATGAACTGGCAGCAGAAACTCAAAAAATTATTAGCTCAGAGTGTCAAAAAACATCCATGGAAGAGAACTGGGCCCAATATCTGACTATTGCTATGTGAAAATCCTTGGCTGATCATTCATACTAGTGTTTAGACTGAAGGGACTTAATGAAAATGCAAGCAGAGAACTGTGAGAGTCTATCCTTAAAAAACAGAATTGCACTAGATGAGATCCATGAGTGTGCTGTTTTTTTTTTTAATTATTACTGAATGCATTTTCCAAATACATAGCTCACATGACAAAAAGCTGACACTTACTGGTTTGAGATCAAAGGACAGAGACTGAGGCAAGCAGAGCAATTTGGACAAGAATTTCCAGAATCAAGAGAACTAAGAGAAGATAAATCCAAAAATCTGAGTAGAAGCACTGCCCAAATCTTCACTGATGACAAAATTATAAGCATAAAAGGGACATCCTGAAGAGACTGGGCAAAAATAGCAGCAGCTTGAAGCTGTATGAAATATGCAGTGATTTCAGCTGATACATACCATGGAAGAGACAAACATTGCAGCTTGAGTTCAAACAAGTTAACTGCTTACTTACTAGAAAAAAATAAAAATAATCAAAACAATATAACAGAATACAAAGTGGCTATATAATATCTGAACTATCTAGTTTTAAATATAAAATTAGAAGATGTACATAGAAATAATAAAGCGTGATTCATACTCAGAAAAAAAGATAATTAGTAGAAAGGACATTTAACATGTCCATATGTTATATTTGGCAGATAAAGACTTCAATATATATATTATGAATACATTAAAAAAAGATAAAAATATGTTCAAAGAATTAAAGGAAAGAATGGTCTTAATGAATGAATGAGAGAATCTCAACAGAAAAGCTGAAACTTTAGGAATAGATGGAAACTCTTCAGCTAAAAGTACAAAAATAGAATGAATAATTTACTAAATGGATTCAACAGAAGAAAGGGCAGTTAAAGATAGATCAATAGAAATTAATCAATCCAAAGAACAGAGAGGAAAAACAAAGGCTAAAGAAGTTGAGTGTACTCAAGGTTATACTCATGAAAACAATGCCAACCATTGTGTTTGAAAAGTGGATGAGTTTCAATGAAAGCACCTAAGAGTGAGAAAATGGGAGATTTACTGTTGAGTTTCCCACTCCTGATGGGCTGGGAAAGGCAGAGCTGCTCTAAGCTGTTGGATGCTATATATATACTACTCACTAAACCTCAGCCTACTTATATTAGAAACAGTTTGAATAAGTACTCAGTGCCATTCAATATATTAGGAAGAAATAAGGCATTTTTTTGTGTGTGTAAAGATTCAGGAAGTAAATGATAGAACTAGTATTACTTGGTGTTATACAACTGAATATTAATAATAGATTATGTTATTGGCACCAACTTGTCACTTTCCCTTTTATTCCTTTAACTCTGCAGTACATTCACACCAAGAGATGTGGGACAGAGGGATACATTTCTATACCTAATCTTGGCGTGAGTCTTGCTTTGGTCAAGCAGACATTTGCAGAAATGAAGCAAGCAAAATTATGAAAAGCATATGCATGTTAGACTGGCTTGCTCTTGTGTTTCCACCATTTCCTTGAGAAGATCATGCTGGGATTAGCTGGCTAATACTGGGAGGAGGATAACAAACTGGGAACGGTGCTGTTAAGTTGCCCCAGTCCAATCAAAGTTAGAGCAGTGTGCCCCGTTCAATCTTCAGATGCTTGTATGAGGGCAGCTAAGATCAGCCGAATTGCCCAGCTGAGCCCAAGTCAGCCAACACTACCATCCATGGATCTATAAACTGTATTAATAAATGCCTATTTTTTTAGGTGCATTTTTTTATTAACATATAATGTATTATTTGTTTCAAGGGTACAGGTCTGTGATTCATCAGTCTTACACAATTCACAGCGCTCACCATAGTACATACCCTCCCCAATGTCCATCACCCAGCCCCCCGATCCCTCCCACCCCTCTCCACTCCAGCAACCCTCAGTTTGTTTCCTGAAACTAAGAGTCTCTTATGGTTTGTCTCCCTCTCTGGTTTCATCTTGTTTCATTTTTCCCTCCCTTCCCCTATGATCCTCTGTCTTGTTTCTTCAAATTCCTCATATCAGTGAGATCATATGATACTTGTCTTTTTCTGATTGACTTATTTCGCTTAGCATAATACCCTCTAGTTCCACCCATGTCATCGCAAATGTCAAGATTTCATTTTTTTGATGGCTGCATAATATTCCATTGTATATATATGCCACATCTTCTTTATCCATTCATCTGTTGATGGACATCTAGGCTCTTTCCATAGTTTGGCTATTGTAGACATTGCTGCTATCAACATTGAGGTGCATGTGCCCCTTCGGATCACTACTTTTGTATGTTTGGGGTAAATACCTGGTAGTGCAGTTGCTGGGTCATAGGGTAGGTCTATTTTCAACTTTTTGAGGAACCTCCATACTGTTTCCCAGAGTGGCTGCACCAACTTGCATTCCCACCAACAGTGTAGGAGGGTTCCCCTTTCTCTGCATAAATACCTATTGTTTTAAACCACTGGGTTTTCAGGTAGTTTCTAACTGTAGACTATTTAAAAGTGTCAGGCACTGTGCTAGATGCTTTATCTGTATTGTCTTGTTCAACACTCAAAACCTCCTATGAGGTACATACTATAATTGTTTTTTAAAATTTCAACAGTGCATTTTCAAATGAGAAAAAAGTGGGTCCCAAATGTTATTTCACATGCCAAAGTCGCATAGCCATGAAAGGAAGCCAGGACTCAACTGTAGGCAGCCCATGATGTCAAATATCCTATGTACATAAGAATTTGTGTCAAAGGATTTGTCTGTTAAGAGATTTTTCTATCTCTAAATTGTCAGAATTGCATGCTGACAATGGGAATGAAAAATAAACTGAGCTGTAGAAATATAGAACATTTTACAATATGTTAGAACAAGAAATTTCTTTTTAATCTTTCTTCCTACACCACTCTGACATATACAAATGCCATAATACAAATGCTTAAAGTAATGAAACACCAACTTCTGTGCTTGCTTACATTTGGAGTCCAAGTGTGCCAGGAAAAACACATGCCTGCTGCCATGCATGGATATTAGTTCCTGGACCTTCAAGATGCCTCCTACTAATTTATTTTCATCACCGGCTGCTCGAATTGTATCCTTTTGTTTTCCTTCATCGTTCATCACCACTTACAAAAAGTGGGAGAAAAAAAATTAAAACTCTCACTCTTAAAATTTCAGGCATATTGTGGGTGTTAAACAGTTTTTATGGGACTCAGAAGCAGGGTACCTGAACTCTTGACCTGTTTCTACCCCAAAGTATCTATAGGTTGTCAAGCGAGACTCTACATGTTTCTTGGAACCTTATTTTCCTCTTCTGTATAATGGAATCCCTACCAGCTCTGGGATCCTAGGAAACCCATTTACTTATTCATTCTATCAATACTTAATTATTGTAAACTAGCTATGTGTCAGGTACAACACCACTCATGGGAGACAGAGAAACAAGACAAAATCTCTGTAAGAGTTCCCAGTCTGGGACACAGGGATGGAGCCAATTAAGTAAACAGTTACAGAAAAATGGACTTAGTGCACATTGTCTTTTCTGTTACAAAAATAATACCACAAATTTAAAACAAATATGTTATTGGGTTTTCAGTTAAATAATTTATTGTTAGATACAATCTTTGCATTCTAAGAGAATCAAACAAGAAAGTTTTCACTAAACAGAAATTATAATTTCAGGTTTTTTCTCTTTGTTTTTTAACTATAAATGTCAAAGGCAGAACAATGCCTTAACAATATCCACAACCGGATCATGTATTTTGTATGTATACATGGATATATGGACACATGTGCATGCATATGTTTGTGTGTGTATATATATATACGCATGTGTGTGTACATACATATGCATGTGTGTGTACATAACATAAATAACGGGGGTAGAGTGACTTAAGGAAAGGCCCACAATGGCTTTGGCTCTTAGGATAAATGAAGAAGGAAACTGGGCATGGCCGAGTTATTATTTATTTGCACAGAAACACAAGTATATAAATACTAAACATGCTCTCTCTTTATTTTTCCCCTTTCCCAATATTTTCCTCATGGTATCCTTGGAGAAGCTGGAAAGACTATGCACTTGATTTATAAATACACTGATGAAAACCTACATTTTATTAGTCTTGTAATTGGTGTCTGCATGTTGTTTTAGTTAAGGG
The DNA here is from genome assembly GCF_003265705.2 of Callorhinus ursinus. Lineage (NCBI taxonomy): Eukaryota > Metazoa > Chordata > Mammalia > Carnivora > Otariidae > Callorhinus > Callorhinus ursinus. The sequence continues at coordinate 9,159,194 of NW_027397066.1, read as the reverse complement.
TAAGTCTGGCTGTGACTAGCAGAGAAAAATTAAATGGCAATGCTTTTAACGTGATAGAAGTTTATTCTCTCAAATGGGCAAGAAGGGCTGATAATTTTTAGCATTTGCTATATACCAGACACTATTCTGAGTGCTTCCCATTTGTTGATTCTTTTCATTCTCCCAAAACCCTACAGGATCTTATTATCTCCATTTTCCAAATGAGGAAGGTGAAACACAGAGAAATGACCTTTCCCAAGATTGAACACAGGCTTTCCAGCTCCAGAGCCTGTGCCCTCTCTCTCCTACCCGATGCCTGGAGGCAAATCATCATGAGTGAAGACCGAACCCCCAAGATTCCTTTTGGAGTTGCCCTTATTTTTAAGGTGCAGCATGGTCTCCACATTCCAGGCAGCAGTATAGAGCCCAAGATGAACAACAGGATATATGCAAGTAACTGACTTATAAATGACTTCCATTTCAATTGCGACATCTGCTGACCTTTTTCACATGGCCACGCCCAGCTGCTGCGTAGCCTGCAAATGTAACCTCCCTTCCAGACCCCTGTGTCCAGGCTAAAACTGCTCCATGTCCTTGGAAGGAATAGAAAGGAATATTGGTGACAACTGACAGTTTCTGTTCACCAGTCTCTTTTTATTGTCCTCACTTCAGAAATATTTTTATAAAGGTTATACATATTTATTAAATGACTTCATATTGTTTTTAGTAAGTCTACTTGGAAGAAACATTGTTTTTCTTGTGTTCTAGAGGAGACAATCATTGTTCTAAGAGCACAAGAACACTGACTGTTCAACTCTAGTTGAATCATCTAATTTATTTATGCCGTTTTCTTTTCTGCTGAGTTCTAAAAGTCCAAACTCATAGATAATTATCATAGATAATTCCTTCTGTGAACAAAGAACTGAAGTGTCACTGGGAGCCAGTGAGTTGACTACCCCTGTGAAAACTATCATAAAATAGTCAATCCGACAACGAATTATGTTCTGATGGCCATCATATAAAATTTCCGTGAAAATGATTTTTAAGAGGGTGTGTTAGCATTTTCATGGGAAATTCTGATTATTTTTCCTTCATTCCCAACTGGCTAACAGTTTGCAATAAATATATTTGATGCATGTCCCCAGGGACTGCTTCCATACCCAGTGAATTTTTAGGAGATTATAAATTTTAAAAAATGAAATAATCATTCTTTTATTTGTTTGCCTTTTCTGAATTTGTTTCAACTCACACAATAAAATAAAATTCCAAGTCACATGAAAAATTTAACTTTCCTTTATAAGGTACATGGTAAAAGAATTATCAAGGAAACAAAAATAACATAACATAGAATGATACTGTATATCACAAGGAAAAATCACAATAATAAACATTATTGACCTAAATTATCCTGTAAGCAGGTCTTAATTTCTAGAATGGATTAACAAATTACATCAAACAATATTTGCTTGGAAAAATACGTATGATCAAAGTGATTCAGAAAAATCTAAAAAAGAATGAACAAAGCTCTATTTTCACTCCAGCTTAAAACAAAGGGAAAATAAAGGTGCCAATATTAGAGTCAGACAGATTAGATTTAATTTAATATTATTAATAAATAGTGTCATTAAAGTATAATGAAAGATATTCAATTATATTTTGACATAAGTAAATAGAGTTAAATAGCACGAAATCTGAATGCATGGGCAAGCAATTTGAGGGACCTGAGAAGAAATTGACAGGGATACAATTGTAAAAGGAGATTCCTGCCTCAGTATGAGTGGATAAGAATAGCTAATGCTGCTGAATTGTTTTTATATGTCAGTCTTTTTTCCCCAAGCCCTAGATGAGTTAGTGCAGGCATCTTCCCAATAAACTGTGAGATTAATACTAAATATGAACAGTGGGAGAAGAAATCATACTATTAATAATACAGGATTAATCATTTTCTAAGAAACTGTAGCTCATTATGCAGAATTACATCCACTTTTCAAAAATGCACAGCTTGGATTATTTGTAAAAGTTGGCCACAACAAAATATCAATATATTCAAAGTATAGAAAATATGAGTCTCTCTCTCTCTCTCTCTATATATATATATATACACACATATATATAAAATGGGATATTGGAATATTCCTCAGCCATATAAAACTACAAAATCTTGCCATTTGCCATGACATGGATGGGGCTAGAGAGCATTACCTTAAGTGAAATAAGTCAGAGAAAGAAAAATACCATATGATTTCACTTGTATGTGGAAATTAAGAAACAAAACAAATGAATAAAGGGACGAAAACAGAGAGAGAGAGAGGCAAACCAAGAAACTGACTTAACTCTAGAGAACACACTGCTGGTTACCAGAGGGGAGGTGGGTGGGGGGTGCAGGAAATAGGTGAAGGGGATTAAGGGGGGCACTTGTTGTGATGAGCACTGGGTGATGTATGGAAGTGTCGAATCACTGTATTGCATGTTTGAAACTCATATTACACTGTAGGTTAGCTAACTGGAATTTGAATAAAAACTTAAAAAATTATTAACTATTAACTAATATGTTTAACTATTAACTAATTAATTAACTAATATGTTTAATTACTGAACAATAAACATCGAGAAAAGTTGATTAGTCTCAAAAGAGAAAGTTGAAGGACTCCTGGGTGACACAGTTGGTTGAGCAACTGACTCTTGGTTGGGTCATGACTTCAGGGTCGTGGGATTGAGCCCCGCATTGGGCTCCACGCTCAGTGTGGAGTCTGCTTGAGTTCTCTCTCCCTCTCCCTCTGCTCCTCCTCCTCACCTCCTCTCTCTCTCAAATAAATAAATAAATAAATCTTAAAAAAAATTGGGTCATGGGGGTAACTAAAGACCCACTACAGAAAAAAAATTGAAAATAATGAGAGACTATGGACTCTGAGAAACAAAGAGGGTTTTAGAGGGGAGAGGGGATGGGTTAGCCCGGTGATGGGTATTAAGGAGGGCACGTACTTCATGGAGCACTGGGTGTTATATGAAAACCATGGATCGTGGACCACCACATCAAAAACTAATGATGTATTGCATGGTGACTAACACAACATATTAAAATTAAAAAAAAAATAATAAACAGGACATTATATTTTTAAACCAATATCAGAGTAATTGAAGCTTTGTCAGTGTAATTGAAAGATAGTTAATAAATTTATTTTCATTATGAGATAAGGAAAAATAAACTTTATAATTTAACCTACAACATTAAATTAAAAACAAGTCATGCATTGTTGGTGGAGATGTAAAAATGGTGTAACTTTTTTGGTAAACAGCTTGGCAATTCTTTAAAATGTTACTATATGACCCAGCAATTCCACTCCTATGTACATATCCAAGAAAATAGAAAATATATCAAATTTTTAAGAAACAGAATACACTGGTGTTTTCCCTGAGCTGGATAGGGGAAAGTAGAGGGAGGCTGGGGAGTGTCTGCTAAGAGGTAAGGGGTTTCTTTGGGGGCTGATGAAAATGTTCTAAAATTAGACTGTGCCAATGATTGTACAGCTCTGCAAATATACTAGAAAGCACTGAATTAATTGTACACTTGACATGAGTGAATTTTGTGGCGTGTGAATTTTATCTCAATAGAGATGGGAAAAAGAGGAAAATTAAAACATAGTTTTGTATCTGTGATTTCCACTTTCATTATAGAAAGAAATTGCCAAAATAATCCTTAGTTCTAATCCAGCTTGCTCTTCATCCCAGGCCTCACCCAGAGTGGATGCTTAGTGGGTATGTGTTGTGTTGACATGTATTTAGTTAAGGATAAATTACTTCACGATGATTTGATGCAAAATTTCACACTGAAGAGCATTTTTGGTAAGCCCTTGAAGCCTTGGTGATAGAGGTTTGGAATGGAAAATATGCCGGATTCTGTTGGCTTGGAAGGTATGGACAAAGCTTTGTTATGTTCCTGAATACATCGTGTTCAAAAAAGTTTAGGGATGAAAAAATAAAACAAGGATTCATGTTTTAGAAACTAGAACAAAACTATGGAAGAGATAATTTTATAGGTCTTTCCTTCTTTTGTATAAACTCTGAAAGGACAGCTTGATAGTACATTAATAATATTTTCATGGGAGAAAACAACAGCAGGAAAGCAAACAAAACAAACAGGTAATTGATGGAGTATGAGATTGCTGGCAGATTAGAGATGCTGCCAGCCTCAGTCAACAAATGTCATCTCAGCTAAATTCTGCTCATGGGATTCATATGATAATCAAATAAGGCCACATATGAAAATCTTTGGTGAACTGTAAAGTGCCCTCAAAATACAAAAAGCCTGTTGCTTGTTTTGTCTTCTTAGATACTCTCCCTCAAAGCCATCAATTATGGTTTATAATTCAGTGGCTCATAGGCTGATGTTCACTTCAAATAGATTAGACGGGTCAAAGTTCTTCGACTTTCCTAGTTTATGAGCATTTTGTTCCACTTTCTCAAGTATTGATATAGATGTAGATGTAGCTATATACATACACACTTAGGTGTATGTATGTATGTTTGGGTGTATAATATAAGGATACATACTTATTTAATCCTTTTAATAATTGTAATATAGGATGTAGGTAGGGCAATGATGGTTTAGGTAATGGAATTGAGACTCAAAGAGGCAAGGTGCTTGCTCACGCTGGGGCAAGAATCTTAGATTTCTTACTCATCCTGGCCTTTTGCTCGATGTCACACTACCTCCTTATCAGAGTATCTATGACACATCTCTATTTTCTCCCTCCTCACCCCTCCATCACATTTCCCATTTCTCTCTACATACACCCGAATACACAAGGAAATTAATACAAATGTCTGATGCTTTGCTTCCTGTGCCACCCTTCCCCTGTATATCCATGAACAGGAAAGTCACTTTTCCAAAAAAGTTGAATACTTTGTTATACAGAGATACATAGTTGAATAAGACAGACTCCCTCAAATAAATCCATGCTTCCGCTCTAGCAAGAAAAAGGAGACAAAGCCATGAGGGACAAAGAAGAAGGGGAAAAAAAAAAAACACTCTTTGAATCCTTTCAGTTTTTGCACACACTTCTATGAAATCATGTGTTTCATTGTATTTCAGTGAGAGTGTAGCAATCTGTTTCATCTGCTAGGCTATCATTTACATGTCATATTACTTAACCACAAATGCACCCAAATGCCTGACACTTAGTAGCATTTCAATAACATAGGTCTGATGGCCTTTGTGGGTGTCTTATTTCCTGAATTAATAAATGGATGAAATTGTTATTTAAAAACTAATATTGGCACATTGCATTGCTTCCCCAGTATCTTCTAATAGATAATAGAGTTTAACTTAATCATTTTATTAGACAAATATAGGCAGTAGTATGAAGGGTGTGGCAAATATTGTATTGGAGGCAGAAGCTAAACTCATATATAATCAGCAGCAGTGAATATATCTTTATAACTGAATATGAATATAACAACAGCAGTGAGGAGCTGATATGCCCAGAGCTGCAGTATCTGTACCACTACCAATTCTTTCCTTGCATTAGGAAGTTTAAAATGCATGATAACAACAATATTGAAAGATTATTAAATTAATGTCTTTCTGTATACCACATCTGTCCAGAGGAAAGCCTGGCTATGAAAGCATTCTCCATGGGAAGCTGCTTACCCCCTGGATCCACGTTGTCTGAAATTATTAGGTCATGGTTAGCCATTCTAATATGCATTTCTAGTACATTTCTTTAATTTGGGATTTTATGTTAGCCATCACAAAAGGGAGGGTTAAGAATGTATGAGGCTACACTAAGAAGGGAGACACAGATACATAAATTAGAATTTAGCCAACAAGGATTACATCTGCATCAGACTATAGATAGGACATCATGGGATTTTGAAATCAACAGTACTAGGAGCTGGCAAAATGAAAATCAGGAGAGTCCAGAGAGTGTTTCTTTTTAGTTCCAATTTTTTTTTTAATGTTACTTTCCCATCGTTGGTCAAATCTTTTCTAGTTCTCACGCCTCTATTTTTCTAGGTCAGTTTGCATTAGTGTGTCACCAATTTTGTTTTTGTCATTAGTACAAAATCCACATGAAAATTCAACTTTGAAAAATTTAGTTCAACTAAAAAAAAGATTTAACTTTTCCTGCAAATTATTTATTGCATAATTCCTATGTGTTAGGGTCTTGGACTGGAACAGGATGGATCTGGAGAGAGGCATAGCAAATAATTATAATTCAATCAAAGTGTCCTGTGAGAGATCTGTGTGGGGGAGAGAGGGAGGAGAAAAGCAGCTAAGCTTGTAGCTTTCTGTCTATCCGTTCTTCTATCTACCATCTAGCTATGAATCCATGTATCTTAAATTCACATATCTATTCTTTCAATAGATATATATCTATGAATATAGTGTATGTAAATATGTCTTTCTATATGTACATATTTGTATATATATCTATATATACATATAATCTATATATACATGTATACATGTTATATATGCATATATAAGCTTATATTATACAGATTTATATATATATATAAACGGGTTTTATATAATTTTACAAAGGTCTTATCAGAGAATACTTTTTTTTACATTTATTATTGTCTTTTAAGACTATTAGTGGAAATGACCAACTGTCAAAACTCACTTTCTCGCCTCCCTGTAATACTAGAATTGTAACTAAGCACCCAGTTGTCTGTTTCCACTTGTATGCCTTTCACTGTGAAATCCCTATTCAAGTCAATTAATATTTATTTTTTAAGATTTCAAACATGTCAGGTTAAGGCTATAAATAGTAACCTTTTCATATTTTTGATGTAGACATTTTCCTAATACTCTCTTATGACGTTTCATTTTACTTTTGTTATGTTCTTGCTGTGAATATATTACATTTTTACATAAACAATCAATCATTCCTTTCCATTTTAATATTTCTTCCATTTCTTCAAATGTTTTAGGATTAAGAACAATTCAAATGGTAAATATCTCATTTTATGATTGTTTACAAATTTATGACTTACACCTAATACATTGCATTTATTTATGTGACTATCTACTTTGTTCATTCTTGTGTATTTCCTCACAGTTTATTAAATAGATGAGATACATTCTTAATTGACTCAAGTGGGATTAGAAGCCCTTTGAATCACTTTTTCATAAGATGTGAAAGATGGCAGTCAATAAAAACTTTTATTATACTATGTTATAAATATATGCCACACAGATCTTTTATAGAGGGAAAAAATCTTAATTCATATTACTGTGAGTCTGGTATTGATTTTATACATATATTTACTTATTTATTATTTATTTATTTACTTACTTACTTATATTATTTGTTTCAGGGCTAACAGGTCTGTGATTCATCAATGTTATATAATACCCAGTGCTCATTTCAATACATACCATCCCCAATGTCCATCACCCAGTTACTCCATCCTCCCCACCCCCTCCCTCCAGCAACCCATTATTTTAAAGAATCCTCACCAAAATCCTTTCAATTAGAATTGTGACCTCAAATAATCAGCATTTTAGAGGAAGAAACTTAAAAAGATATGTGGCTACCCCTAGTCACATAATGTAATGGATAGTGGATTAGAAGTTCAGTCATTAACCTTTTGACTACAAATCCTGAACCACATCAGTGATAAGTTTGTGGGTTGCATGAAAAATGTGGAAATCCCCAGAAACATATTCCAACTGCGCTATTGCTTACAAGGATTACTCTTGGCTACTGGACATTGGAAGACCTTTCTCTTAGGCCTGCAGTGCACAGCCTTTATCAACACCCTTTGTGACAGGCTTCCAGAACCTTTGCCAGGGCATTTTCCCCCTCTTGTGTGGGATCTGCTTACTCAGTGTTAGGAAAATTGAAGTATTACCGGAAGGAAATGACTAAGGTACACAAAATAGCTGCACAGCCCTTTTCTCAAAGACAGTGCGCCATCTTAAAATGTAGATTTTGAATAAGTTATTATAAATGAAGATCCAATCCTCAAACAGCATTGTAGTTTTTTGGATTTTTGTTTTGTTTTGTTTTTGTTCTATACCAAATAAGGGTTGCAAACCTGTAAGGGTAAGGAAAAAATCAACTTTTGCATCAGAGTAAGAAAAATGTGATCTTGGAATTTGATGGACTTTGGCTCTAATCTGAACTTTGACATTTGTCAACAAATTACTTCCTTTTTAAATCTTAGCTCATTTAAGCTTAGAAAAGAAATGTTTCAGGGCTGCCTGGGTGGCTCAGTCAGTTAAGTGTCTGCCTTCAGCTCAGGTCAGGATCCCAGGGTCCTGGGTTCAAGCCCCTCATTGGGCTCCGTGCTCAGTGGGGGATCTGCTTCTCCCTCTCCCTCGGCTGCTGCCCCTGCTTGTGCTCGCTCTCTCTCTCTCTGTGTCAAATAAATAAAATCTTAAAAAAAAAAAGAAAAAAATGTTTCAGTATTTTGCGAAGGTTGGAAATAACAGGTATAAAGTACTCAGAACAGTCAGTTATATAAAATTTACCCAACAAAGGCTCCCTCCCCACCCACCAGTGCTCAGATACACTCTTGCCACCTTTTGAAGGTGTTCATTAATAACCCTGGAATATGAACCAATTGTAGCTGGACTCATGCACATAGAATACATTATAACATGTAGTATCAGACTTATTACTGGTGAAGCTTTGTCAGCGAGTACGAGAACGTAGAGCCGGAAGGTTCTGCTTCTATCTACTCTTCAGTCAGGCACTTGGGAGCTGCCTGTGGGAAGAGCAGACACCTGCCCTGCGGTGTCATACAGAAGCATGGGAAATGGAGGCTTCCCTTTCCCCGCTCAGTGCAGAAGAGAGCTAGAGCTCTCCAAGCCTGATGCTCACTGGTGCTAACTATCCACCTCAATAACCATCACTCCTCTTATGCAGAGGAGCAAAAGCTGGGAGACAATAGCACAGAATTCTTGTCCATATTTTCCTAAGAGGGCTGAAATCTTGTCAGTCAGCATTTCCCATTTTATGGTTTGGTGTAAAAATAAGAGTAAGAAGAAAAGGAAGTATGACTATTAGGATGCTTTTGGCAGAGAGTAATAGAATTTTAAACTCAAATGGATGTGAACATTATGGTAACATGTGAGTTCAGATGTGAAAGAATTCAGAGGTGGGTGGGCTTCAAGAAGGGTCAATCCAGCAGTTAACAATATTATCAGGTCAGCCATTAGTTCTGTCCTAAGGCAAGTTCTGCCATGATTATGATACATCTGCCAGTAGCTCAGGATGCAGTTTTCTCATTCATGATTTGGAGGAAAGAGTAAACCTGGTTTATGTTTATAAAAGCCAGAAAGCATCTCTCTCAGGAGCCCCAAGGAAGTTTCTCTGCTCATCTGCCTGAAATGACTTAGACTGGCTTATCCCTAAGTGAATTTTGAGTAAGAGGGCTTAGACTAATCAGCTAGAGTGGAACAGATAGTAGCAAAATAGTATTTTGCTCCAGAAGACTTCCTTCAAAAACTCAGAAGCCTAGCTGCTGGATTCAGGTATGCATGTCTTCACCCTTGCAGTAGAATGTTCAGCTCAGGACCCCCAACAATTTGTGTTGTTGGATTCTCTACATCCACCCCTGCTGGGTGCCAAATGTGATGTTCTAGAGATGAAAACTAAAAATGGACACAATGGAATATGAGTTAGCCATAAAAAGAATGAAATCTTGCCATTTGCAATGATGTGGATGGAGCTAGAGATTATAATGCTAAGCAAAGTCTGAGAATGACAAATTCCATAGGATTGTACTCATATGTGGTAGATAAGAGACAAAACAAACAAGCAAATGGAAAAAAATAAGATATAGAGGGACAAAACAAGAAATAGCCTCTTGAATATAGAGAATAAACTGCTAGTTACCGGAAGGGAGGGGTGGGGGGATTGGTAAAATACATGATGGGAATTGAGGAGTACTCTTTTTGTGATGAGCACAGGGTCATATGGAGGTGTCAAGTTACTATGTTGTACAACTGAAGCTAGTATAATACTGTATGTTAACTAACTGGAATTGAAATAAAAAACCTAAAAAAATGGACATTTCCTTGAGTTTTTATTTGAAAGGAGAAACTACTTTGAAATATTGAAGCAACTGAGTATAGACCGTCACTTAGTCTGTATATGATCTTCCTTTTTGTTTGTATCAGATAAACTCAAGTATGAATTTTCTGAGTTTTATTTTCCTGCAACCTACATAATTTAAAAAAAAAACTTTTTTTACATGCCTTCAAATCATCTCTGAACATACTCTTGCACTCTTGATGTTTTGGTTAACAGAGATGATGATGTGTTTTTTCAAGTTTATAATACACTTGAACATTAATTCCTGGAAAACCTAACCAGACTGGATTCCATTTCAACAGTGCTTAAGTGGGATATTGTTGGTCCAAAGAAATAGGTTTTGTTTTGTTTTTTTTAAGTGGGAAAACTTTCTGGACATAAAAAAATACCCACAAAATATGTGGAATACTGAAGAGAAAATTATTCTGAAACAGGGATTGAATTTTCTTGGAAATTCACATGGGTTCAAAATTAAGAGACATATTCAACACAATGACCTTGTTCAGCTCTAAATTGTTCCTTAGGGAATACAAAGGTTATCTATTTTAAAATACACTGTTTCAAAAACAATTCACCAAATTGCATTAATTTTCTCTTTCTGAATATCGTCCATGAATGAAAAAAGGATATGGTTAGCAGTAATTGTAAATTGTGGGAACTTTAATCTCCAAAATATAAGTTAATTTTTGAGTCAACTAATGCCAAAGTTGTTCTGGATGAATTTCCGAGGCATCTTATAAAAATTACATTCTTTTGTGGGAAATCTAAAAGGAAATACAATGTTATCTTTCCATCATACTTAGGAAGATACAAAGAGTTCTCCAAGAATCCTCAAGTATAATTTAAAGACTTGGCATGCCCAGCGAATTTACCGTTCAAAGGTCCTGTGCTGGTATTGTGGCCTCATGGTTGGTTGGTTTGGGTTTAGAGTGGTTTGCCTTTTGTGTTTTGGACTGGAAGAGACTGGGTGTGCTAGTCTGACTACAGGTGATGGACTGTCCTCATGAACTGAAGATGATACCTGTGGATAAGGAACACATCTGTATGGTCTGAAGTGGTTTGTTGAAATGTATGATCCAGGAAGTTGGGTTTATATATGACAAAGAATGACATCTTCCCATTTGGGTGATCAAAGAGAAGGCAGTTCCCTTGAGCTCAGGCAGTGACTGTTTTTGACAATGATAAATTGTTCTTATTCTCTCTGAAGAAGAGAGAATAGGTGCCAGTCTTGCTAACACTGAAACCCACATTTCAGTTCCCAGGTAAGTATCTAACCGCTGGTGTTTTCACTTATTCTAGATAAAAATGTTTAATACTAGTGGGAATCAGTGCATATTTTTGAAAAATCTAATAAAACTGATCATTTCCTATTTTGTTTAATAATTTTTACTGGTATAGAAATAGTTTTATAATACTGACACATTTTAATGTACTATGATATTAAGAATATTAACAAAATAAAGCTAGATGATGTCTGAGGATGCCAGCCAGGGCATGTGGTAAAGGCCCAAAATGCTGGTTAATATTGTTAGATTTTATTTTCTGACCTCCTTTTCCTTACAAAAATCATATGACTACATGTAAAATGATAGTAAGGTTTAAGTTTAAGTTTATTGAGTTTAAACTCTTAATGCATGAAAATTTTCTACTTCTTCCACCTTGGAGTGTATTCTGATCTGAGACACATGTCGAGTTGTCACTCAGCTCCAATTCCTCCATGACACTTTTCTAAGCCTACCCCAGATCAAGTTCTTTTTCCTCCTCCAGAAGAGAAGATTGAAATGGATGATGACCAAAGTCATGGTCAGTTGGAAGACCATGTGGTATTATGATCCACTGTGATACTATTTAGCTCATGCAAGCAAATGTAGGAATTGAATATTCTATCCATAAACAACACAGGCATCTTTGTACTTGTTTCTATTTTGCACCTCATGGCTTTTTTTTTTCTGTGCTCTTATTTTATATAGTATTTATTGCACTACACTGATCTTTCTTCGTGGGTTGGATTTCCCCAGTAGATTGTGTAATACCACATGGTCGTCGTTAATGTATTTGTATTCCAGACACTTAATAGTGCTCAAACAGAGCTAAAAATATTTTTGGAATTTTGGATTCCCATTCATATGTTGAAATTCTAACCTTCAATGTGATTGTATTAGAAAGTGGAGTCTCTGGGAGGCGACTCAGTTATGAAAAGCTCAGCCTTCATGAATAAAATTAATGCCCCCATATAAAATAGACCTCAGAGAGATACTTGTCCCTTTGGCCACTTGAGGGCATAACAAAAGACTGCTATCTATGAACAAAAAAACTGGCTTGCCCCAGACATCTAAAGCTGGGTGTCCTAATCTTGGACTGCCCAGCCTGCAGAAGTGTGAGAAATCGGTTTTTGTTTTTCATAAGCTATTATTCCCTCTTTGGTATTTTGTCATCATAGCCTGAACAAATTGAGACAGAAATTGACACGAAGCAGTGGGATGCTATTGTAACAAATACCAAAAAATGTGCACTTGGCTTTGAAACTGGGTCATGGGTAGAGGTTGTAACAGTTTTGGGGTGCATGATAGAAAAGCCTACGTTGCTGTCAATGCACCATTAAGGATGATTCTGGTGAAGACCCAGGAAGAAAAGATCTGTAGGGAAAGTCTCAATCTTTTCAGAGAATTCTTAACTCCTCCTGAACAAACTGTTATAGAAATATGGACAAAAAGGTCTTTCTGATGAGGTCTCAGATAGAAACAAGGAACATGTTGCTGAACAATAAAGGGAAGGCAATCCTTGTTATAAGGTGGCAAAGAACATGGCTGAACTGTATTTTTGTCCCAGTGTTTTGTGGAAGGTAAAATTTGAGAGTTCTGAAGGTGAATATTTGGCTGAGGAAATAGCTAAGTGAAGTGTTTAAGGAGCAGTCTGATTCCTCCTGTTTATAGGAAGTGTAAGAAGAGACAAATGATTTAAAGATGGAGTTGTTCATCAAAAAGGAAACAAAACTTAAAGATTTGCAACATTTTGCTTATCCATATTGAAAAGAATCAGAAAGCCTGTCCAGGAATGGCCAGATGACCATTTCTTAAGGAGATTAATCAACAGGTTATTGAAGACATTGGTAGATGAAATTAAGAAAAGCATATAAAGTAGAAAGTGTAGAGGATTAATGTCAGAATGCTCTGCCATATGAATAAATGTGGGTTGAGTAGAAGAAACAGAGCTCACAGAGGGACTCAGAAGAAATGAGCACAGAAGAAGGTGGCATGAGGTGTCACAGAAGCCAAGGAAAAGTGCTATTATTTGAGTATTTGTGTCTCCTCCCAAATTCATACATTGAAATCTTAACCCCCCATGGTGATGGCATTAACAAGTGGGGCCTTTGGGAGGTGCTTAAGTCATGATAGTGGAGCCCCCAGGAATGGGATTAGTGTCCTTATAAAAGAAACCTCACAGAGCATCCTAACCCTTCCCCCATGGGAGGACACAAGCAGAAGTCTGTGACCTGGAAGAGGACCCTTGCTTGACCATGTTGGCACCCTGACCTCAGACTTCCAGCCTCCAGAACTGTGAGAAATAAATTTGTTTATAAGCCAGCCACCCAGGCAGTGACATTTTAATATAGCAGTCCAAGCAGAAAACAAAAAATAGAGGTGGGTAGATTTTACCCAGTGAGGCATGTAAGGTGAAAGCTAAAAAGAGCCTATAGAATTTGGCAATCGAAGGCTTTTTCAGAGTGACTTCAGTGTAGAAGTGGGGACAAACCCTGATTTGAGCAGGATGAGGAGTGAATAGGATTTGAGGAATAGAGATGACAAGGGTAGACTCTTACACTGTGGGATCGAGCTGTGACGGAAAAGAGGGAGTTATTCCTTAATCTAGATAGTGATATAGAGTCCCAGAGGGCATTGCTGCTGTTGTTTCAAATATGAGAGACTCTAGCATTTATATTGGCCAAAGGGAAGGGGCTAATAGAAAGGGAAATGTGAAGTCAGGTTCTAGTCCTAACCCCAGGAAAGATAGGAAGGGTGGAAAAGTTGGCCCAATCAACAGGAAGGGAGCAGGATTCACTTTTGTATTAGTTTCCTGTGATTGCCGTAAACTGCGTTGCTTAACACAACAGAAAATTATTCCCTCTGAGTTCTGGAGGTGAGAAGACTGAAGTCAGGGTGTTGGCAAGGCCATACTCCTTCTGAAGGTTCTAGAGAATAATCCTTCCTTGTCTCTTTCTAGCTTCTGGTGGTGCTGGCAATTCTTGCCGATCTGCTACAATCTTCCTCCAAACTTCTTCCCTCCATGTACGTCTCTGTGACTTTGTCATAACTAGTCTGAGATGCCATAAAAAAATAGTATAGACTGAGTGGCTTAAGCTACAGAAATTATCTCTTACAATCTGGAGTCTGGGAAGTCTAAGATCAAGATGCCAACAAGGGAGGCTTCATCGGGAGGGCTCTTCTTGGGCTTGTAGGTGAAAACCATTTGGCTGTGTGCTCATGTGTTCTGTTCTTTGTGTAATGAGAAGAGGGACAGAGCAAGCTCTCTGGTGTCCCTTCTAGTAAGGGCACTAATCCCATCATGAAAGCCCTACACTCATGACCTAAGTAACTTCCAAAGGCCCCCTCTCCAAATACCATCACACTGGAAATTAGAGTTTAAGCATATGAATGGCAGAGGGGAGGCAATTCAGTCCATAAGAGTCTCCAAATCTCCCTCTCCTTAAAAGGATAACAGTCATTGGATTTAGCTGGTACTACCTCATCTCAACTTGACTGTATCTGCAAAGACCCCTAATCTAAAAAGGTAATATTCAGGGGTTAAGATTCCAGCATATCTTTCTGGGGGACACAATTCAATGTACAACAGCAACAAACACAATGGGCGTGGGGGCACAGCAGCAGGAGTGGGTAGGTAGGCATAGGCTGGGAGATAGGAAAGTTTCTTTGAGGAGCAGGCATGGGACCTCTATGTGAGACGAGTAGAAAAGTGCCCCAGAGAAAGCAGGTGTGTTTGGAGAACATTCCAGACAGATAAAGGAGCACGGGCAAAGGTGAAGGGCTGCAGAAAGGCCAGAGAACTTCATCAACTGCCCACAGCACCACAGCCAGCTGGGAGAGGACCTTACGTTGGAGCCCAGTATTATTTACTCAAAATTCCTGTTTTCTCCCACTCTGCCAACCTGGAAAAGGAAAGAGGGATGCTGATCCCTGCTCCAGCAGTGTTCCAGTTCTGGTTGAGTATCCTCTTACCTACTGTCCCATTTTCAATCCCAAAAGACCCTGGGGCTCAATGAAATACACAAGGTGGAAGTAATGATTAATGCACCCTGGGCCAAGGAGCCGCAGGACCGGGGATGCCTGCCTCCTCACAGAGATGCCATTGTTCTTCCCTGAGACGGTATCCCTCCCTCTCACACCCTGACCACGGCTTCCCCAAGCAGAGTGTTTATGTGTTGAGTGCAACACTCCGTGGACTTCAGGGCCTAATGGGGTGTGAGAGGGGACCTGGGGTTTTTCATCTTGTTTTCAGCTGTACAAACACCACACACTTTCCCCATCCACTCAGGGTCTGAGTTCAGGCCTTCTAAGATACCAGAGGCTGCAAGGTGTTGGCAGGGACTCCACAAGTCGAAAGAGAGGGACCTGGCGCCTTCCTCCCTAACACCAAACACATTCAAAGTGTTTATTTGCTCAGCCCCACCTAAGCCTTCAGATAAACAACTCATTGGTGGTTGATACTTTAGGGCTCCTCAGAAGCTTTGTTTAAAGGCAGCGGGATGGGGTCTCCATTGTCCAGAGCAAGTAGAACCTGCTTCCCTGAAATGCAATCAGAACAACGAATTCAAAGATTTTCTCTCTTGCCATGGAGATTTTTCTTTCTTGCTTTTTTTTTTTTTTTTTTTTAATTCTTCTTGCATCCTTCCTTCCCTCCCGCCTTTTCTCCTTCCCTCCCTCCCTCCCTTTCTTTCTTTCCTTCTCTCTTTCTAGCTTATCAACACTGACTTATGACATCTTACCCACTGGTGGAATCTTTCAGGAATTCTTTGGACTGACCGACCAGGAAGTCCTTGCTCCCTGGAATGAAAGCAGATTCCAAGGTCAGGAGGCGAAGAGGAAAGAAACGAGCATCTGCTGGACTCCCGGCTGCTCAGGTTTATACACCTTTGTCCGAACCCCTCCTCTTGCGTGTGAGCAGGATCTTTGATTTGTTTATAGAGTGGGATATAATGAAGGTGATGGAGTGTCACATCTGTGATTATTACATTATGTAAGACCTTTGTTGCTGGTAGACTTCCTCTTGAGACTTTCTCTCTAGCTGACTTTGGAGGAATAAAGAGCAAAAGTGGGAGTCCTATATCACGAGAAGTTAAGGGTGTTTTACAGCTGACAGCCCATAATGGGCTGGGTCCCTCAGTCCTACAACGGCAAGCAAATGAGTTCTGCCAACAATTCTGCCCGAAGGAAAGATACAGCTGGAAAGGATCCAAAATCTGGATGTGCAGATATTCTCAGTGGAGACCTCTCTCTTTGTTCTGCTGTTACGGGGCACACATTTCTAGCCACCTTCTGTTTCAGAGTGCTATTTTGTTTTCCTTTAGGCTTGATTATGATACCAGTCTCTTTGTCATTTAAGACATGTTGAGTTGTCCAAATGGTTTTCTGAAGCTTCCCTTATTTGATTTAAATTTAAATGTGAGTAAGGGGACACACCCGACCCCTTAGAGAAAGGAGAAGAAAAGCGTTACACTGCAGGAATAGCCCTGTCCTAGAGGGTCTAGTTACGGATGCAGTCTTTATCTTGAATTCTTCTTTCTTCCTCCTTCTCTCCCTTCCTCCCTCCTTCCTTCCATCTCTCTCTCTCTCTCTCTCATTCTCTCTCTCCTTCTTCACTATTATCATCTTGAACTCTTCCTCTGTACATTGCCTTATATGTCCTGGAGGTAAGTAATAGGCTGATGGCAAGTTTAGTGGCACCAGTTTTGCAAGTTCCACGTACATGATTTTCAACTTGGGGGGCTTAGCCAAAAGACAGAAATAGACAAATGGACAGAAATTTTTTTGAGAGTGGGGGGAGGTGCAGAGGGAGAAGGAGAGAGAGAATCTTAAGCAGGCTCCACACCCAGCTCGAAGCCCAAGACAGGGTTTGATCTCATGACCTTGACATCATGACCTGAGCTGAAATCAAGAGTTGGATTCTTAATTGACTGAGCCACTCAGGTGCCCCATCTATTTTACTGTTTGCTTTATCCAATATAAATTTTGGAACAAGTTGCTTTTCCTCTCATCCTCAGTTGCAGCATCCATACAATGGGAGTAATACTAATAGTAGCATGTCAGTGTTGTTAAGATAGCTTCTGAGAGCATGAACCTGGCAATGAGCAAGTGCACAGTAACTCTTTACTCTCAGGAGTGGTCAGTCTTGCCCCTGGGTTGCTCTAGCAAAGTGGTTAAAAGCTTAGATTAAAAGGGGAACCCTGAGTTGAAATCTCGACACTGCTATGTACCAGCTTATTAATGTTGTGATTTTATAATTTATCCCTGTCATGATTTTCTCATCTGAAAGATGGGGATAATAATAGAATTTTCCAAGTAAGGTTATTGTAATGCATAAATGAAAAAAAAATGCACGTAAGTGCTTAGCCAGCATCTGCCACATATAAAATGTTCAGTGATATTAGCTGCTGTTAATATGAACACAGTAATAATTATTGTTACATAAATATCAACGAGATACATCCTGGGATGTTTTATACAAAATGACCACTCACTTTCTCAATGATAAAAATGTGTAATGATACAATTTTTATGCAGAAACTATTTCATTTGTCTTAAAATACTGTACACTAGGAGGCTTATAAACAACAGGAATGTATTTTTCACAGTTCTAGAGGCTGAAGTCCAAGATCAAGGCACTGGAAGGTTAGAAGACTGGCAACGGCCTGCTACCCTTGTGGGTACTGTGTACTCACTTGGTGGAAGGGGCTAGAGATCTCTCCTTTTACTGTGTACTCACTTGGTGGAAGGGGCTAGAGATCTCTCCAAGGGTTTCTGTCCTAAGAGTATTAATCTCATTCATGACAGCTATGCCCTGTTGATCTAATCACTTCCCAGAAGCTCTCTCTCCTAATACCATCACATTGGGGGTTTCAGTTTCAACATATGATATTTTTGGAGGGGAGCATATTTAGTCTATAGCATTCCTCCCTTGTCTTCCCAAATTAATGTCTTGCTCACATGCAAAATACATTCATTCCATCCCAACAGTCCCAATGTCTCAATTTGTTCCAGTATCAACTCTGGTCTAAAACCCAAAGTCTTATCTGATGAACCACCAATCTGAATTTCTAACCCAAATTTTTAACTGTTCCAAACTGTAGACCAACTCTACAAATAGTGGATGCATATTTCCATGGACAATCCAAACTCCAGATGTCCGTGTTTTTGGTTATTATCTTTGCTCTATTATGTTATTTATCTTAAAGTCCCAATATAAAGCAAACACCATGCACTCAGTCATTCAAGATTTAAGCATGGAGTTACCCTAGACACCACCTCTGGCTTAGCCTCCACGTATAATCAGTAACGGAGAACAAGAGTTCCATCCCTTTACTATTTCTGGTATCTATTCTTCCCATCCCACCTGCACTTCCTTAATTCATATCTTCATCATCTTTGTGGGGCACAACCAGGATAGGTAGCCTCCTCACTGGCCTGCTCAGCTCCAATTTTCCTCAGAAGTCCATCTTTCCTGTTGCAGCCACAGTGCATTCTGTAAAATGAAAATCAGATCATGGCATTTTCCTGATTTTTAATTAATTACTTAATTTTTAATTTTTAATAGGCTCCATGTTCAATGTGGAGCCCAACTTGGGGCTTGAACTCAAGACTCTGAGATCAAGACCTGAGCGTAGATCTAGAGTCAAGTGCTCAATCTTATTTTATTCATATTAGAGCCTCCCTTTAATCAGTTATAATAACCAGTTATAATAACCACTATGGGCTGCTTTTATTTACCTCTTCAATTTCTCCTCCACCTCCTCTTTCACTTTCTCTTTGTCTCACACGTGGTGATTCAGGCATACCCCAGTATTTTTGGTTCCCATATAATAGATGTCCTATCTCTCTATGACTTTGTTTAAGAATTGTCCTTCATCAGAAGCTACATAGTGAAAAGTTCCCACCTCCCATGACTAAGCAAGCATCGGTCGGTCCTTTATGAAGGTTTTCCTGCTCACCCCAGCCTCACGTGGGATTACCTCATTCTTTGTGTCTTAGGGATATCTCATAGCTGCTTTTGACCAAAAGGGTTGCATTTTGCTTACATGTCCATTTTTCCCATTAGAATGTGAAGACATTCAGGGCAAGGGTTATGACTTGCTCATCCATATATTCCCAGTGCCCTTCACAAAATTAGATAGACACACAGTGGGTACACACTGAGTTAACAGAGGAGAAATTGAAGAAATAAATCAGTGGATGAATGGATGAATCTACTAAATTGAGGTAGAAACCCTCATCCTATGTTCTTCTCATGGTTCATGTGTTGATGAAATGAGATGGTGGGTATCAAAATGTCTAAATATAAACCCTAAAGAATTACAGACTACTACGGAGTAAATAATTGTATGCCTATTTTGAAAGGAAATCCCTCCTTCATATTGCCATTGTTACCTTAAGATTTTCACTTTAGTACGTTCTTTGGGGGAATCCCTAACAAGGAACAAATTGAACAAGAGTTCACAGAAGACTTTTCATCTTCTCTCTTTTGTGTCTGCTAGGCTGGGGCAGAAACATTGGTTTGGGAGGCAGGAGATCTGAAATCTTGTGGAACCTTGAACAATTTACATTTTCTCTGCTTCACTTAGAAGGTGAGTCGTAGAACTGATTGAAATATCATATATGTTGTTTGTTTTCTCATTTCACAGATGGAGAAACTGAAGCTTGGAGAGGTTGAATAAGCTTAGAGTAGAGCCAGGACTGCAACATATTGCCTGGATTTGGGGTCCATGCTCTTAACTCTATGGTACACCGCCTTTTGTGGAGTACATATCTATTATAAGAGAAATGGTAAGAAAAACAGTGAGATAATAATCTAATTTCTTAGTTAAAAATTGAATTATGTAGAAAACCAACATTTTCAGTCAGGTTATTTTCTTGAAAATAAAATTATTATGTTCCTCTAGGTCCTGATCTTAGCCTGAGTTACTCAAAAAAACTCTGGGGTAAGAGCTTGTTACAGGGGGTTGTTTTAGGAAGAAACTCCAGGGAAGGAGTGGGAAGCTGGGAAACACAAAACAGAGAAGGAGAAAAGCCCCTTTGAGGGTGTATTGTCAGGTTGATCCCTGCTGGGCAATAGAGGCTAATCCCACCGGGGATTCTGATTAGCATTATCCCCAGCTCTCAATCCTTTATACGATGAATTTCTCAAGGGGATGTATCTCCAGCCTCCAAGGTGATGTATGTATCAGAACAGCTGAGTGTATTTGTGGGGCATCCCAAGCTGCTTAGAAGTTCTGGGGCAACCCACAGAACGGGAGAAGATATTTGCAAATGACACTACAGACAAAGCACTGATTTCCAAGATCTATAAAGAACTTCTCTAACTCAACACCCAAAAAACAAATAATCAAGTCAAAAAATGGGCAGAAGACATGAACAGACACTTCTCCAAAGAGGACATACAAGTGGCCAACAGACACATGAAAAAATGTTCATCATGGTTAGCCATCAGGGAAATTCAGATCAAAACTACATTGAGATAGCTCCTTACACCAGTTAGAATGGCAAAAATTGACAAGGCAAGAAACAACAAATGTTGGAGAGGTTGTGGAGAAAGGGGAACCCTCTTACGCTGTTGGTGGGAATGCAAGTTGGTACAGCCACTTGGGAAAACAGTGTGGAGGTGCCTCAAAAAATTAAAAATAAAGCTACCCTATGACCCAGCAATTGCACTCCTGGGTATTTACCCCAAAGACGCAGATGTAGTGAAAAGAAGGGCCATATGCACCCCAATGTTCATAGCAGCAATGTCTGCAATAGCCAAACTGTGGAAAGAGCCGAGATGTCCTTCAACAGACGAATGGATAAAGAAGATGTGGTCCATATATACAATGGAATATTACTCAGCCATCAGAAAGGATGAATACCCAACTTTTACATCCACATGGATGGGACTGGAGGAGATTATGCTAAGTGAAATAAGTCAAGCAGAGAAAGTCAATTACCATATGGTTTCACTTATTTGTGGAACATCAGGAATAGCAGGGAGGACATTAGGAGAAGGAAGGGAAAAATGAGGGGGGGAATCGGAGGGGGAGATGAACCATGAGAGACCATGGACTCTGAGAAACAAACTGAGGGTGTTAGAAGGGAGAGGGGTGGGGGGATGGGTTAGCCCGGTGATGGACATTAAGGAGGGCACGTACTACATGGAGCACTGGGTGTTATACAAAAACAATGAAGCGTGGATCACTACATCAAAAACTGGTGATGTATTGTATGGTGACTAACATAACATAATAAAATAAAATTTAAAAAAAATAATAAAAAATAATAAAAAGACCAAGACCCAACAATATTGGTTCTATCTTGTAATCCTATACACAATCCTGA
This sequence comes from Callorhinus ursinus, assembly GCF_003265705.2. NCBI lineage: Eukaryota > Metazoa > Chordata > Mammalia > Carnivora > Otariidae > Callorhinus > Callorhinus ursinus. The sequence goes on along the minus strand of NW_027397066.1, from coordinate 9,137,566 downwards.
GTTTTGTGCTATAATGCAGATAAGTTACCTGGACACTTTGGATATTTTGGGTTTGCTTTATGACATCTTATGTGTCTGGGGCAAGGCTTACTGTAGGGTTTATATTTCCTACTACTGAGGTAAGACTTTCCTGAGTGCTCTATCCAATTCCTCATGAATTATAAAATTTTTTAGTCTGAATGATAAAAACAGGAAATATTCCTGGTCTAGTTGTTGTACAGCAGAAGCAAGGTGTGGTCAGGTCATACCTGTCCAAAGCTGATTGCCGTGACAGTGTCAAGTGTAAAAAGGTAGGCAAAAGAGGAAAGAGGAAATGAGACGGAATACATCAGGTATGTGGGGCACTCCTTTTTAACATATTAACAATGGAGTCTGGAGGACTCCAAAGGGATGCCCCATCTGCCCGTGCAGCAGTGGGTTGCTTCGTAGTAGTATAGGTAGAAGAAGTAATAAGAAAGTGATACCAGCAGATTGTGTCTACACATTCACCATACCCAGGTGTAGTAGATAATGTCTGAGATACATTGAGAACCTCTAGCCAAGCTGTTTAAGGAGGACTGAATTACCTGGGAACTGAGCCCTGTCCAGCAGATACTTTCTTCTTTCTGCTGCCTGGAATGCAGACGTAACAGATGGAGCTGCAGTGGTCCTTCTGTGACCATGAAGCACCTGTGAGAATGGTGAGGATGGTGAAGAATGATAGAATTTGCTTGGATCTCTGATGCTATCTTTGATGTGCCATCAACACCAGCTTTGTCTGTTTCTAAACTTACTTTTTCTAAGAAAAAACCCTTAAATTTTATTTAAGATACTCTTACATGCAGCCAAACTAAATCATCAGGGATATAGCTCTGTTCTTGGTATTCAATACATTCGTGTCCCTCCAAACAATGGTGGTTGACTTACTCTCTACTAGAGTTTGTGTGAAACATAGGGAATAAGCTCAGTCATTTTCACTTAAGTTAGAAGTAATGCATTATCTAAAACTAGATTGTGTGCAGAGTTACAAGAGATATAACGCACATGAAGTAAAAACATCTGTTATTGGCAAGATATGTCCAGAGCCCCCCCAACATGGGATCTTTTCTGTCACAAATGTCCAGTTATCTTTGGGAAGAATACTAGTTAGGGGATCAAAAATAGCTTTTAAGTGGGAAAGTGGCAGTGACCAAAAGTCCCTGACTCTGGAGAAAAATTTGGTTTATTTTCTTGACTCAGTTTCTATAAGACTGTAAATAACTGGATACAGCTCCTGCAATGTCAAGGCAATATGAATAGTATGGAGGCATTAGTCCATGGCTGGAGTAAAAGGGCAGGAAGTTCTGAGATGGCTGCTGTTCATGTGAAACCACTGCCATCACAAGAGGACAAACAGTCACTAAAATTGGCCTTGTCTTTCAAGAGCAGAGGGATCAAGAGAGGCCATATACTGCCAATATTTTGGGGTACCAAATATCAAATTATATATGGTTGTGAAACCTTGGGAGATAATAGTCTTTAAATGGTGAAGTGGTATATATATGTATATATAATGGAATATTACTCAGCCATCAAAAAGAATGAAATATTGCCATTTGCAATGACGTGCAATGCCATTTGCAAAACTAGAAGGTATTATGCTAAGTTAAATAAGTCAGTTAGGGAAAGACAAATACCATATGATTTCACTCATATGTGGAATTTAAGAAACAAAACAGATGAACATAGGGGAAGGGAAGGAAAAACAAAATAAGACAAAAACAGAGAGGGAGGCAAACCATAAGTGACTCTTTTTTTTTTTTAAGATTTTATTTATTTTTTTGACAGAGAGAGAGACAGCAAGAGAAGGAACACAAGCAGGGGGAGTGGGAGAGGGAGAAGCAGGCTTCCCGCTGAGCAGGGAGCCCGATGCGGGGCTTGATCCCAGGACCCTGGGATCCTGACCTGAGCTGAAGGCAGACACTTAACGACTGAGCCACCCAGGCGCCCCCCATAAGTGACTCTTAACTATAGTAAACAAACTGAGGGTTGCCGGAGGGGAGGTGGATGGGGGATGGGGTAACTGGGCGATGGGCATTAAGGAAGGAAGACACTTGAAGTAATGAGCACTGGGTGTTGTATGCAACTGATGAACCACTAAACTCTATCCCTGAAAACTAATACTAAACTATATGTTAACTCACTTGAATTTAAATATAATCTTGAAAAAATATATATAAATTTTTCAAAAAATTAAATTAAATGACAAATAGCAAGCTGACGTGTTTATGTGAAGGGGTTGACATTTCAAAAAAGCTTCATGGAACACTGTAAGCATAAAGTGGATTAGTATATAGAATTAATTTGATGGATTGGAAACGTCTCAGTGAACTATTTTTCAGTTACAGTATATAATTACTGATTTTTTTATCAACTGAAATAAAACAAAATTAAAAATAGCTAATATTTACTACATACTGATTTTCTGCCAGTCTTTGGCATGTTTTTTGTTTATTATTTTATTATTTAAGCTTCTCTGTAGCCCTGTGAGATAAGCACTCTAATGATTCCCATTTTACATAGTAGGGTGCAAGGAGAGGTTTGAGTAGTTTCCCCAAAAGTCACACAGCTAGATTCTGGAAAGCCTGGTTTTGAACTTGAATAGTAGGTAGTTTGACTAACAGCCTGTGTGGCCTCTGCTGGGAGCACAAACACAAAGACAGTGCTTCTACCATCACACAATATACTTTCTTAGGTGCAGTGCCTTGGTGTGGGACCTGTGCAGTAACTAAAAGGTGGGTATTGGTCACAGTGTTGTGGGATGATGCTTCCAACACCTGACTCTTCTCTGTTCTCATAAAACACTTGTCTTACTTGCTACTAATAAACTTATTTCTGTCCTTCTTTTTTCCTTCCCTCCTTTCCTGCCTCCTTCCATACATATTGGGGATATATATATATATATATATATATATATATATATATACACACACATATATATTAGTTGTGTTCTATAGTCACTAAATTAGCCAGTACTGAGCCATTGCTCCTAGGGGAAATACAGTTTTAGCTTCCTGCAAGCTCTGCTCTGGTCATAACATCTTCACCAATCAATACATAATCTTGTTTTATGTGTATTTTCATTTAAAGACATCTTATTTAATATACATTGTTGATGCATTAGTATTGAATTCAGAGCCAACAGCACTATAGCTCATGTCTGAATGAGGCTTATCTAATACATGCATTTTCTCTGTAAAGCACATCACAGCCTTCTTGCACTTAGAAACTTCAGACGGCATTTTAGCACTACACTCAGGGGCCATTTAAACAGTGAAATCCATCAGTAAAACATACGAAATGGGGAAACATGCAGCACTAAGTAGACTGTGAAAATGATACCTGCTTACAGTGTTAAGACCTGGAACAGTATAAGAGCTACCCTATGGAGAGAAGGCAGGGGGTCACCGTGTTTAAACTTAGCTGGGAACATGTGTGTCAGGTGCTCACATTTTTTTGCTACTTTGTGCATGTCCATTACTGACTAGGAAAATGGCATGAATGTTGATTTAATTTTAGTGAATGGGCAAATTTGCAAATGCAGAATCTATGAATAATGAGAATCAACTGTTTTCCGTTCCAAGTGTGAGGCACTGGGTATCCAAGAGTAAGCAAATAACAGAAATTATCTCTTCTTCTCACCAACAGTACAATATCTAGATGAGGGAAGTGGTTATTAATGAACAGTCACATAAATACAAAGAAAAACTCTTATAAGTACCATATTATATTGCATTCCTTAATTGATTAATCTGTTTATTAATTCATCTAATTATTAATTTATTTAAAAGGACATTAAAGCATGTTTGCTATATATTAAGCACTATGTTAAATAATCAAATGTATTATTACTGCTCACTTACTTGTTTGATCTTGTCATCCCCTAAAGATGTTAGCCTCTTGGGGACAAGAAGAGGGTCTTACACATTTTTATATTCTTTTATGCATAGATAATTGTTTAATGGATTTGAGATCAGGACTCCACCAGGGTTCTGCCATTTTCTTGGTAAAATAAGGAAGTTTGACTAGATAGTCTCCATAGGCCCCTTGAAGTCTGAGTCTATATGAATCACTCAATAAATATTTGCTGAATTGATTTATGGGAAATTCTCTCCTAGTGGTTTCAGATAAGAAATTCAGTGGCAAACTCTGATACCTCAAGTAGAAAAGGCATGTATGAACAGTGATAGAGTCAAATATTTGACTCTGAAGAGCAAACTTCTAATTTTTGCTGCTGTGGGGCTCCATGACTGCAAGTAAATAATAAACGTGTTAATGTAAGCAGAGCAGGTGGTTCTCACAGTGAACATGAAAGCCCGGGAGCCACGTTCTAGCACATTATGGGTAGTTTATGGAGCACATCAGTTCATAACGTGAGACAAATTGGCACTGGGGACTCCAATGGCTGCAGTCCAAGTGGACCACCAAGGAAGAAACATGAAGGGAATGCCAGCAAGAGAAGGTCTTAGTGTCCTCTCCTTCCAGCTGGAGTTTCTAATTCCTCAAAGTTTTCCTTTAACGAAAGTCTTAATCACTTTATAGTTCTGACTTTTGATATAAATAAAGCATGTAGACATTCATTTGTTCACTCAGTCACTTACTCATTTATCATTTAACAAGCAAGGATTTGAGCCCCTAAAAAATGCCAAGCAATGTGGCAAGCTTGGGAGTTATGGGGGTGAAGGAAATTCTCTATGTCTCTGCCCAAATGGAATTTAAAGTCTAGTGGGAAAGATCCATGCTGGGACATGGTGCTATGGAAGCACAATCTGGGAGAACTAACTTTCTTCTATGGGGCCTTGCTTTTGAAGGATTGGAGTCAATTGGCATGATGAAAGATAGTATAATGGGTATAAGGGTGGGGACGGCTGGTTGGGGAAAAAAAGACCTGGGCACAGCAGGCATCTCTATGAAGAAAACACTTGACCCTGTAGAGTATTAAAAGGCAACACTGGAGGCCAGAGAGGTAGTAGGAGTTTGTGATGGAGCTGGGGAAGGAGCTGGAGTCCAGTGCCTCCAAAGCCTCATAAGCAACGGCAGTAAAAAATATACATCTCACATTCACCATATAATAGGAAGCTATTGCGGGAGATGTTGGGGGGCTTGGGGGGGCATGATCAGATTTGCATCCTAAGATGAGCTTTGCTATACTGCGTGCAAATAGATTGTGGCCAGGTCAAAGCATAAGTGGAAAAACCAAGTGGGGGCTGTCATCATAATCTAGGCAAGGGGTGTCACTGGCTGGTGCTCAGAGAGCAGTTGAGAAGCTGGAGAGACACACCTGTATTCCTAACAGGAGGTCAAGTTGGTAGGAATTGACAACTGATTAGCTACAGGAACAAGAAAGAGGAAAAAAAGACAAAGCTCCCTCTCAAGTGTCTCTGTGGAGCATTGGAGTGATTTTACAGAAGGGATGATTCCTTACTGAGCTATGTTGCACAGTATGGCAAAGTTCTTTAGAAGGGACATCGGTGGCTGAGTTTGAAATAATGACTTTAAAGGGATGGTGAAAAATCCATACAGAAATACCACTGGAAACTGGGTGAAAGGGTTTTGGAGCTCAGGCAAGGGGTCTGGTTTGGAGATGGAGATTAGGTTAATAAGGAATACTTTGGAAAGCCTGTGATCTTCCAGGGAAGGGGGGTGAAGAGCAAAGGAAGGGAGACAAATACAGGGGCCTCCCAAGTTTTAAGGGTCAGGCAAATTAGAACACATGTTAAGAAGCCGTGGAGGGTTACCCAGGGAGGGTGCTGGCACACCAGGATCATGTATTTTGCTTGCATGGAGATCTGTGACAAGTAATATCTCCCCAAGTCCATGTTTACTGTGAAAATGCCATGCAAGAGTTTGACCCACAATATTATCCAGAATTTCCAATTTAGAAATTCTCAGCTTTGTAATTAGAAAAGTTGTACTTCTAAGCAAAACTGGCTTATTTCTATATTATGGAGAATGGGCATATTATAATGCACAGGTATTGCCCTTTTTATGTGGATGTGAGGAAGCTCTAAGATACAATTTTAGTCAGCATTTTATTTTTATGAAGAACTTTAAGAACTTTGGGCAGGTATCTCTGTTCATAGCTTTCTATTGCTTCATTTTTCCATTTAACTCTTATTTTTTCTTATATTCATTTATTTTAAACTATTTTTCCTCTTACCAAATACTTTATATTTCTGTGACCCACCCAATGCCATTTTGAAGTGAGGTGGGATATATATTCATTACAATAAGATATTCTCATTTAATAACAATGTTTTTGGCTGTCATTGGATTTATTATTAGGTTCAGTTGAGAAAAAAACAAAGGAAACTCATAAAACCGAATTTCATTGAAAAATTTATTTTGAAATTATTTAGATTGTCTCACAGAACCCTTTATCATCCTGTTTTCACTGGGAAATGGAATCAAATGACTAATAAATAACTCATTTTGGGTAGAAACTTGTAATACAATTTTACTATAGGTGCATATTTATATCAGGATTTATTATTTGCTGCTAAAATGTCATTTGAGCTATAAAGAAGACTCTAATGCAATTGCTATGTGCACATGGAATATAGAGATTGAAAATTCAAAAGAGGAAAAAATATAGGTAGCAGAGGGTTGCTTTGAAAGGCACTATTCTGTCCCTGGCAAATAATCTGAGGTAGAAGAGTCAAGGAAATTGAAGATGACGCCACAAGGACCATTGACATAGAAATCTACAGCTGAAGCTCACCATATTTGAATAGGAATCCTTGCCCCTTCTTTTTGTCTTATGGTAAAGGGGCAGGAGAGAGGGAGGTGGTGGGGAGTGGGTGGGGGAGCACAGCAGGGCTTCAAAACTTTCCTTACTACAGCTGTTCTTCTTGTAAAACATTCTTTTCTCAGACAACATTCCTTTATATATTGGGAAACACTGCCCCAGGTTCAATGATGGCAATGGCTAATTGTTTTGAGATCTAAAGTGAATGGATAATAGATCTGAAAGATTTCTTGAATCATTCTATATGAAATTATATGCTAAACTGTGCAAAACTTATCAACACAAAGAGGTAAGCCTCATGTATGGTAGCTCTGGATCAGAGCATGCAGCAGTAAGTCAAACAAGCAGCTTTTTTTTTTTTTTAAGATTTTATTTATTTATTTATTTGACAGAGAGAGAGACAGCGAGAGAGCGAACACAAGCAGGTGGAGCAGGAGAGGGAAAAGTAGGCCTCCCGCTGATCAGGGAGCCCGATGCTGGGCTTCATCTCAGGTCCCTGGGATCATGACCTGAGCCGAAGGCAGAAGCTTAACAACTGAGCCACCCAGGCGCCCATCAAACAACCTTCTATTCAAACTTCAATACCCAGACATAGTGCTATTTTTTTGTGAAGACTTCCAACTTTCCCCAAACACATAGTAACCTATTTATCCCAGAAGCTAACTCATGTGGGGGGGGGTGTGCAGTATTGACTAAAGGGTCATTTGTCCTTGGGCTTAAATTTAGACTTGTGACATGATCTCCAAATGAATTTCTTTATACTATCACAGAAATACACCAATAAGATTGAAAAAAGACATTAATCACACATTTAGATTTCCATTGTATTTCAATTCCAGTCCAAATGGCTTATTATTAGCTTTACATGTTTACATTTACATGCTACATGTACAAATACTACACTTATGTGACTTTACTTTATTTTGGAATTTTAATTTAGCTTCTTTAGGTTTTAGTGTACTGAGAACCCCAAAGACACACACAGATATGACCTTGGGCCCTTTAGATTTTTGAGAGATCCCAATTCATTTTTCTATTATAGATTTTATTATCATATTTAGTGATGCCCATTCTTATCCATTCCCTCAATATACTCTGAACTTCTATATGGCAAGGTCTATGCCTTACACAGATAGTCCCTGACTTTTGGTGATTTACTTTATGATTTTTCAACTTTATGATGGTGTGAAAGCAAAGCCCTTCATGAGAACCTATACTTGAAATTTTGAATTCTGAGCTTTTCCCAAAATAATGATCTGTGGTATGATCCTTTTTCATGATGTTGGGTAGCAGCAGAGAGCTGTAACTCCCAATCAGCCATGTGATCACAAGGTTAAATAACTGATATGTTTACAACGATTCTGCGCCCATACAACCATCCTGTTTTTCACTTTCAGTACAATATTCAATAAATTACTTGAGATATTCAACACTTTATTATAAAATAGGCATTGTGATAGGTGATTTTGCCCAACTGTTGGTTAATGTAAGAGTTCTGAGCACATTTAATGTATCCTAGGCTGAACAATGATGTTTGGTTGGTTGGGTGTATTCAGTGCATTTTCAATTAATGATATTTTCAACTATGTTGGGTTGATCAGGATGCAACCCCATCATAACTCAATGAAAATCTGTATTCGTCTTGTCATAAAAATACTTGTCAAAGTGAACTGAAGTAACAGTGGTGTTTAAACTATGAGGTACATAAAGAAATACCTTGGAACACTGTCAAAAATCCAGTGCTGAGCCTTAACTCTAGAAACTTGGATTCACTAGGGTTTTGCTGGGGCTGATGGGTTGCAGTTTTAGTAAGGTCTCCAGGTTACCCTAATGTGGTGATCTATGGACTGCACTTTTTTAATTCAGACCCAGGTGTTAGATATACTTGACCCCTTATGCCAATGCTTATCAGCGGGTCATGGTGCTATCCAGGGACCTTTTATGAGGAATTATAGGACTGCGTTAGGTTTCAATGGGAAAGAATTCTAAACCAGGGAAACAGATTGGAGTCAGAATGAACATTTCCTGTGCATTGTCAGCATTGGTTTAAACCAAGAGGCAAGAAGGGAACTAACACTTATTCAATGTCTTCTATGAGTCAAAACCTAGCTAGATACTTACTTACAAAATCATTTGTTAATTTCATCTCAGTAGTGAATCAGGCAGGAACAGAGAAGTTAATTTGGTTGAGGTCTTACAGGCAGGTAGTGGTATTGGGATTTAACTGCTCCTCATTATTAGTCCATGTCTTTTCTACTTCATAGAAAAATAGGGAAGATTTTCAGTGACAAACTGATAATGAGTTATTTCTGGACTAAGAACTCTGATATGCAAAGTCAGGTTGACTATCTATAACACTAGGTATTTTATGGCTTTCTTAATGAATTTGTCAAAGACTTGCCCTGTTATTATTCTGTTTGATGAACTACCTGCCTGGGGCTGGATGTCTGAATTGATAGATGGTTTTGCCTGGAGCCTGTGCACTGTTAGGGCTCAAAGCACTTTTATGTTATTCTAAAAGTCAGTTTCAATGTAAAAAAAAAAACATATTTTCAAATATCCTGTGTCAACCTGTGTAATATAACTTTGAAAAATTAGACATTGAATTTGGTTATTTTGTGTTTTAATTCCTATAACAAAAATATTTCAAAACAGTTTTGAAAAAGTAAATGTGACCTTTATGAGTAACTGCATGAAGTCTGTGAACATGCTTGACATTGTTTACTTACCTGAGTTGGCTATTTGTTAGGTAAAGAAAACAAATAAAATATACTGAGAAATCAGTTTCATATTTGTTGAATCTACCTAATGGTTCAGATAAAACTTGAAATAATGCTACAACAATGACAAGTGCACACATGTATTCACACAAATAAACACAAGATAATTAGACCAGCTTATAAATATGGCATGGGATAGGGATAGATTTCAATTATTCTCTGGAAGTCAAATGATAGACTTGTAGAAATTTATTAATTCAACTGAATGTATTGCATGCTAAGAATTATGCCAGGCATTGTGAATAACCAGTTATGTAAGACATGATTCTCTGCTTTCAATGAGAGCATTATCATATATAGAAAATAAGTAAACCTATGGGTCACACTCTGTACTTGGGAACACAGAGGCTGAGAGGTGGAAAATATAAAGCAGATTTGGGGTGTGGGAAGTCCTCCTAGTAGAGGTGAGGCTTGGGTTGACCGAAAACGGGAAAAGGAAAGAGCATCTCAAATAAAGTATCAGCATGTGAGAAAATGCAGAGACATGGGATGGAGGATACATTGGCCAGGCCAGCAGGGAGGTGGTAAGGTTTGGAAAGTAAGGTTTAGGGATCAGGTAAGGACTCCCTGATCAAGTAGATGGGTGAGCACTAACTTCAAATCTCTGGTCCTCTGTTTCTATGCATTTATAATTACATGGAGACTGGATGAAATGGTCTGATTCTATATTCACTCATTCAACAAATAGATATTAAACATTTATGTACTAAGCACAGTTCTAAGCACTTGAGATCTATCAGTGATTATAATAAGATTCGTAAAGTCCCTTGGGGTGCCTGGATGGCCCAGTTAAGTGTCTGACTTCGGCTCAGGTCATGATCTCGGGGTCCTGGAATTGAGCCCCACATGGGGCTCCCTGCTCAGAAAGGTGTCTGTTCCTCCTTCTCCCACTGCCCATCCCCCTGCTCATATTCTCTCTCTCTCTCTCTGTCTCTTTCTCAAATAAATAAACTCTTTAAAAAAAAAAAGAATCACAAAATCCCTTATTTCATTAAGCTGATATTCTTGGGGACTTTACATATTAAATACACATAAGTATAAATCATTTAGTATGTAAAAAGTAGTAGGTGCAATGTATAAAAGAAAAATAGAGCAGAAGGGAGAATGGCGAAGATTCTAAATTTAAAAAGCTGGCCATGAAGAATAAGATGAACCAATGCAGGCTGACTTCAAGACTCACAGAGCTACAGTAATCAAGTCAATGTGTTACTGACACAAAAATAGAAACACATAATGGAATGGAGTCCGGAAATAAATCCACACATAAATGGACAACTGATTCTTGATATAAATGCTAAGTCAACTTTATGGAGAAAAGATGATTCTTTTCAACCAACAGTGATAGAATAATTAGTTATCTGTGTGCCAAAAAAAAAAAAATCCACATTTGCATCATATTAGGGAAAAAAACCTCAGAATATATCATATGCTTAAATTTAAAACTTAAAACTAAAAAAGAACTTATGTAATGAAACTAGAGAAAATTATTGTTACTTTGAGTTAGTGAAGATTTCTTACATATGTTGACAAAAGCATAACCCAAAAAACAACAAATTGATAAATTAGATTTCATCAAAAAAATTTTTTAAATGTATGTTTCAAAAGAAACCGCAAAGAGAATGAAAAACCAAAGACTGGGAGAAAATTTTGCAAATCAGTAGTCAGAATATATAATGAAATCTTAAAACTTAATAATAAGAAATTAAATAACCCAACTATTTTACCAAAACAGACATGTGGATAACATATAAGCACATAAAAAAATACTCAACATCATTAGTCATTAGGGAAATGTACATTAAACCCACAATGAGATAACAGTATACACCTATTAGAAGGGCTAAAATTAAAGTGACTAGTGATACCAATTGATGACAAGGATGTAGGGAAGATAGAACTCATACACTTCTGGTAATGCTGGAATGTGAAATAGTACAACCACTCTAGAGAACAATTTAGCAGTTTCTTAAAAAGGTAAACATCCATATACCATATGATTCCACCATTCCATTCCTAGGTATTTGCCTAAAAGGAAAGTAAGAGTATGTCCACAAAAAGACTCACACACAAATGGTTATAGCAGTTTTTTGGGTTTTTCTGTTTTTGTGTTTGTAATAGCCAAAAACTGGAAAGAACGCAAATGTCCATCAACACATCAATGGATAAACAAGTGGTATATTAACAGTGGAATACTACACAGCAATATAAAGAGACTGATATACAATAACATGGATGAATCTCAAAATAATTAAGCTCAGTGAAGGCAGTCAGACAAAAAAGTACATAATATATGATTTGTTTATATAAAATTCCAGAAAACACAAATTAATTTATTGTTAAAGCAATCCATTGCCTGCAGATGGAAAGGAAGATCAGGGAGGAGTGGGAGGAGCTGAAGGGTGAGATTAGAAAGGGGCATGCAGAAGCTTTGGGGTTAGTGGATGCACTATTTTGTTTCTGGTGATGACTTACCAGGTCTATTCATATTTCAGACCATCTAATTGTACACTTTAAGTATATGCAGCTTATTACATGTCAGACCTCTATGAAGCTGTCAGGAAAAAAACAAAACAAAACAAACTAATGAGACTAGATTTCATTGAGAAGATGTCATTTGAGCAATATCTTGGTGGAATGAAGGAATTCATTACTTGGATATTTGGAGGAAGAGCATTCCAGGCAAAGAGAACAGTAAGAACAAAACACTAGGTTGGGAACATGCCTGGCAAGCTTGAAGAATAGCAAAGAATCTAAACTGAGTGAGCAAGAATAGAGAATAGGGCATGGGATCAAAAAAGCCATGGGGCTCAGACAATCTATTAGAGACCTTGAGGGGTTTGTTCTAATGATGTTGGCTCTTATTCTGAATAAAATAAGGATTCATTGCACATTGTGGGTAAATTTTTCTTTCTTTCTTTCTTTCTCTTTCTTTCTTTCTTTCTTTCTTT